>NC_140174.1:18473213-18845713 GCF_963971535.1 Notolepis coatsorum | reverse complement strand
GCTTCGTCTGTGGTTCATGCAGCTGTGGTCCCGTGGGGGTCGCTCCAGGTCAAACAGAAGCAATCTTCCAGCCGATTGACCCAGACTGCCAGTGCCCTTCAGTTTCATTCCCTTGATCATTGCCATAATGGCAGTGATTTGGCAAGAAAACTTTGTAGTTCTTTTCTTGAATGAGTCCAAATCGGCAAGCAACACTTTGATATATTCTATGTACGCCTTGCCTAAGGCAATTCTGTGTTGGTGTAATGTACTGTACAGGTATGGGCAGGGTAATAGTAGAAAGACATAAATATACAGGCAATAGAATTTGATCTGAATATAATAATATGAGAAGAAATAGAGAGAGAACAATATAATTAACTTTGGATATAAAAATGTGAGTGAAGGGAGCTCCAGTAGCTCACCGCATATCTCGGCGCTATTTCTGCGTCGGGGAAAACCGTGCTGCGTCACGGATCTGGTGGACTCCGAGTTCGATTCCCGGACCCGCCGTCATTTGCCAGAATGTCTTCCCCTGCTCTATATATATATAATAGTGTCAAAGGCTGCACTGAGATCAAGCAGTAAGAGCACAGAAGTTAGGTTTGAGTCAAGAGAGAGCAGTAAGTCATTTGTGACTTTGGTAACCGCCGTTTCGGTAGAGTGTAAGGCTCTAAAGCCAGATTGAAAAGATGCATTAAGATTATTGTTTGATAAATGGTCAGTTGGTTGCGTTGCGACAATCCGTTCTAACACTTTGGATAGGAACGGAAGATTGGAGATGGGTCTGTCATTTTTCAAGATTAAAGGGTTGAGGTTCGGTTTTTTAAGTAGTGGTTTAATGGCGGCTGATTTAAAGGCCAGGGGCACCACGCCAGTAGACAAGGAGGAGTTTTTTGATGAGAGTTGCTGGAAGAGGGTCAAACAGACAGGTTGAGGGTTTAGCCGCGCCAACCAATTTAGAGAGGGCACTAAGTGAGACGTTTTCAAGGCAGCATAGCGTATGGCTGGATTCAAAGTCAGGGGGAAGGCCCATCAGAGGTTGGGAGGGACTCTGATTATTGAGTAAGCCAACAATTTCATCTCTTATGAGATAACGCATGGTTTAGGGCACTTGGTTGTTTCTGAGTACGTTTTGCAACTGTGTCCAACAGAAACTTTGAGTTGTTTTTGTTTTCATTAATGAGCTTGGAAAAATATGAGGTTTTGGCAAGTGAGAGTGACTTTTTGTAGTTACGTAAACTATCATTCCAGGCAAGGCGGAATACTTTGAGTTTGGTCGAACGCCATTTATGTTCAAGTTTGCGACAAGCCTTTTTAAAGGAGCGAGTTTCCTCCGTAAACCAGGGAGTTTGTTTTTGCGGAGCACGTTTAATTTTAGGCTTAAGGGGAGCGACAATGTCGATCGTGCTACGAAGGGCAGCGTTAAGTTTGTCTGTAAAGAGATCAAGGGGGCCAGAGTAAGAGAGGAAGGGAGAGAGGGTGTCTGGTAGGCAGTTAACTAGAATTGGGACAGTTGAGGCGTTAATACAACGGCTCATGTAGGATTCTACACTGTCTCGGCGAGAAACCGTCAAATCAATCGGAAATTTGATGAGGTAGTGGTCTGAGAGAGCAGGAACATAGGGGGAAACGGTCAAATGATTTCGATAAAAGCCTTATTTAGGGGATCTAGAGTTTTGTTGGAATGAATATTAAAATCACCAACAATTAAAATGTTATCTGAGCGCGTAACAAGCTCAGAGATGAAAGTGGAAAACTCATCTAAGAAGAGGGTGTAAGGGCCTGGGGGGAGGTAAAGGACAGCCATTACAAAGGATGCAGTGGAGGTAGGAATCAGACCGCCACAGTTTCTGTTGGGCGGAGAGGGACGCAACAGGAGCACCTCAAACGAGGAAAACTTACAGTTTGCGTCGGATGTAAAGTTGTGCTTAGAGTCGTAAATTAGAGCAACTCCGCCTCCTTTATTGGAGGTGCGTGCGATATGGGAGCTACTAAAATTAGAGGGTGAAGCCTCGTTTAAGGGCAGAAAGTCATTAGGTCATAACACCCCCTATCTGACATCCATGTTCCATAACACCCCCTATCTGACGTCCATGTTCCATAACGCCCCCCCATCTGAGGTCCATGTTCCATAACACCCCCCTATCTGATGTCCATGTTCCATAACGCTGCCCTATCTGACATCCATGTTCCATAACGCCCCCTATCTGACGTCCATGTTCCATAACACCCACTATCTGACGTCCATGTTCCATAATGCCCCCCTGTCTGACGTCCATGTTCCATAACGCCCCCCCCCCTATCTGAAGTCCATGTTCCATAATGCCCCCTATCTGATGTCAATGTTCCATAATGCCCCCCTATCTGACGTCCATGTTCCATAACGCCCCCCTATCTGATGTCCATGTTCCATAATGCCCCCTATCTGATGTCCATGTTCCATGACGCCCCCTATCTGATGTCCATGTCCTATAATTCCCCATTCCTGACATCCTATCTGATGTCCATATTCCATATTGCCCCCCTATCTGACATCCATGTTCCATAACACCCTCTCAAACCTACACACCCAATGGGAAATCTTAAATATTTGGCTCTCAATTATGATTATTTTCTGTTTATCATGGGTATCTATGGAATTCTATGTTTCTATTTGTCACAGTTTGTTGGGTCCACATGTCACATGTCAGCAGTGTTAATTTCGCTGTTCATTTTAGTTTTAGTCTTAGTCATGTGTCAAATGCTCTTTTTCGTTTTCATCATATTTAGTCCACCTTTATCTATTTTTCGTTTAGTCAAGTTTTAGTCAACTTCAGGTCTGAGCATTTTAGTCTTAGGGCGAGATCCACAAAGAATGGATTGCACAGTGCTAATTGCACCCTTACTTACAATTCATTATGAATTGAAAATGGGGGACCCTGATGTAAACACGATTAAAGTCTTTATCTGGTCTGCATCCCCTTAGCAATTGTGTGTATTGAGCCATACTGTATTGTACCCATTCTGCAATCTGTTAATAAAATGTTCAATCAATCTGCGCACAGATTATTATTATTGGGTAGTAGTTTCTCTCTGGTCTCTCTGGGTAGTAGTTTCTCTCTGGGTAGTAGTTTCTCTCAGGTCTCTCTGGGTAGTAGTTTCTCTTGGGTCTCTGTGAGTAGTAGTTTCTCTCTGGTCTCTCTGTGTTGGTCGTAAGGCCGTGGTAACGTGTGCCTGACCTCAGTGGAGAGAAGAGTCTGTTGTTCAGTCGTCTGGTTAATCTGGAGGCTGGAGTCATGTCGGGTGGGTTAGGGTTCTTCACGGTCCTCTGCGTAACTGGTCCCGTGCCGACTGCGTTCCCAGACTGGGCGGTCTATGCCTAAAGGTCCGTCAGTATCGCCGCGGGGGCCATCTTGAGCTTCCCCAGACGTGAGGAAGCAGAGGCGCTGCTAGTTCCCTGCCTTCCAACATGGCTGCCTGTAGCATAACAACCACTGTTTTGTACATGATGGTGCAATGGACGAGCCGGCTGCTACTGTAAACCTTGGACATTGTGTTGATAGAAATATATCAATATATATATATATATCACTTTGTGACGTAGGTGGGTTGGTCATTATCATTATTATTGTATTTGTAACACCATGTGAACATCAGGTTAGTAGAGGTACATTATATTGTTCTTATTTGTATGTGGTGTGTCACGTACGTGGGTTGTTCATTATCATTATTGCCATATATTTTAACACCATGTAACATCAGGGTAATATATTATTTGTGTTGTCTGTTATGTGTGGTGTGTGTCATCTCCTAATTGCTGTTTCTATTCACAGATGCCACTCATCTCCCTGATTGGATTGGTTGCATCTGATTGGTGCACCTTGGAACAGGCAGTGGAGATGGGTGGTTAATAGAGTGGAGATGACACACATCGGGGCGCCTCACTCTGTCAGTTGTCACTGATCAGAGTTTCGGGAGGTTGCCATTGATTGACCACTGTGTGTGGACTTACCTTGTGCTTATGTTTGCCACTGTGTGTGGACTTACCAGTAGCCGTATATATATGTATTGTGTTGTGGGCCTTAGAGCCATTTGCCTTCCTGCTTGGAAGTAAGTATCCATATATATATAACTATTGGAATTATACTATATCTTATATTATGTTATATCATATGGTATTATATATATATATTTAGTATTCTCCAACCTCACTTTGTTTGTTCTCCAATTACCCTTTGCCCTTTGTGTTTGTGCTGTGGGTTTCAATCCCCACGATAATAAATATTATTTCCCTTTTGGGAACAGTGGCTTTAAATCCCCGCTATAATAAATATCATTTACTATTTGGAACAACGCCTTGTGTTTATTTTCTTTACCTGCCTGGGACGTTTGCTTTAAAAGCACTACTGGACGGGCTGGTTTTCACATACAGCCCGTTCCAGCTTATTCTGTATTGTCTTGTGACATTGCTATGTGACATGGGGGCTCATTTCCGGTCTTTCATGTCCTTGTGACATGGGGGGCTCAATGCCGGTCTGCTGTGTACGTTTGACATAGGGGCTGTTGGTATCAGGTAAAGTGGCGTTGTTGTTTATTAGTATTTATGTATCCATGCTGTGTTTTATATAATAATTAACCATTCGTGTATGCTCTTAACCAGATCTCTTTTTTCTACCACATAGGTAACTGGGGGGGTCACCTGCTTGGCTAGAGGGTGGGGGGCACGAGTCGTGATTCCGGTGGAGTGCGCAATGAAATCGGTAAGCGACTGAAGATATGTGTAGCCTTCATCCCGGTATGGGAGTAGTTTAGCTGGGATAGGCTAGAGTGACACAGGTGACTCCTAATTTAGTGGTTAGGAACATTTGTTATGGTTTTCATTTGGTAGATGTGGTCAGTTGGATTGTTTTGGTTAAGAGGTATAAAAGCAGAATGTGTCTATTATTATTGCGCACGGTCATGGTTAACTAAGTGAGGACGTGATATATATATATTTTTTGGTGTATCATAGTCACGCATAAAGACATATTATGGCGGCGTCTGCGTTTGTTTTTGAAGTCTTCGTGGCGGATCCAACAGAGGATCAGGTGGAAGGTTGCACTAAGGCGGAATTATGCCTTATTGTTAAGCATTATAATATTACTGTGCAAAGTTCCCAGTCCAAGGCTGATATGAAAGCGGCTGTAATAGCTGGGTTGGTGGAGCAACAGGTGTTCAGCACGGCTGTGGGAGTGGTGAGTCATAGTGACTCACTGTTGGAAGACCGGGGGGTTAAAAACACTGGCGATAAATCTCCCTTGCGTGATCTTAACCCGGAGGGTGGTGCTATTAGGAAGAATGGTAGTACGCCCAGAGCTGAAAGTGAGGGCGCGGGGGATTCAGATAAAGAATCCACGTCTTCTGGCCATACGCGCTCTAGTCTGCGTTTTGCCCGTCTCCAGATGGAGGAGAGAGCGCTTTTGCGCAGGGAGGAGCGAGCCAGAGAAGAGAGAACAGCTGTACGAGACAGAGAGGACAGAGCGGCTGTACAAGATAGAGTGGAGAGACAGGACGAGAGGGACAGACTAGAGAGAAAGGAGATGGAGGAGAGAGCCGGGCTGGAGAGAAAGGAGGCAAAAGACAGGGAACTTCAACTGGCCATAGAGAGGCTGAGGTTGGAGACTAGTGCTACCTCCTCTCCAGCTGGGATTTCCCCGGCTCACTTTAATATCGGCCAGCACGTTAATCTGGTACCCATGTTCCGAGAATCAGAAGTAGAGGCTTATTTTTCTGCTTTTGAGCGTATTGCACAGGCTCTGCATTGGCCGGAGGAGATGTGGGTAATTTTACTTCAGACCAGGCTCACTGGCAAAGCCAGTGCGGCGGTTGCGTCGTTAACTATGGCTGACAGTCAAAATTATGAGCGGGTGAAGAATGCTGTTTTACGTGTGTATGAGTTGGTTCCCGAAGCATATAGACAGCGTTTTCGCTCGCTCAGAAAATCCCCTTCTCAAACAAATACTGATTTCTCCCGTGAACAGAGGAATCTTTTTGAACGATGGTGCGCGGCGAGTAAGGTGCAGGATCTTGCAGCCATGAGCGAGTTAGTACTCATGGAACAATTTAAACTCTGTATGCCCGAACGAACCGAACTGTATCTGAATGAACAGAAAGTGTCTACTCTCCAAGACGCTGCTGTTTTGGCGGATGAATTGGCGTTGTCGCACAAACATGCTTCGGTGCGTAACGATACTGTGTGTGTTAAAAACGGTGCGTTTCCCTCTCGGGAATTACCATTTCGGGGAAATGGCGAGCATGCGTATCGGCCACGCTCGACTCTGTCTGAAAAGAGACATTGTAATTATTGTAAGAAGCCAGGTCATTTGGTGGCGGACTGTTATGCATTTGTGCGCGATCGGCAAGATACTAAAAGGCCAGCTCAGAAACCAAAGGGGGTGGGGTTGATTAGCACTGTCTCACGCCCAGAGCGGGAGAAACCGGACAGTTGTTTTGATCCTTTTATGTCTACTGGTTTTGTGTCACTGTCGGGTAAAGTCTGTGACCAGCGCGAGGTGAGGATCCTTCGTGATACAGGTGGTTCACAGTCCTTTATGCTGGCGGATGTATTGCCGTTAAATGAGGAGTCATCTTGTAACTCAAGTGCTATTGTGCGCGGGATAGAAATGGGTTACATACCCGCTCCGTTACATATGATACATGTGACATCAAAACTAGTCACAGGTTGTTTTCCCGTGGCGGTTCGTTCCTCTTTTTCCGGTAGCCGGAATTGATTTTATCATGGGGAATGATATACCTGGGGGGAAGGTGATTCCATCCCTAGAGATGGTGGATGCCCCAGTGTCTGAGTTTTTGTGCGATGCGTTGGTCAAAAGTCACCCAAATGTTTTTCCTGTCTGTGCTGTGACTAGGGCTCAGGCGAGACAAGGGAAGGCGGTGGCGCTGCGTGACTCCATCTGTGGCGAGGCGCTCGCTGAGGACAGGTGGCCGTCTAGTGACGAGATAAAAAGGGGTGTGAGTAGCGTTCAGGGGAAACTGGTAAATCCCAAGTTTTCCGACGTGCTGTTGCCTCTAACGCGTCAAGCGTTGATTGACGCTCAGAAAAATGATTCCTCCCTAACAAGTTGTTTTGCGGCAGTAGCCAGCACTACTGATAGTAGGAAACACACCTTCTTAATGGAGGAAGGGGTGTTGATGCGAACTTGGGTAGCTAGGCCAGGTGTGACAGGCTTAGAGTGTGGGGATGCATGGAATGTAGTGCACCAGGTTGTATTACCAGTGGAGTGTAGACTTCACGTTTTGATGTTAGCTCATGAACATATTTGGTCTGGTCATTTGGGTATTTCAAAGACTTATGACAGAATACTGCAAAATTTCTTTTGGCCCGGTCTGAAGGCCGATGTGGTAACATTTTGTAGTACTTGTAGTACATGTCAAATTGTGGGTAAGCCAAATCAGGGGGTTCCTTTAGCTCCCTTGCACCCCATTCCGGCGATAGGGGAACCTTTTGAACATGTGATCATTGACTGTGTTGGCCCCCTGCCTAAGACAAAGGCAGGTCACCAATACATGTTGACTATCATGTGTCTTGCCACCCGTTTCCCAGAGGCGATACCTCTGAGGAAGATTACTGCCCCAGCCATTACCAAGGCATTAAACAGGGTTTTTTCGACTTACGGGCTACCAAAAACCGTGCAAAGTGATCAAGGCTCGAATTTCATGTCTAAGACCTTTAATCAATCATTACAGGCTTTGGGTATCAGTCACACGGTGTCGAGCGCGTACCATCCTGAATACGCTGAAGGCGATGCTGAAGAAGTAATGTGTTGATACGGGTTGTGGTTGGGACGAGGGTGTGCCATTTGTACTGTTTGCTATTCGGGATGCTAAACAGGAGTCACTTGGGTTTAGCCCAGCAGAGTTAGTGTTTGGTCACAGTGTGCGTGGTCCATTGAAACTGCTCAAAGAGAAGATGTTGTCTGGGTCTTCTCCTAAATCGACTGTGTTTGATTTTGTCTCCCGGGTCAAGGAGCGTCTCCGCTGTGCGTCCTCGCTGGCTAGGGAGGCCCTCGCCTCTGCCCAGGGGGAGATGAAGGTGAGGTTTGACAAGAAGGCGGTGGGGCGGCAGTTCAAGGCTGGCGATGAAGTGCTGGTTTTGCTGCCCATGCCTGGGTCAGCTCTCTCTGCCCAGTTTGCAGGGCCCTATAAGGTGGAGAGGAAAGTATCAGACACCAATTATGTTATATGTACGCCCGAGAGGCGCAGGAAGACACGGTTGTGTCACATTAACATGTTGAAGAAGTATCTCACCCGTGCTGGTGAGAGTGAGCAGGAGGTGCAGTCTGGCAGCCCAGGAGCTGTGCCAGCTGTTTTGTTAACGTGTGTTAATCCCCTGCCGGACGACGATTTGAAGGCGTTGTCCGAGGGTCAGCAGACGGGGCGTTTGACTAACTCAGAGTTCATGAGTGAGGTCACTGCCCATCTGTTGTATCTGCCTGAGTCACAGAGTGATGATGTACGTCAACTGTTGTTATCCTACCCTGTGTTGTTGTCTGATGTGCCTTCCAGAACGACCGTCCTGGAGCACGATATTGATGTGGGTGGTGCGACCCCCATTAAACAACACGCGTATCGGTGTCCGGTGGTGAAGAGGGAGGTAATGAGGAAGGAGGCTGAGTATCTGTTGGAACATGGGATGGCTAAGGATAGCCGTAGTCCCTGGAGCTCTCCTTGCCTTTTGGCTCCTAAGGCTGATGGGTCTCCCCGGTTTTGCACTGATTACAGGAAGGTGAACGCGGTGACTGTGCCTGACTCGTTCCCGTTGCCCAGAATGGATGACTGCATTGACAGTATTGGTCCCGCTGTATTTATTACGAAGCTCGATCTCTTGAAGGGGTACTGGCAGGTTCCCCTGACGGAGCGAGCATCTGATATTTCGGCGTTCGTTACACCAGACTGTTTTTTGCAGTACACCGTCATGGCCTTCGGAATGAGGAACGCACCGGCCACGTTCCAACGGTTGATGCACATGGTGTTGCGGGGAGTGTCTAAGTGTAACATCTATTTGGACGATGTGGTGGTGTACTCGGACACTTGGGGGGAGCACATTGACAAATTGCGGGTGGTTTTTGCACGCTTGGCGGAGGCTTCGTTAACTCTGAACCTCGCCAAGTGTGAGTTTGGGAAAGCCACGGTGACGTACTTGGGGAAGCAGGTGGGTCACGGACAGGTTCGCCCGGTGGACGCTAAGGTGACAGCGATCCTGGCGTATCCGGCTCCTTCCACGAGACGCGAGCTACGGCGTTTCCTGGGGATGGCAGGGTATTACCGGTGTTTTTGTAAGAATTTTTCTGTGGTGGTGGCTTCCCTCACTTCTTTATGTAGTCCTATAGTACCTTATGTGTGGTCCGAGGAGTGTCAGTGCGCCTTCGAGGCTACTAAGTCTCTCCTCTGCAGTGCTCCTGTTCTGGCAGCCCCTGACTTTGCGTTACCCTTTCAGCTGGAGGTCGACGCGAGTGCTGCTGGGGCTGGAGCTGTGCTGTTGCAGGCGGGAGAGGGCGAGGTGCATCATCCGGTTTGCTACTTCTCGGTGAAGTTCAAGCTGCATCAGTTGAACTACTCGACCATCGAGAAGGAGACGCTGGCGATGCTCCTCGCTCTCCAGCACTTCGAGGTGTACGTGGGCTCCAGCGCTATCCCAGTGTTGGTCCACACGGACCACAATCCCCTGGTGTTTTTGGCACACATGTATAACCATAACCAGCGGTTGATGCGTTGGGCCCTGTTGGTGCAGGGCTACAACATTGTCATCCGTCACAAAAAGGGGGTGGACAATGTTGTGGCCGATGCCTTATCCAGAGGGTAGGTTTTGGGGTACTGCTCTGATGTTGGTTGTATAGGTAATAATGTTTTGTTCACCCGGTGGGTTCGCTTCTATGGGGGGAGGTGTCACGTACGTGGGTTGTTCATTATCATTATTGCCATATATTTTAACACCATGTAACATCAGGGTAATATATTATTTGTGTTGTCTGTTATGTGTGGTGTGTGTCATCTCCTAATTGCTGTTTCTATTCACAGATGCCACTCATCTCCCTGATTGGATTGGTTGCATCTGATTGGTGCACCTTGGAACAGGCAGTGGAGATGGGTGGTTAATAGAGTGGAGATGACACACATCGGGGCGCCTCACTCTGTCAGTTGTCACTGATCAGAGTTTCGGGAGGTTGCCATTGATTGACCACTGTGTGTGGACTTACCAGTAGCCGTATATATATGTATTGTGTTGTGGGCCTTAGAGCCATTTGCCTTCCTGCTTGGAAGTAAGTATCCATATATATATATAACTATCGGAATTATACTATATCTTATATTATGTTATATCATATGGTATTATATATATATATTTAGTATTCTCCAACCTCACTTTGTTTGTTCTCCAATTACCCTTTGCCCTTTGTGTTTGTGCTGTGGGTTTCAATCCCCACGATAATAAATATTATTTCCCTTTTGGGAACAGTGGGTTTAAATCCCCGCTATAATAAATATCATTTACTATTTGGAACAACGCCTTGTGTTTATTTTCTTTACCTGCCTGGGACGTTTGCTTTAAAAGCACTACTGGACGGGCTGGTTTTCACATACAGCCCGTTCCAGCTTATTCTGTATTGTCTTGTGACATTGCTATGTGACAGGTGTGTGTGTCACCCTTTGTATTAATCCCTTATCGTTTCTTTCTCTCTTTGCCAGGTGCCGCCCGTCTCTCCGATTGTGCTGATTGCCTGAGGAGTGGCACCTGCGGGCAGTCAGCCTCGGTGCAGACGAGTGGATAAAGCCTGGCATGTGACACATATCCAGGCGCCTCATTCTGTCATTGCCAATGTCCAGAGTGGAGGAATGTGAGGTTGCCTGTTATCTACCACTTTGTGTGAATTACCTGTGTGGGATTCTATATATATATTTGGCCTCTGTGCCTATTTGCCACTACTGTGTGGAATTATATATATTTGGCCTCTGTGCCTTTTTGCCACTACTGTGTGGAATTACATATCTTGTTGGCCTCTGTGCCTATTTGCCACTATTAAGTGGAACAAAATATATATATATATATATTGTGTTGGCCTTATTGCTAATACTTGTGCTTACTTTGCTGTTCGTGTTTATTGTATATTCCCATTTTGTTCTCCCATACCTTATCCCCGTTTGTGTTGTGGGTTTCATTCCCTCTTTTGCATATAATAAATTGTTATGGTTTGTAACCGACCCCAATCGCACAACACAAGACAGGTATGAGAGTAAGCCAAAACAGGGCAAATCTTTATTATAGAACAAAAGGCGGAACAGTCCCTTTATGGGAGAACACAAAAAACACTAGAGTCAAGGAAAACTGGAAAATGCGGCACTGTGCCTTTAAAAGGCGAACAGGCTAAGGGACAGGGCTAAGTGTCAGGGACAAAAGCTAAGGGCCAGGGCTATGGGCCAGGGCTGCTTACAGGGATGAGGACAGGGTTCCGACGGCGGAGGACGGCCCCTTAGGCCACACCCCCTCAGTGTATCTCTTGAACCGTTTGTCGTAGAGACTTGCGGATTGTGCCATTGTACTCGGTAGGGATATCCTCTTTCATTGGTCGATGTTGACCACTCCCCCGATCATTAGACCACTTAGGCCACACCCCCTTTCAAAAACTCGGAAAAATCTGAAAACTTGGAAAAATCTAAAATCCGAAAAAGTTCAAAAACTCGGAAAAATCCCAAAACCCGAAAACTCGGAAAAATCCGAAAAATCCGAAAACTCGGAAAAATCGAAAAAGTTAAAAAACTCGGAAAAATCCGAAAACTCGGAAAATCCGAAAACTCGGAAAAATCCGAAAACTCGGAAACATCAAAAATCCGAAAAAGTTCAAAAACTCGGAAAAGTCCGAAAACTCTATGTTGACCACTCCCCCGATCCTTAGGCCACACCCCCTTTTTGTATCCTTTGAACCGTTTGTCATAGAGACTCGCGAGAGACCCTCTCCCGTTGGCCGGCGGTGCACAGGCGTCACCCACACTTTCACAATTTCCCCCGCGCGGAATTGTCTAGTTATTATTATTATTTACTTTATTTTTACTTTATTATGATTATTATTATATATATATATTTTTCTTTTATATATTTCTTATTACCAACACTATAATCTCCCTCTGAAACTTTTTTTTTTTTTTTGTCTGCATGTCACTTTGTCTTGATGTCTGCTGTTCTTTGTATTCTGTTTTTGTGTTTCAAATAGAACATTTTCAAGTACATATAATTTGTAAATGTTGGTTGCACTGGAAAAAAAAACAATAAACAGACATATATAAAAAAAAAAAAAAAAACGTTTGAGAAGTTAGAATATGTGTCTACAACAGCAGACATATGGACTGCATGTAACAAGAGCTATCTAGGCGTAACGGCGCATTGGATAAATCCACAAAGCATGAAGCGAGGTAAGGCAGCCCTGGCATGCAGGAGGTTCAAGGGACGCCATACATACGACAAAATTGCAAAGGAACTTGACCATATCTACTCCTCATATGGGATATCATTCAAAATCACCACAACAGTCACAGATAATGGCTCAAATTTTGTAAAGGCCTTCAAAATGCATCAGCCAGTGGAGCGGGATGACTCTGATGATGACGAGGATGAGGTGACGTTTACTGACATCAGTGAAGCCTTGCAGACCCGTGTTGTTTTTGATGATGGTGGTGATGAAGACGATACTGTGATCACGTTGCCGCCACATCAGAGATGTGCGTTACACACCCTGAACCTGGTGTCATGCACTGATATTGAGAAGTGGTTACTGTCAACAACCGGAACAAAACATGTTTACAGAAGTACTACCACAAAATGCACAGGGTTGTGGAATAAAGCAAGTCGGTCAACGGTGGCTGCAGAGACTGTGCATGATGTAATTTCCAAGAATCTGTTAGTCCCATGCACCACAAGATGGAACTCATTCTATGATGCCCATCTGGGATTCCTATAGTTGAGCTGAACACCATCTCATCCAAGTTTGGATTGACAGCCAAACTGTACGGTCATGAAGCCACTTACAGTTGCCTTAGACATTCTTCAGGGAGAAGATCATTGTTTCCATGGCACACTCCTACCCAGTGATGCCAGTAACGCGTTACTAAGTGCCGCCACGCTCCGTTTTATGTGTCTAATCTGCCCATCGCATTATCAAATACTATTTTCCAGTCAGTGCTGTGAAGGCAGATTGTTTTTTTATCGCGTCGTTTCCGTTTCAGAGCAGTTAGAAAAGCCCCCGTTTTGATATAAAAAACAGCTCATTCTGGAGCATTCTATGAAAATCGTCTTTTAGTGGAATATTCCACAACATTGATATTCGTCGGCCTTTTTATGAATCGTTTTCAAATAAACGCTAGATGATCAATATTATACGTGCACGCAAGCACATTACGGCCGCGCACTGATAATCGCTCCGTTGATTTCCTCACAGACTTTTACAGTGAAACCGAAAGAGGACATTTCACAAAACAGCTTATAACTTCATCAAACTTACTCTGATTATCCTAACACTGATAACATCCTTACCTGACATCAGATGGTATCCAACTGGTATATTCCAATTCCTGATCACCATTCGAAAAAATCGATACGTGTATGGATCCAACGCGATACTGTAGATCTCCATGATCAACGGGGATCTGAGGTTCCAGAATGAACTGTGGTAACCCCGGCTGGATCAGTGAACTGGAAAATGTGGAGTACCGGATTTTTTTCCCCATTCATTTTCATTGAGTCCATTCCAAAATCA
Organism: Notolepis coatsorum; assembly: GCF_963971535.1. Taxonomy (NCBI): domain Eukaryota; kingdom Metazoa; phylum Chordata; class Actinopteri; order Aulopiformes; family Paralepididae; genus Notolepis; species Notolepis coatsorum. The sequence goes on along the minus strand of NC_140174.1, from coordinate 18,831,947 downwards.
CTTATGTCATCTGGGAGACGACAGGGGGCGCTTTTTTCCACAGTGATCGCCAGCGCCCCTCGGCTATACTCGGGTAGGCTCGGGTGATGCAATAATTTTTCAGATCGCTAAAAAAAATTAAAAAAAAAAAATCCGAGAAATCTCGTGAGTGGCTAGCAACCACCTATAAAAAAAAAGAGAAATCTCGTGAGTGGCACGGAAAGTGTTAAAAGCCAGTAATCTGATTGCAGTTACTTGTCCAAGTGGCTGTGCGTTACTATTTCGTTACTATCTCATCATAAATTCATAATGCAGGCGGAATGCAGTATTTTATTTCGTTTTCGACAGTCAAAAATACATTTTGAGCTGTTTTTCTTATTTGGGAGTGACGTAGTGTGGCAGTGAAAGGGTTACACAAGAATGTGTCCCGCGGCGTGACTGGACCCTCTGTCTGTGAGTGACTCTGCTTTGGTCCAATCACATTCCCCATCCACAGTCTGCGAATCAGAGGCAGAGTAGGGCGGGTCTTCACAGCACGTCATGTGACATATGCGCCAATCGTGTGACAGCAGGGCTCCGTCGTTACAGCCTCGTCTGCATTCGTCTGAGAATTCCACCCCAAAACGCTTGTCTAAACGCAAAATTAAAAGTGAAACCGCAAGAAGACTTTTGCGGTTTCTGTTCAGACTTCCATCCCAAAATGCTTGTCTAAACGTAGCCTCAGTCACTACTTCACGTTTGTGTCAGCTAAGCCGGGTGAAAAAAACATTCATATGCGGAGGAAACAAAATACTGTCTACCGCTAAAAACAGCACATCCAATTGCATTGAAAGCATCTGGAATCACAACACTAGCCGACGCTTCGACTAGGTACAGGAGGACTCAGAGGTCCAACAGCCAAACAGCAAAAGAGAGAGATTGTTTCTTTCCCTTTTGATTAATGTATATTTGATGGTGGCAGAGCAAAAGCTCTTATTTGCCAGATTTACAGTTAATTTACATGTTAAAGAGAGACTGATTGTATGTTTATAGAGAGACATTTATAAAAACAATTTAATAGTTACAGTTGATATAATTGAATAGTTCAGCCTGCATTTGTTAGATGTGATACACTGGTTTTGTAAAACCACTGGCTGGCTGCTCTAATGCTGTGAGCATCATAGACTGTTCCTTTACCATACTTGATGGTACAGAAGCTGAAGCACTAGTTTAACAATTTACGTTATGTGCAGAGAAACAAGTTAAAAACAATTTATGCACTTTCAATAAAGCGTTTAAAAAAAAACTGTTGGGGGAACGACAACGACTTCGTAACCTAGTTACTTTCAAAGTAACTAAGTTACTCTGATAATCAAGTAATCAGTAAAGTAACTTGGATTACTTTTTAAAGGAGTAATCAGTAATCAGTAATCGGATTACTTTTACAAGTAATCTGTGGCATCACTGCTCCTACCCACGCTGGAGACATTGATATCCAAGACCCTGCAACTGAAGAGTGGCCTGCACATCCTAATTTACCTTCCAGAGGCAATTGTCACAGTAAGAACTTTAATTTATTTTAGATCTTCAACAAATTACCCAATACATTTATTTTATTATATGAATGGGAAAAGATAACTATTCTATTCTAGCCTTTACAGTTATGAATCATTATGACTACAGATGAGATGATGGACCTTCAAAGCCTTGTTGTAAAGAAATAGAATGTATAGGCATATAGGGAAATTAATATAGGTTAATGTAAAATTAAATATCTATAAATATGTTCATAATAGTCTATAATGCATATCTCTCTATCTGGATAGGGATAGATACAGATAATATAATATGGACTTTGCATCCTTATGTATAATTTCAGGCAGTCAAAACAAGATTTGCAGAGGTGCTGGAAAGCGAGGATGCTGTCTTGGCTGCTGTGACTTTGCCCAAGTTCAAACTACGTTGGCTGCGGACACAGGATAGGAAGGACAAGGCCAAGGCAAGTCTGCTGGCAGAGTGTCGGAAAATTGTCCAAGAAGAAGACCAGCAAGCAGGTACCATCCCACCAACACGACACCTCAGCACAGACTCTGCCATAGAGGATGAGTTATTTTCCTTTGAAGATGAGAATGACACGTCTGATACTGCTGAAAGTCAAGTTGCAGATTATTTCAAATCAGGAGAACAAGGGATAGACTCTCTTAATGGATTTGCACTGATAAAGAAGATTTCAATCCGGCATAATGCAGCCACTCCATCCAGTGCCCCAGTAGAGAGACTTTTTAGCTTGGGGAAGCTCCACTGAGACTCCACTGAGAAACAGGCTATCTGACCAGATGTTTGAGAAGCTTTTGGTTTTGAGATACAACCACTGGTTCAATGACAAGAAGGGGTGAATGGATAGCTAGATAGGGTATCTTACATTTTTGGTTAATTGCTTAAAGAGCATAATTTTATTTAGATGTATTGGCTGGCTGCAGCCTCTTGAAGTGAGATTGTCAACAATGGCCAGAGAAAGAAATTTATTTTTATGGAGATGTATTTTTTTTTATGTATTACCTGTTTACATTTGGATTCCTTTGTTTTGCTATACATTGCACTTTTCAGTTACATTGAAAACACCTCATATTGTTACACTGTTCTACTTTTTCGAGGAAGAAAATACTTGAAGTACAGTATACTGTTATCTACCAATTGTCTGAAGTTGTATTTGCACTACAAAGTTAATTTGTTATTTGTGGTATAGTGCTTAAAAAGCATAATTTAATTTAGATGTATTGGCTGGCTGCAGCCTCTTGAAGTGAGATTGTCAACAATGGCCAGAGAAAGATTTATTTGTATGGAGATGTATTACCTGTTTATATTAGTTTCTTGATAAAAGGATAAGAAGCTGCTGAGGTCAGTAACCTGATTGATTGATTGATTGATTGAAAACTTTATTAACAGATTGCATAATGGGTACAGTACAGTACAGCTCAATACATACAATTGTTAAGGGGATGCAGACCAGAGAAAGACTTTCGTCTTTCAAGAAGTTAAAGATGAAGCGATGGAGAGGCTACTCGAAACCCAACGCTACTACAAGCGAAATAACATCTGCATTGTAGGACTTGATGAAGCAGTCAATTGCGCAGACGACAACTTTCCAACAGTGCTATCAGAGATTTTGGGTAACAACTTTCTAAACACAGTGCCGACAGTGGACCAAGCTTACAGAATCGGTACTCGGGATCAAAGAAGCAACGGGCCAAGAGTCATCATTGTTACTCTGCGGAAGACGGCAATAAGAGATGACATCATCAAAATTGCTCGCAACCAAAGGGGGAAGCTGAAATATGGTGAAAACCCAATATTTATCTACGAGGATCTTTGCAAAGAGGCCATCGCTCGGCGTCTCCCCTACAAGGAGGTGATGCAGAAATTGTTCAAGTCTGGCCTCAGACCAAGGCTAGCATACCCGGTGTAACTGAGGGGTACAATTCCCTGACTGTATTAATCAAGTATGGTATCATTAAACCACTACCGTCTTATGTACATTATACTGGCCATACCGTACACGAGTATATGATGAGAACACTTCCCCACAATGAATCGGTTCTACACAAAGTTGTCTTTAAGTATTTATTAGCAGCAAGAATACATAATATACTTTACTTGAATGCACTTGTAAGGCAAAGGAATGTGCGTAGGCAAATCAATAATGAATGTCCATTCTCATATTACGCATGAGATAAGAATACAACCTGAATATTAGGAATTATATCTATTGTACTCTGGTAAGGCAGCGGGGGATACTGGTAGAGGGTTCCCACCGGTTGTAAGCCAGCAGGGGGAGGCAATGCTCTAATGCAAAGTCTGGTTCCACGGGGACTCAATAAGCTCCTGCTCGGGGAGGCGGTATTACTCCCTGGATCAGCGGACGAAAGGCAGCCGCTGTAATCCCAGTATGCGCGCAGCACAGGTGGAAGCCGGTCAGCCTCTCCAATAGAGACGGGCTCGAATGATGTTCCTCGCGGTAGATCCCACAGCAGTGGGTGTAGACGACTCTTATCCGATCCAACAGCCTGGTTCAAAGCAATAAGAATAATAATCCAGCCGGAGAGGGGCTCTGCATTCACCGGTGTAGATCCTCCGGTGCGCGGTACTTCACATTTACTAAGTTGAACTTGACGTTATTCAACCAAGCTCTGATACTTTCCTATCCTATTCGCATGCGGCTATAAGTGCTCTATTTAGACGCACAGTTGCTCACTTCACTTGGTCTTTGACTCGTGATGAAGGCTTACTAGTAAGGAGCGAACGATACGTTGAACAAACGTATTAGGATAAAACAAGACTCTATTTTGGGGCAATACAGGCCCACTTCACAGCACGTTGTATCGTAGTGTGAGGCTTCAACTTGTTACTAAGACTCGAACTGAACTGAACTACTTCTGTATTCACCTGCGCCATATTTATATGTACGGGGAACAAACTAGTGCCAGCCTCATTTCTGTCTCGTAGTCCTGGGCAGAACCGGGCATGTACAGACATGTCTTGACGGTAGCTTTGAACTCGACTCTGGGGGTAAGACACTGGCGCTGGTGGCACGCCATCCAATAAGAGAATGAAATATTATGGTCTGTAGTAGGTTAAAGGGATATTCCGTGTATATGTACAAAGAATACACAAGGGATATCAAACGATATACAAATATTATGCAATATATATCAATCAATAAATACATATATTCGGTTTAATCTGACCCTTTGTAACAGCCGCCTCCTAATTAGTCCCACCTAATTAGCTAAGCAGAGACAGATTAACCGCACTGTCCACTACTCAATGTCCGTTGTGAGGGTAGGCAGTTCACAAAGTCAGTGGGTCATGGTCGTCATTAAGCGAGTCGGGGAGCCTTGGCGACTCTATCAGCCTCGCCACGGGTCGGTTGTAGGTCCGCCCTTGGACGAGCAATTCTGCCGCTCTGACCTTTCCGTCGGCACCAGTGGTCACTTTGCTTACGCGGCCGGCCGGCCACGCAGCTCGGGGTAGTGACTGGTCTATGGTCATGACGACTGGACGGGATGAAGGGGGGCTTAGGAGGAAGCGGGCCTGAGACTGCTTTGATCTGTGCTTGGCTGTGCCTCCTCCTCCTCCGTCTGTTTCTCTTGTTTGCTCTGTACCCCGTCTGAGGAGGGGCCGGTCCCGGCCGCCCCGTCAAGGAGTCGCTTGGGGTGCTGGGTTCGAGGTCAGCTACGTCTGAAGCGCAGCTGAGGGGGGTGGAGTTCCGAACTCCCTCTGGTGCCCACGGTTCTCTCACGGGCCTCTCGCTTAATGTCAATAGCCTCTGCTGTACGAGGGAGTGGCCGGTGTCGCTCGCCTTTGTGTGTAGGCAGCGTGTAGATGTGGGTTGACTGTCAAGTCCGTAGAGGGGGCCCTGGAGCGTCCATCCCAGTCGGGTCTGAACCGCGACTGGGCATCCTTTGGGTCCGATGTGGGCCGCCTCAATTGGGAGAATGAGGTCCGCGTGGTCGGAGCCCATGAGCAGGGTCGGTGTGGCGCCGTCGATAAGCGGTATAGGTAGTTGACGTAGGTGCACATACTTAGCCATCAGCTGTGGGATGGGGTAGGTGTACTGAGACAAGCCTATGTCGTGGCTGGTGAAGACGTTGGTTATACTATACTGCTTCTCGGGCTGGTCCACCGCTGCCATCGTGAAGGAGACCTTTTCACCTTTTATGGTCTTCTGGTCCCTTCTGATGGTGCGTATGGTCATGGTATCTTTGACACCCCGCAGGCCCAACTGGGCTGCTGCGGAAGCGAGGAGGAGAGTCTTTTCAGACCCATCGTCCAGGACGACGTAAGTGTCCAGGACCTTGTCCTCGTAGCTCAGGAGCACTCTGACCACTTTGAGGAGCACTCGGGGGGTCCCGCTCTGCTTGGGGTCTATGTGGAGCACTCCTGTCTCGGGGGGGTTGTCACCTGTCTGTGGTGACACAGAATCTATATGGTGCGAGTCACACCGTGACTCCCAGTGTCTGCTGTAGCAGTCGGGACACCAGGGAGCGGTCTGGTGGAACTTTGGTGCTGGTGCCACCGCCTCGGCATGGTACATTACCGCGACGGGCCCACTCTGTTGTCCTGGCTGACGCCTGTTGATGTCATGCAGGACCTCCAAGTGGGTGCCACCGCACCTGCTGCACTTCTTCTTCAAGCGGCACTCAGCTGCTAGGTGGCTGCGCGCGCAGCGGAAGCAGCGGCGGTGGTCCTTGATCCACTGACTCACCTCGTCCGTGGTCAGCTTCCCGAAAGTGTCGCATTGGTACAGCCGATGTTCTCCCTCACAGTACTGGCACTCAATCTTCCACTGGTCCTCTTTCGTCGAGGGGGTGTTGTGGTTCTTGTGCTGCGGTACTGATTCGGCTTGGTGCATACCGGTCACCAACCGGCGGTTATCTGTTGATCCCCGAGGTCCGAGTCTTGGGCTTGGTCCACTCCATACGAACGTGCCGAGTCGTAGGCTACTGACCTCCCTGGCGAGGAATTCAGATAGGTCTAGGAGGGATGCCTCTGGACCGTTGGGGTCGCGGTGGTCTCTCTGCCGCCGAAAGCGCTCTTGTCGGGCGGGAGGGAGCTTCTCTAGTATCCTCTCTACATTAGAGTTAGCGTACAGTTCATAGATCCCTTTTTCCTTTTGGGACCCCAGCATCCCTACCAGGGACTGTACCTTGATAGCGAGGTCATCTAATGCTCTATTGTCTCTGGCTGGGGGGAGACGGTCAATGTCTCTTATCTCCTGTATCACGTAGTCCCATATGCGTCCATAACGTTGGTCGAGGGCTACTAGAGCCGCGGTGTATGGGGTAGTAGAGCTGGAATATGCCAGCGCTATATTGTGCGCTCTGGGCACCTTCAGGTGCTTGAGTAGGATAGCATACTTGTACGGTTCATCTGGTACGTCGGACAGCATAGTCTCTAGGCACATTCGTAGCTCTGTGTACTGTGCTCTGTCCTCGTGTGTGAAGTCCGGGAACGTCGGTGTGCCAAGGTACGATGCCATGGATGACTGGCACATCGGTGAGCGTTGGGGGAGAGGCCTCCTAGGCGAGTCTCCTCTTACGTGTTGTCTTGGGCTGGTACTTGGTGGGTACCAAGGGCCGGGTACCCAGGTGCTGTTCCTCGGGGCTGGCGGTGCGTCAAACTCACCCGTGAGTTGAGTCGGGGGTTTGTAGCGCAGGGCCTCGGGGCTGACTTCTGGGCTGTACTGGGCCTTCTGGTCCAGAGTACGTTGCTGCTGGTCGGGGCTGTACTGGGCCTCCTGGTCCAGCGTACGTTGCTGCTGGTCGGCTTGACATTCCTCCTCTTCCTCCTCCTCTCCCTCTGCTAGGACCTGGAGTCTTCTGTTCAGTCTCTCGGCGTGGTCCGGTTCTTCCCGGTTGCTGGGTCTCGTATGGACCGGCCGGGGAGGGGGTTCGGAGACGTGGACAGGATCCTCCTGTTGGCGGGGTCCCGGGTCGCTTGGTCGGGTAGGGGAATGTGTCCTAGACCCTTGTCGTGACGATCTCCGGGAGCTCCGTGCGGAGTGAGGGGGTGTCGCCATGGTAATCAATTTGTCCATCAGCTGCGCCTGCAGCCGGTCGCGCTCTGTCTCGCGCTGGGCATGGGCGGCGTCGCGCGCTGCTTCGCGCTGGGCATTGGCGGCGTCGCGCTGCGCATCGGCTGCGGCGTGCTGCGCATCGGCGCGGCTTCTCTCAATGTTCTCTTCTGTCTGGAGGCGTCTGGTCTCCAGTCTTATGCGGTCGTCTTCACTCCTTTGTTGCGCCTGGAAGCGCTCTCGCTCGGCTGCAAAATGTTCGCGCTCGCGCGTCTGTTGCGCTTGAAGTCGATCGCGTTCGGTGGAGGCTGCCAGGGTGGCGATGAGTGCCTGCGCCAGCATCTTGTCCGCCTCGCTGGGGGAAGACGCCGGTCGAGGCGATCGGCTCCCGGCAGTACTCGTTGGAGATCCGTTCTCCTGTCGCGTACCGAGGAGATCCATCTCCTGGGTGCGCGTCTCTTCTTGTGGTGGGTCGGGTTCCGTCCCTGGAGCGCTTTCTTTATCCTGGAGCTCTCCGGGGACTGTCCCGTTGGCGTTGTCTGGGGGTAAAGTCATGTCATGTCCCTCCTGGTCCCCCCCGTGAGCTTGGTCAGTTACGTTAGAACCCACTAGGGTCTCTACTGGCGGGGTAGCCTGGTCGGTAGGGTTGGACATAATTTTACTATCCGCTTTAGTTACTTTATCCGTATTTAACTTCCTTTTAAAGCTAGGTATTGGACTGACAGTGTATGCCTCTAGATAGGGAGGTGGCTGCCGTCTGCGCTGCGGGCGTTCTAGCTCGGGAGAACCGTTTGTGGAGTGTTCATCATCGGCCATGTTAATATTAATATTATATTAATATTACGCTAATTCTTATCTCCGGCTCGAAGGACCAATTGTAACTGAGGGGTACAATTCCCTGACTGTATTAATCAAGTATGGTATCATTAAACCACTACCGTCTTATGTACATTATACTGGCCATACCGTACACGAGTATATGATGAGAACACTTCCCCACAATGAATCGGTTCTACACAAAGTTGTCTTTAAGTATTTATTAGCAGCAAGAATACATAATATACTTTACTTGAATGCACTTGTAAGGCAAAGGAATGTGCGTAGGCAAATCAATAATGAATGTCCATTCTCATATTACGCATGAGATAAGAATACAACCTGAATATTAGGAATTATATCTATTGTACTCTGGTAAGGCAGCGGGGGATACTGGTAGAGGGTTCCCACCGGTTGTAAGCCAGCAGGGGGAGGCAATGCTCTAATGCAAAGTCTGGTTCCACGGGGACTCAATAAACTCCTGCTCGGGGAGGCGGTATTACTCCCTGGATCAGCAGACGAAAGGCAGCCGCTGTAATCCCAGTATGCGCGCAGCACAGGTGGAAGCCGGTCAGCCTCTCCAATAGAGACGGGCTCGAATGATGTTCCTCGCGGTAGATCCCACAGCAGTGGGTGTAGACGACTCTTATCCGATCCAACAGCCTGGTTCAAAGCAATAAGAATAATAATCCAGCCGGAGAGGGGCTCTGCATTCACTGGTGTAGATCCTCCGGTGCGCGGTACTTCACATTTACTAAGTTGAACTTGACGTTATTCAACCAAGCTCTGATACTTTCCTATCCTATTCGCACACGGCTATAAGTGCTCTATTTAGACGCACAGTTGCTCACTTCACTTGGTCTTTGACTCGTGATGAAGGCTTACTAGTAAGGAGCGAACGATACGTTGAACAAACGTATTAGGATAAAACAAGACTCTATTTTGGGGAAATACGGGCCCACTTCACAGCACGTTGTATCGTAGTGTGAGGCTTCAACTTGTTACTAAGACTCGAACTGAACTGAACTACTTCTGTATTCACCTGCGCCATATTTATATGTACGGGGAACAAACTAGTGCCAGCCTCATTTCTGTCTCGTAGTCCTGGGCAGAACCGGGCATGTACAGACATGTCTTGACGGTAGCTTTGAACTCGACTCTGGGGGTAAGACACTGGCGCTGGTGGCACGCCATCCAATAAGAGAACAAAATATTATGGTCTGTAGTAGGTTAAAGGGATATTCCGTGTATATGTACAAAGAATACACAAGGGATATCAAACGATATACAAATATTATGCAATATATATCAATCAATAAATACATATATTCGGTTTAATCTGACCCTTTGTAACACCCGGCGCTATTATCGATCGTGGGCAGGGACAGCCGTAGGGTAGGATTACACACGCCTAAAGATGCCGAGGAATACTGGAATCGACATGGAGCAGAACCCCCAAGGCAGAGCGAAACACTGTCTGAAAACAGATAAGCCTTCTCATCTCTCTCTTTCTCTGTGTATATCAGTATTAGAATGACTTTATCCAGGCTCAACAAAAGTAGCAGATGATATGCATGCCGGCTACACCAAGGCATATTGTGTATAATATGATTCGTAATGCATTATATTTTCAGACCTCTGGTCTCCGTGGGGACAAGAATATATCATTGACAATAAGAACAATCTGGAATATTCTGGGCTTATCGCTCGACTGCTCTGGGTCACTTAGAAATCTCCCGAAAATACTATTAGTCATGAACCCTGGGTAGGAAGATCATTCTGGAACATAACAACAGTCTGTTAGTATATACTAGTGTATTCTACAACCTTCTAGAATATAATGCACCATTACTGCAACTCTAACATTAACATCCGGTGTGTATAAGCATAAGCATATGATCAATTGACTGAAGTTTAATCAGGCCTTAATAAGACTTAAAAAAAAAAAAAAAATCAACAACACCTAAACGTATGAGCACAACAAGGTTATTCTAACAATTTAAATAATCACTCCACTGATGTAGAGATTGGCACATTGTAGCTCTAAAAGGCTCTGTTTTTCTCTTTTATCTAATTACTCAATTCTGTTCTAGTGGCTTCTCCACGTTGAGTTTTATTCTATCTCTCACTCTTTATTTTTATTTTATTTTTTTTCTCTCTCTTTTATCTTACATTGTTCTTTCCCATTGTTCTTCATATTAAGGTGTTAATGTTTCTCTACAATCTTTTCCTTTTTTCTGATGTTTCCTACATAAGTTAGTAGAGGGTTCAAATGAATATATCGATGAAAGTTTATTCTTTTTTTTTCATTTTTCATAATATTTCATTACAGTAAGGGAAGGCGCAAGACCAAAAGCGACATTCTATTGTATTAGAATGAAAATGTTAGATCCTATGGCAATTAGCATAGGAAGATTAGGAATACAAAGCTCAGTTTGGGCAATCCGGTGGCCTAAGGGAGGGAGTCATACGCGGAGGATGTGTTTTTGGAACACAGGCCTGTACGACTCTCTGGGTGAGGGGAAAAAAGGGGATTTTTATTTGTATATATATATGTTTTTAAGCTCGGCTCTCAACGGGACCTCAATAATTGGATGTACATCTATTGTAGCTTCGCACTCCAGAAGCATTACCAAAAACTACACAAAAACATGCATAGATTATGGCTAGTTTGAATATAATGATATGGAACACTGGTGGGATAAACAAACAACACAAACGCAAAAGCGTGCTCACACTGATGAAAAAAGAACATGTGGACGTGGCTCTACTAAGCGAAACGCACATTTTAGAGGAAGACATAGATACGTTAGCGGATAACACATACCATAATATTAGTCACTCTTCTTTTGGTATGAGAACTCGAGGTGTAGCCATAGTCGTCAGACGTAAGTTAAATATTGAATTAAAGGGGGTATGGTCTGATGCGGATGGGCGTATAACTATAGCTAGGATTGTACACAATAACAGGAAAATAGCGTTGGCAGCGGTATATGCCCCAAATTTGTACGAAGAGGGTTTCTTCACTACACTAACCGATGAAATGTTAAACCATCCCGATTACTCATTTATAATAGGTGCGGATTTTAATGCCATTTGGAATCCAAGGATGGACAAATCTTACCTCGCCTTTTCCAGCGAACAAAAAAATTCATCTAAAGCATTAAAGGATTGGTCAAAGATTACAGGTGTAAATGATTTATGGCGTTCACTTAATCCCACGACCCGAAAGTACTCTTGTCGATCGGCGAGACATAACACATTATCCAGAATTGATTATGTCTTTGCATCCCCGAGACTATTTGATAAATATGAAGTGGAAATGATACCCAATGCACTATCAGATCACTGTTATTTACTCCTAAAAGCAACATTTGGTATACTATCTTCCCGGGCCCCAAGATGGCGTTTTAATTCGATGCTGCTTAATAACAAGGAATTCATTACACAACTCAAAGAAGCTCTCACAGTATTCCTACGGGAGAATGCAAACTCGGTGCAAGACCCCAGAATAATATGGATGTCGGTAAAGGGTATGATCAAGGATTTCACTGATAGATTTTCCTCCATAATGCGCAAGAATCAATGCACAAAACTGTCTGAACTGGAAACGCTTTACTCAACGTTATTTAATTCTTTAAAATACAACAACTCAACTAGACTAGAAAATCAAGTTAACGTACTAAAAACAGAGATCAATGCCATATACAGACAACAATCGTAAATGCAAATACGCAGCACAAGACAACAGCAGTACTCCCAAGGTTCTAAACCTAGTCACCTATTAGCCATGCGATTAAGAATTAATGCAAAATTTGCAGATATAACTGCCATTAGAAAACAACAAGTACTTGAAACAGACCCCAAAATAATAAACGATACATTCAAAGAATTCTACTCCGACTTATATAAATCAGAAACGACCTTTGATCAAAACAAAATGGACACATATCTTAATCAAATTATTCTCCCTAAACTTTCGGAGGATGACGCTAAACAGTTAGAAACACCGATCACACTAGAGGAACTCAAGAAGGCCACATCCGAAATGAAAAATGGTAAGGCTCCTGGAAGAGACGGTATCCCATCAGAAATGTACCTTTCTTGTTGGGACATAATTGGACCCTTATTACTAAATATGATCTTATACTCAGTCAAGGAGGGGAGCTTCCATAAACACGACAATATTGCACTCATTTCAGTCCTTCTCAAAAAAGACAAAGACCCCACCGAGTGCGGTAGTTACAGACCCTTAAGCCTCCTCGGAACCGATGTCAAACTGTACTCTAAGGTATTAGCCATCAGATTACAAAAGCATATGACGTCTTTAGTTCATCCGGACCAAACTGGCTTCATAAGAGGTCGCCTGATCACTGATAACATAAGACGAATACTGCACGTAGTCACGTACTAGATGCAGACAAAGAAGACACCATACCTAAGGCGATGCTGTCCCTGGATGCTATGAAAGCCTTTGACAGGCTGGAATGGTCGTATCTATGGGCAGTATTAGAAAGGATGGGGTTAGGAAAAGGATTCATTGATATGATTAAAGTATTATACAAAGACCCATCGGCCATGATTAGAACAGGTACATTCATCTCCAAAATCTTTCCGGTATCACGCTCAGCCAGACAGGGTTGCCCTCTTAGTCCCGGACTATTCGATCTATCATTAGCAGTGTTGGGACTAACGCGTTACAAAGTAACGCGTTACAGAAACGAAGTTACTTTTTGCCGCAACTAGTACTCTAACGCATTACTTTTGAAATTCAGTAACGCTACTTACGTTACTGAATGGTTTGTTAGTTCGTTACTGCGTTCTTTTTATGTAGATTCATAGCGAGCGTCCTTATTTCGCCTGCGTTTGTTTTGTTTACTGTAGACTGAAAGGCGCTATATAAAACGAAGTATTATTATTATTATTATTTCTTTCCGTAGCCTCATTCTGGTTTCGCACTTCTGATTGGCCACTGACGTTCTGAAAGAAATAGGCGCTCTCTACAGTAAACAACAAGAGGACGCTCGCTATGAATCTACATAATAAGAACGCAGTAATAATAACGAACTAACAAACCATTTAGCAACTACTTGGAGAGATAATTAATATACAACATGGAAACGAGATAAAGAACATGTTTGAAGGGCTGCTGGAGTCAACTGGACTAACGATAGGTTATGTAGATAACCTAGTTATATTAGTATTGGCTAAGCGTCCCGCTCTGAGCCTTACGAGATACTTCTATCTCCTGTGATACCTAATGTATCTCCCACGAACAAAAAACACATGCACCCCACCTGTATGGGGCCCCGCCCCTTATGGTGGTACCACCCATATAACCATGACTCTGGTCATGAAACACCCTTCCTCGCCAAAAACCCGTCCCAGGAAAAGACCCCTCAAGAGGGAACTCAGGGCGCGCAGAGCGGGACGCTTAGCCAATACTAATATAATATCGTTATATTTCGTATTGCATCGCGTCCCGCTCTGAGCCTTACGAGATAATGGGGAAGAGCGGGCGCGAGACCCGACAGATGTACCCCCTGAGGACCCGTAAGCCCACATCAAGGGGTGCGGGGAGCCCTGTCACCCCATCCTTCCTAACGAAGGGGGGGCGCAGTCAACTCCACCTGAATGCGAACAAGAGGGAGCCAGAACCCCTTGAACACACCGTACAGGCGGAACCACGTGTGACTCAACACACTGCGGCCCATACCCATACACTCCTGCTACCCGACCAAAGGACGGGAAGCAGGAAAGGCCACAGACCCCAGAACCGCCTGGGAGACAGAACCCCCGGTCATGTCCATGAGGTAAAACCTTACAAAGGGGCCCGGTGAGGACCATGAAGCTGCAGCACAGATGTCCTCCACCGAGGCCCCACCCAGGAGAGCGGCAGAGGCAGCCACCCCACGAGTGGAGTGCGCCCTGACGCCCCCAGGGGGATCCTGCCCAGCCAACGTGTAGCAGAGGGCAATACCCTCGCACAACCAATGGGACAGGCGCTGCTTCGACAGTGCCTTACCAGCACGAGCCCCACCGTAACAGACAAAAAGCTGGTCGGTAACCCTGAAGTCCTGAGTACGGCTGAGGTAAATCCCCAAAGCACGGACTGGACATGACAGGTGAAGGCCCGCATCTAACTCACTAGTGTGAGGAGGAGGACGAAAAGCCTGAACCACAATATCCCGGGAGCGGAAGGAACTCCGGATATTCTTAGGCACGAAAGCAGGATTAGGTCGCAGTGTGGCACCGCAATCGGTCCGAAAAGACAGGCACTCTGGACGTACCGAGAGAGCACAGAGCTCACCCACGCGTTTAGCGGAAGTGACAGCCAGTAGGAACGCGGTCTTGAAAGACAGCCGTCCCAACGGCGCCTGCTCGAGCGGCTCAAACGGGGCCAAGGACAACCGACCGAGGACCAATTGAAGATCCCAAGTCGGAGCCAAGGAGCGTTGCACCGGCTTAACGCGTCGAGCGCCAAGCAGGAAACGCTTCACAAGAGGGTGGCTGAACAAAACAGTCCCCTCAAAACCCTCATGACAGGAGGATATAGCTGCCGCATATACCCTCACTGTCGAAGCCGACAGCCTACCAAGAAGAGACTGGAGATAACCCAGAACAGCATCCAGGGGGCAGGAGACTGGGTCCCAGCCCCCCCCCTTACACCATTCTTGGAACGCACGCCACCTGCCCGCGTAAACCGCGACAGTGGAGGGAGCATGCGCACACCGGATGGTATCAACCACTGCGGGATCCATCCTCTCCAGACTCACCCTCCCACCAGCCACACCACCAGGCGTTGACCCAACACCGGAGGCTGGACAAGCACTCCGTTGTGCTGCGAGAGGGCCGTCGCTGACCACGGAATGACCCAAGGAGGAGCGACCAGAAGCTGGATTAAGACCGGGAACCACACTGACGTGCCCCGGTCCGGCGCGACCAGGATCACCGTCCTGCGCTCCCTCCGTATCCGCTCCAACAGCTGACTCAACAGCTGTACAGGAGGGAATAGAAGACCGGGCGGCCACGGAAAGGTCGAGAAGGCATCCACCCCCAAGGGGGGATGATCCGCTCGACTGAGCGAGAACCACAAGGGGCACTTGTGAGAACGTCGGCACGCAAACAGATCTACCGAGGCCTCCCCGAACCGATCCCAGATCTGTCTGACTATGTCGGGGCGGAGTTCCCACTCGTCGCGACGAGGACCGCCCCGAGACATTATATCCGCCGCCACATTTTCCGTACCAGGAACGTGGAGCGCCCGCAGACTGCGCAGCCTGCGGGATGCCCATAGCAACAGTTCGCGCGCCACCCGGAGCAGGCGGGCGGAACGAGTCCCACCCTGCCTGTTGATATACGCCGCCGCCGTCACATTGTCCGTCCTGATCAAAACGTGTTCGCCTACCACCAGGTGGCCGAGCCGTTTGAGGACCAGGAGGACCGCCTTCAACTCCAACACATTGATATGCAGGACAGCTGGGTCGGCATGACCCGTCCAGCTGCCCCCCACTGCGTGGGTCCGAAACGCCCCTCCCCAACCTGTGAGAGAGGCGTCGGTGAAAACCGTGACGTGGGAGCCACTGCTGCCCATGGGGACCCCAGTGGAGAGGATACCCAGCCTCCCCCAGTGGGCGAGATCCCCCCATATCGACAAAGGAACCGTCAACCGTCTCCCTTTGCCCCACACCGGATCTATTCTCAAAGAGAGAAACCACCTCTGTATCCGCCTCATAAAGAGGAGGCCAAGAGGAACCACCGTGTGGGCCGCCGACATAAGGCCCAGCAGACGCATCACCTGCAGCGCCGTAACCGTCCCTCCCAGACGGAAACCCCCGAGCGCGTGACGGAGATCCCCCCGACGCTGCTCCGAGAGGGTCGCAAGCATGGGCTTCGACCTCAATGTCAAGCCCAAGTACTCCACCTGTTGACTGGGAAGAGGGGTACTCTTCTTCCAATTCACAGCAAAACCCAGGCTGGTGAGGAATTCCACCACCAGTCGAGTATGAGACCTGGCAACCTCCTCTGAACGGCTGAGGAGCAGAATGTCGTCGAGATAGAACAGAACTCGTATCCCCCGACGACGTAAAGGCCCCAGAGCAGCCGCCACGCACTTGGTGAATGTGCGGGGAGCCAGAGAATAACCGAACGGCATTCTGTGGTACTCGTACGCTACGCCCTGAAACAGGAACCGTAGGAACTTCCTGTGAGGAGGGAAAATGGGTATGTGAAAATACGCATCCTTCAGGTCTATGGAGGTGAACCAGTCCCCCCTCCTGACAGCAAGCAGAAGGAGTCGGACGGTCAACATCCTGAACGGTCTCACTACAATCAACCGATTGAACATGGACAGATTCAGTATAGGTCTGACCCCCCCAGTTTTCTTGGGCACCAGAAAATAACGGGAGTAGACGCCTGACATTGCGTCCTCTCTCGGGACCACAACGATGGCCTGCTTCGCCAACAGAGATTGGATCTCGTCGGCCAGGGCTGTCACCGCGCCCGACCCTAACAATAGGGTCGGCACCAAACCTGAGAACGGAGGATGGGGCCGCGCAAACTGCAAAACCAGCCCCGCCTCTAACGTTCTCCTCATCCACCGATTCAAGGGACATTCCCGTCGCCATATGTGAATATAATCCCACAGCGCCCCCGCTGTCAACTGACGCTGGGCCGCAAGGAACAGCAGATAATTGGCCCGGTCCCCCCCGTCGTGCAAAGCACCCAAGGGGGGACCCCGACAGAAAGGGCCGGTTTGATACGGGAGGAGCGGTCATCAAACTTGTGGACACACACTCACCCCCTGAACACCCCTCCAGCACACGCTGAGGAGCCGTTCCGCAGCCAGACACGCAAGGCCTGAGGACCCCATGGGCTCCTACACGCCGAAGCCCTGCAGTGATATTGCTACCACTCAAATCACGCCAGCCTCTCCTTTGCAGACCACTGCCGGTTTGACGGGAGTGGGAGGCAACAGCGCGATACCCCGCCTGGCGAGGGCGAAGCCGGGGTAACCCCTGCTGAGCATTCAACAGAAGAGGCACCGAGTCCCCCTGCTGACCACTGGAGCTAGTGGCAGCTGTAACACCAGGTTCCACCCACCCACAACCTGCGGTGTAGGAACCACGCGACGACGGAACATTCTCACGGACAGACCCAGGCTCAGCCATCAACTGGGTGTCAGCCCCTGTCTCCATGAGAAGTGAAGAATGGGGCCGCATACGCTTCAAAGAAGGTTCGCGGCCCGCAGCCAAAGGAGAACACTCAGAGCCCCGCTTCTGAGGGTAACAGAAAGCGGACTGAACGGGGAGCGGGCTGCTCGCGGCAAAATGACGACGGGGTGGTTTACCAACCCCGAAATCACCCAAAATGGCCGATCCCTCGGCCGCCAAGACTGTCGGCCTTGCGAAACCCTGTCGATTCTCCAACCAGGGCACCACTGGCGGGGGAAACATGGCCGCCTGTCGAGGATCTCGCCACAGTCGTTGACGAGACCGTGCTCCCACCCCTGGCTGCACAGCGTGAGGCGGTGTAGGACCCGAATCAAAAACCGCCTGCGCCTCCACAGAACGCCCAAAAAGACTATCTGTGGAAAAAGGAGTCGTGAGGAGAGAAAACCTATCCTCTTCCCCAAGAGGAGACTGCTCCAACCAAACATGCCTAACAACCAAAGTCGATAGCATCCGAATCCTCCCCGCAGTTATAGCTTGCGACTGAGTCAAGATCTCTATAACACCACAAACATGAATCACGTTCATAGTGTCGGTTGGACCCAAAGACCTACAACCCGACGCCATCTTGGATAGGAAAGTAGCCAGCTGAGCCACAACACTGGCCGCCGCTAAATGCCATCCTGCAGCAGTATACCACTCATTCGTCCATACTGCCACCCTCCGAGCCGACATGCTATCAAGCAACGGCCGGGCGGAACGTCGTTCATCCCCGCCTGGGCACAAAAAAGAAGCTACCTGGCTACTTAGCCAAGGTACCCCCGGGCTGCACCCCGTCGTCAGCCCCTTCACCCGCAAAAAAGGTAAATAGAGCTCAGCGAACCCCCCCACACCCACCACCGACTGACCTTCATCAATGAAGGTGGCAAGAGGAGGGAAAAGCGGAATCCCGCGGCGGGGATTATTAGACATTCCAGCGTCAACATCAGCGTTAGCAGAAGAAGCAGCAGTAGCATTAGCATTAGCAGTAGCATTAGCATTAGTGTCAACAGCATGTTCCAGGATCGCCAAGACATCGCCCACTACAGTGGAACGATCGCCAAGCCGCCCCGGCCCTGGTGCCGAAACATACTCCACAGCATGACCAACACCGACATTGACGCCTACTGACACAGACCTCACCTTTGTACAAGCCGACCCGTTAGCCAAACCTTGTACGCTGCCCCTCGGTCCGTCGCCGTCAGCCGAGGAACCACCAGCATAGGTCTCATGTGTCGCCGAAACAAGCTCCAGAGAATCCAGGGAAAAACAACTCTCCGGTAAGCCCTCAACATTATTAATCTTCCTTAATCTTTTCATTCCGCTAGCTCGTATGGTGCACGCATCCAATACGCTGGGACGAAAATAGAGGAAGGGTGTTTCATGACCAGAGTCATGGTTATATGGGTGGTACCACCATAAGGGGCGGGGCCCCATACAGGTGGGGTGCATGTGTTTTTTGTTCGTGGGAGATACATTAGGTATCACAGGAGATAGAAGTATCTCGTAAGGCTCAGAGCGGGACGCGATGCAATACGAAATATAACGTTACATCTCGACCACCGCAGACTGGTGACGGTGAGTGCAATGTGTTCACTGAAACTCAAGATCAACGGATTTTGACTGTACGAAATCTGCCAGGGAATCTCATAATACTAATCAAACAATATAAATATAGTCCTTTCATGCACAATTGATATCCTAACTATTCTAACGTTGCAATGCTTTGATAACAACGCTGCAAGATGGTTATGTAAGGGATAATGTATGGCTAGGAGGTCATTGTCGCAAAATAATTGACCGACACGGAGTTTAAAATACCGAGGCGCCGCGCCGAGGTGTTTTAAACGGAGTGAAGGTCAATTATTTTGCGACAATGACCGAGTAAAGCTATACATTATCCCGCTTATTACATGGCTAACTTACTAACAATATACCTAATTCATTTGACAAATCGCAGTTCTGTGGCTCTGTCAGCCCAAATAAAGTGATTATTATTATCGCGAGCAGCAGCCTCTGTTCTGGCTCCGCTGTGTTCAGGCTCCGCTCGTTGCTCCGCCCCCTGTCATCGCCGGCAGCACTGAAACAGTGTGTGTCAGTGGGCTTGATTGCGAACAGCTGCGCTCTGCGGTCATTATTGAAAAATCTGCGGTCATTATCGAAAAATAATGACCGCAGTCGGGGGGCTGTTGACCAATCACAAGCAAGCATTTCGGCGAATGTGAAAACGCCATGTAATAAGAATGAATGAATGAATGGATGAATGAATGAATGAATGAAAACTTTATTTAACAGATTGCAGAATGGGTACAATACAGTACGGCTCAATACATACAATTGTTAAGGGGATGCAGACCTGAGAAAGACGTTTGTCTTGTTTCCATCAGGGTCCCCCATTTTCAATTCATATAGACATTTATGACATACACAACATACATGACATTTATGGTATAGGGACATATAGGTATTTAGTACTGATACATTTGTGACATAAGCGGTATTCAAATATACAGTACTGTTACCCCTAGATCCTGACAGAGTATATACATATGATGGGGAGGGGACTGTACATTAGGAGGGGGTGGGTGGGTGGGAGAGAAATATACATACAGCGGGGAGGGAATATATAATGAAACGCTCTAGACCACATTGCTTAGCAGAGTTCGGTGATGTGAATGGAAACTGTCAAGTTGATCAACCGATTTTGAGTATATGGGGCATGGGACTTGAGCAATTTTTTTTTTAATTTTTTTTTAAATAACTAAATAGTTACTTTTCACAGTAACTCATTACTTTTGGGTGTAAGTAACTAGTACAGTAACGAAGTTACTTTGAAATGAAGTAACTAGTAAAGTAACTGAGTTACTATTTTTCAGTAACTAGCACAACACTGATCATTAGAGCCTTTAGCACAATATATAAGACAATCCCAATCCATAGAACCAATCGTAATCAAGGGCACACAACATAAAATTAGTTTATATGCGGACGACGTAATATTGTTCATGCAAAGCCCCAACACCACATTGCCTCATCTACTCAAGTTGATTGAGAACTTTGGTGATTTATCGGGATTTAAAATAAATTGGCCGAAGTCGGCTTTCCTTCCACTTAACACCCATGCAAAAAAAGATACAACCCTCCCAGGTGAGATACCTATGGTAAAACATTTTAGATGCTTGGGTGTGGAAATATTTCCCACCATAAGACAAACGGTGAAGCAAAATTACACAAAAATACAGAACAAAATCAAAGACGACCTGGACAGGTGGGCAAAACTTAAAAACTCAGTACAGGCAAGGGTATCAATAGTTAAGATGGATGTACTACCTAGAATCAACTTCATCAGTTCAATGCTACCGTTACCCCCTCCAGAGGGTTACTGGAAAAGATTACACTCCTCCACATATAAATTTATTTGGAATAACAAACCACCTCGCATAAAAAGATCCACCGCACAGAGAAATAAAGCAGACGGTGGCATGGCAGTTCCAGATTTTTTCCAATATTTTAAGGCATACACATTAAGACCATTGACAATATGGTTTGATCCCCAGGCATTGGTATCCTGGAGAAAATTGGAAGAAAACATAGTAGCCCCACATAGACTGAAGGACATAGCACACACTAAACTACCAATCAAGCACTGTGAGCGGAAATTTGGCCCCATAATTACCCATGCAATCCGGATATGGCGTGAAACACAAAAAAATATCCTAACCCACAAAAATGGCATAATCACACTCCCTTATTCAATAACAATGCACTCTTAATTGAAAAACGTCCTATAAGATTCCCTATATGGGAAGAACAAGGCATACACTCATTAGGGGATATTTTTAACAACCAGGGTTTTTGTAGTTATGGAGAAATATGCACAAAGTTTAACCTCACCGGGTCCACATGGCTTTTTTACATACAGTTACAGCTATGTTTGAAGTCTCACGGTGTTCCATTAGACATACCAGTTGAACACCACAGATACCACAAATTCTTCTATGAAAGAGAGACATCGAGAGGTTTTGTATCAGGTTTTTATTATCAATTACTAACGTCCTCGTATGAAACCCTCCAACTAGACTCTGTCTGGAGGAGCGATATACCAGACCTGGAAAGTGACTTTGATTGGCAAGGAGCATGGGCAAATGTCCGTCTTACATCAAGGAACCCGGACCATCAACAAATCAATCTTAACTATTGTAACTGCCCCCCGGCTTGGTCTTGAAATAAAGATGCGGTTATGTTTCGTACAGATGCTTTTATTTATTTTCTCTTTTTTCTCTTGCATTTCAGCTTAGCAGTACTGTAGCTTTTCTTTGGTACTTTGTACAGGTAGTGACGGTTGCCTCATTTGGTCCGTTTGCACCTCGTTTGCACCTCGTTTGCACCCCGTTTGCACCTCGTTTGCACCGTGAAAACTGCATAGGACAGTCAAACACAAACATACAATTAGTTACATATTTCACATTTCAATATTGTTCACATGTCGTTCATTATTATACCAAAGTGTTCAAACAAACAATTGTATTAAAGATATTTAAAGGGTGAACTCGTCTTCCATAGCAAAGGCACTCAGGGAAAAACAATGATATATAATAACGTTACTTGTCCGGCAGCAGGTGCCTTTGATTAGAATCTGCTTCGTGAGTGCACCACTTTATATGTTTATAAATGTTTGGCGGTTACACATATAAATATACAACAACATATCTTCAACAACAGTAATAATAATAATACATTTGAGTGTTTGACATACCTTATTCCGCTTTACCAAGGGTAGTTAATTTAACTGGAGTAAGGTCCTTCCATCATACAATTCGCTGCCTGCTCCGTCGTTATCTGAGTTACTTCCGCCTTGGTCACACAGAAAGCTGTGACCTTTATACTAAAGAAAGACGAGCTCTGCCCCCATGTGGACACTAAATGAAAGTGCACAAGTGGCTCCGAAATATTATTTTCTTAGATAGATAAATAGAGGGCTCAGTATTCTGAGCCTATACAGAGAAATTGATCATCTAGACCAACGCAAATCAAAGCTTACTGACAGTAAAGATGATAGGCATCTTTACCCTTGGCGGTCAGTTACACTCCCACCAAATCCTGCTATGACGGATAAGCACAAAAACAATTAATTTAGTCATACAGGATTTCCTTTTAGATTTCACATAGCATCAAAATAATATTTTTCAAGCATTTCTATACTAATTACTCTCGAGGAGGAGTACCAATTTCTGGATCGGTCGCTCGAGGACTGAAGGTCTGGTAGAGTGATCTTTTCGCTTCCCAGTCTGTATTTTTACTCGACGTACTAGACCGTCGCTCTCTGGAGTGGCTTCGACGACCCGACATAGTTGCCACTGGCTTCTTGGCAGGTTACTGTCCTTGAGGATGACTATGTCGTTCACCTTGAGGTTACGCCGTGGTACGTGCCACTTCTGGCGTGTAGAAATGTTCAGGAGGTATTCCTTCTTCCAGCGGCTCCAGAATTGTTCGATTAGGTACTGGACTCTGCGCCATCTCTTGGTTGCATACATGTCCTCTTTAACAAATCTCCCAGGGGGTGGAAGAGCGATTTTAGACTTCATCATGACGAGATGGTTTGGTGTTAAGGGTTCTAGCGCCATAGGATCGTTAATACCATCTACTGTCAGTGGTCGGCTGTTTACAATAGCTGTAGCTTCATAGAAGAGTGTTCTAAGAGAGGCGTCATCAAGTCTGCCTGGACACAGAGCGATAGTGGCGTTCAGCACATTTCTTACTGTCCTGATTTGACGTTCCCAGACACCACCTGCATGGCTGGCGGATGGAGCGTTGAAGACAAATTCACACTGTTTCTCTGCTAGAAAGATCTCCAGTAAAATGGCGTCACATTGTTTGAGTGCTTCTTTAAACTGGTTTCTAGCTCCCACGAAGTTAGTACCGTGGTCGCAATGAAGTTGCCGAACAGCTCCTCTGAGGCTGATGAAGCATCTCAAGGCGTTAATGAATGAGTCTGTTGATAAGTCTTCAAGCATCTCGATGTGGACAGCTCGTGAAGCTAGGCAAGTTAGTATCAGGCCATACCTTTTGTACTCCTTTCGAGCCTTTTTAATCAGAAAGGGGCCGAAGCAGTCCATGCCACTGTATGAGAAAGGCGGTGAGTCTTCCACACGCTCTTTAGGGAGTTCAGCCATTTGCTGCTCTTGAGTAGGTCGTCGGAGTTTCCTGCATCGTACACAGTTGTGAATCAGCTTGGCTACTAATTTGCTCCCACCAATGACCCAGAAACCATTTGCCCTCAGTTCCATTTGGGTTTGACTTCGGCCTTGGTGACAAACTTGAGCGTGGTGATGAGCCGTAATTAGCTTGGTGATAGGGCTGTCTTTTGGCAAAATGATGGGATGTTTCATTTCTTGACTGAGGGATGAGCGTCTCAATCTTCCACCCACACAGAGAAGTTCTTGATGCAGAATTGGATCAAGGGAATGGAGAGCACTTGAACTTGGGAGAGCATCTCCTTCCTGGCATCTCTTAATTTCCTGAGAGAAGGCTTGCTGCTGGACAAGCTTGATCACTATTTTGGCAGCTCTCTCGTTCTTCGACTGTCACCAGTTCGGTGTTGTGTACTTTTCCCGATCCCAGCCTCTTGATTCTTGCGACTACTTTCAGGATCTTTGACCATGAAGAGATCTGATTTAGGCGACTTAGAATGTCTGTACAACTGTTAACTTTGGTTGTGAAAGCTTGGACAGCCTTAACCTCAGGATCGCCTACGAGTAAGTCTGCGAAGGGATTCAGTTTGGGATGTACTTCTTGCTCCCAGAGAAATGTAGGACCTGACATCCAGTTTGTTGAAGGAATGTGAGATGCCTGAAGGCCTCTGGAGGCATGATCTGCCGGGTTCTCTGCTGTTTCGATATAGTGCCATTTACTTGGGTCAGTGTTTTCTCTTATCAGTTGGACTCTGTTCGCGACGAACACATGGAACCTTCTTGCCTCATTATTGATGTAGCCCAGAACTACTTGTGAATCTGTCCAGAAGAATTCTTCATCGATCTTCATCTGCAGTTCTCTTTTCAGCAACACACTTAATTTGGTTGCGACCACTGCCGCTGAGAGCTCTAGTCGTGGGATGCTTGAGACCTTGGTGGGTGCTACTCTTGCTTTGGCCATCACAAGACTGGAGTGTACTGTATTTTTGTCATTTTTGTACCTGAGGTAGGAACAAGCGCCATACCCCATGCTGCTGGCATCGGCAAAGTGATGCAGTTCCGTCTTGATGATGTTGCCGAAGTCATGTGGGTGATAGCATCTAGGGATTGTGAATTCCTTTAAGTTATGTAGCCCGATCTTCCATTCCTCCCACCGTGGCTTTAAGTCATCTGGCAGTGGATCGTCCCATCTTATGCCTCTGCGGCATAGTTCTTGGAGTATGCGTTTCCCGCTTAGGGTGAATGGGGCAACAAACCCGAGTGGGTCATAAAGAGAGGCGACGATGGAGAGGATTCCTCGACGGGTTGAAGGCTGGTCTTTCATGTTGACATTGAAGCTGAAGGTGTCGTTGTCTATAGACCACTGAAGGCCAAGTGCATGCTCAGTTGGGGTCGCTTCCAGCTTAAGTTCGAGAGGGTCAGTGATTGTTGCTCTTTCTGAGGGTTTCACACAGTTGAGGACGTCTTTGTGGTTAGAGTTGAATTTGTGGAGGCGCAGGCCTCCTCGTTTGCACAATTTTTGTGCCTCGATGATCAGTTTCTTGGCCTCTTCGACTGATGAAACGCTGGCTAACCCATCATCAACGTAGAAGTTCTTCTCAATGAAGGCTGAGGCTGCTGGGTAGTCTTCTCTATGTTGGTGTGCCATGTACCTTAGGCCAAAATTGGCACATCCAGGAGACGAAGCAGCTCCAAAGAGGTGAACTGCCATCCTGTATTCCTGTGGTTCCGTTTCCAAATCACCTTCTCTCCACCACAGGAACTTGAGGTATTTTCGAGAGTCAGGGTGGACGAAGAACTGGTGGAACATTCTTTCCACGTCGCAGATTATGGCCACGTCTTCCTTTCTGAAGCGGCATAGAACTCCTATTAGGGAGTTGATTAAGTCGGGACCGGTCAATAGACAGTCATTTAGGGAAACTGCACAGAATTTAGCTGAGCAGTCAAACACGACCCGTAGCCTGCCAGGCTTTTGAGGGTGGTAAATGCCGTGATGAGGAAGGTACCAAGCGGTCTCTCCATATGAAGTGGTATGGTCAAGTTCTGCGTCACCTTTCTCGATGATGTCTTTCATGAAAGCCTTATAGCGTTCGTGATACTCTTTATCCGTCTTTAGCTTCTTCTTTAGAGACTGGAGGCGGACTGTAGCTAGTCTCTTGTTGTTTGGTAGGGATGGTGGGCTGCTACCCTTGAAAGGTAGAGGCATCTCGTAGTGTCCATCTTCTTTCTGTCTGATGTTCTCGCTGAGGAATTGTATGAAGTGAACATCTTCTTGAGACACGTACTTGTCCTCGTAGTTCCTTTCAGAGAAGTCCGACTCAAGTACTTTAAGGACATCTGTTGTAGACGGGGCTGGTATTTCTTTTACTGACACTCTATGTACAAAGCTCTGGCTCCCTTGTCGGTCCAGATGAGGGTTAGATGAGCCTATTATGCTCCAGCCAAGCTCTGTCCTCTGTGCGAAAGGTTCGTTTTCACAGCCTGTGATGACTTCGAGTGGAGCTAGCGCTGAGGGACAATCACATCCTATTAACATACCCACTTCACAGTCTAGAAGTGTTGGCAACTTGTTTACGAGATGCTTGAGGTGAGGCCACTGTAGCGCTGTTTTACCAGTAGGAATGTAGGATTTGTCTACTGGGATGAAGCTACGAGTGTAGGCTTGTGGCACTCTGATGTTGTTTGCAGAATGGAGTCCTCTGATTTGTAGGCCGCTGACACTCTTGCTGGTTATAACTGTATTTACAGCAGTCATTGTACTGAGTCTCAGCTTCACAGGTTGACTTTCCACACTTAACTCCTTAAGCAGGTCCTCTAAGATAAACGTTGTATCACTCTGTGTGTCGAGTAGTGCGTAAGTGAGCACCGTTATCTGTGGCTCTTGAACTGAAGACACAAGGACTGGGACAATGCTTGAGGTCGCAGAAGCACATCGGGTTGTAGTGTGAGACACGACTCTGCGGACTTCTTGGCCCCGGTAGTTTGCAGTAGATGTGCCACTCTGGGTTGTCTCTGGTGCTTGTGACCTCTCTTCGTGCAGACACGTTGGATGACGACGGTTGCAGGTGTTGCAGGTATGTCGCCGTTTACAGTCCTTGCTGGAGTGTCCCTTCTTTAGACATCCAAAGCAGAGGTGATTTTGGTAGATGTACGTTCTCTTATCCTCTATAGACCTTGATGCGAAGTTAGTGCATGTAGCAATGCCATGATTCTCATTCTTGCAGATTGGGCAAGGTGGTCTGGCTCTATAGGGTGAATACTGTGTCTCCACGATGTTGCTCTTTATGTGAGTGCTTGTATTCAACGCTCTGGCTCTCTTGGAAAACCTCTCGTCTGAGGCTCTGGAGTTCAACAGTAGTGGGGTAGCGATGGGGTTACAAGCTATTCGTGTCTCTTTGTTCAGAAACTTTGAAAAGTGTGCAAGACTTGGATAGCTTCCAGATTTATCTAGCTCTTCTACGATGATCCTGCTCCATCT
Source organism: Notolepis coatsorum (assembly GCF_963971535.1). Taxonomy (NCBI): domain Eukaryota; kingdom Metazoa; phylum Chordata; class Actinopteri; order Aulopiformes; family Paralepididae; genus Notolepis; species Notolepis coatsorum. Next base: position 18,804,722 of record NC_140174.1, on the reverse strand, counting down.
TCGCACAATCCACTCAGGTAGTTTCTTGAGCAGTTTGTGGTTCTCTTCACAGTCGTTCAAGATGTCCAGCCCTCGGACATGTGGAATTGCCTCTGTGCATCCCTGTAGGAAGTCTGCAAACTCTCGGAGCGCCAGAGGATCGTTTGTGTTTATCTTAGGCCATCTCATTAGCTTGTCTCTGAACGCCCTTTGTATAATGAAGGGGTTTCCATACCTCTCTTCCAACACTCTCCAGGCACCTTTATATGCTTCCTCGGAGTCTCTGTAAAAGAATCCTTCCACAGACTTACGAGCTTCTCCAGTAAGGTACATTTTCAGATAAAACATCTTATCACTTGTTGGGAGAGGCTTTCGATGTATCAGGGTCATGAAGGTCATCTTCCAATCAACAAATTTCATAGGGTCACCGTTGAATATTGTTGGTTCTGGTGTAGGTAGGCAATTCATGCTTAATGCACTTGTGATTGCTTCGGCTAGACTGAAGGCCTCTTGGTTTGCCGTTGCGCTGGGAGATGCTTGACGTTGGGATGCTGTAGGATGTAGCGGAGCACTATATTCAGGATTTTGGTAAGCAGTATTTATTTCATGGTCAGTGACTTCTTCTTCTTCGTTGTCTAGATCACTTCCCGAACTGTATGCCCTCACTCGGGCTGCTGCTACCTGGACTTCCTTCTCTGCTTGTAGCTGCTGTAACTTCATCCTCTCCTCCTCCAGCTTACGTCGACTCTGTACCTTCAACTTCTCCATTTCCATCAGCATGGCTGCCTCTTCCCCCTCTAGTTGGAGGAGACTGGTTTGCTGAGCCTGGATCACTTGCATGGCCTTTACCTCTTCCACTTTAGCCGCGAGTTCAGCTTCCCTCCGCCTGTTTGATGCCTTGGAACGTTGAGAGTGAATTGTTTCAGTATTTGTGTGACCATATACAGATCTGTACTCTTCTTTGTTCAGAGCTATTCTCACCCTCTCCTTCTCAAGTCTTTCATTAAAATCTTCCTCTTTTGTTTCCAGCTGCTTACACACAAGCTCTTGGGTGTCTGTCGTCAGCTGAATACAGGCGTCCATTTTATTTGCGATCTCAGGAGTCGTGGCATGGTTACGTAAAATGGACTCATATAAACTTCTTACTAAGTCACAACTTGCTTGAATGTCTTGTTTTAGTCTTTCAAGTTCTTCTGCTGGACAGAAGGTTCTTAGCTTCCCTCTTGCTTCCTTGGCTATCTTCTTCCACTTCTGATAAGCTTAGTTAAAAGCTTTCTCATTCCTCTTATCCTCCACTTCACGGTTTTCTTTTCCTTTCTCGGTTAGAGTTCTTTGGCGAGCACCCGTTCTGTTCTGTTCCAACTCCAAGAGGTTGCCAGCTTCGTCTTCTTGGGCCGACATTGTGCTTGATCACATACACTCAAAATATCAAATAACTAGATGGTATTTAAGAGTTCCACTTGCTGGGATGGATATCAGACAGCATAATATTCATTAAATATACAGGAGTTGCCACACGTCCGTGGTATTGCTGGGATGGATACCAGACAGCATGAGGGTAATTAAATATACAGAAGTTGCCACACATCCGTGGTATTGCTGGGATGGATACCAGACAGCATAGGGTTAAATAGATATACAGGAGTTGCCACACATCCGTGGTATTGCTGGGATGGATACCAGACAGCATAGGGTTAATTAGATATACAGGAGTTGCCACACGTCCGTGGTATTGCTGGGATGGATACCATACAGCATAGGGTTAATTAGATATACAGGAGTTGCCACACGTCCGTGGGTTTGCTGGGATGGATACCAGACAGCATGAGGGTAATTAGATATACAGGAGTTGCCACACATCCGTGGTATTGCTGGGATGGATACCAGACAGCATAAGGGTAATTAGATATACAGGAGTTGCCACACATCCGTGGTATTGCTGGGATGGATACCAGACAGCATGAGGGTAATTAGTAGGTTCATTCTTCCTTCTCTTCATGCATGTATTTTCTTTAGTGTAGGGTCCTCAACATACATGTGTTCTCTTCGGAGTAAGATCTTCAACATACATGTATTTTCTTCAGAGTGAGGTCTTCATTGTACATGCATTTTCTTCAGAGGATGGTCTTCATTGTACATGCATTTTCTTCAGAGTGAGGTCTTCAACATACATGCATTTTCTTTGGAGTATGGGTTTTACTCACTGTTGCTCATCTTCAGAGTATGGGTTTTACTCACTGTTTATCATCTTCAGAGTATGGGTAAGTCTTCGCTCACCACTGGTCGGTAAGTTTTCACTCACCACTGGTCGGTAAGTTTTCACTGTAACTGCCCCCCGGCTTGGTCTTGAAATAAAGATGCGGTTATGTTTCGTACAGATGCTTTTATTTATTTTCTCTTTTTTCTCTTGCATTTCAGCTTAGCAGTACTGTAGCTTTTCTTTGGTACTTTGTACAGGTAGTGACGGTTGCCTCATTTGGTCCGTTTGCACCTCGTTTGCACCTCGTTTGCACCCCGTTTGCACCTCGTTTGCACCGTGAAAACTGCATAGGACAGTCAAACACAAACATACAATTAGTTACATATTTCACATTTCAATATTGTTCACATGTCGTTCATTATTATACCAAAGTGTTCAAACAAACAATTGTATTAAAGATATTTAAAGGGTGAACTCGTCTTCCATAGCAAAGGCACTCAGGGAAAAACAATGATATATAATAACGTTACTTGTCCGGCAGCAGGTGCCTTTGATTAGAATCTGCTTCGTGAGTGCACCACTTTATATGTTTATAAATGTTTGGCGGTTACACATATAAATATACAACAACATATCTTCAACAACAGTAATAATAATAATACATTTGAGTGTTCGACATACCTTATTCCGCTTTACCAAGGGTAGTTAATTTAACTGGAGTAAGGTCCTTCCATCATACAATTCGCTGCCTGCTCCGTCGTTATCTGAGTTACTTCCGCCTTGGTCACACAGAAAGCTGTGACCTTTATACTAAAGAAAGACGAGCTCTGCCCCCATGTGGACACTAAATGAAAGTGCACAAGTGGCTCCGAAATATTATTTTCTTAGATAGATAAATAGAGGGCTCAGTATTCTGAGCCTATACAGAGAAATTGATCATCTAGACCAACGCAAATCAAAGCTTACTGACAGTAAAGATGATAGGCATCTTTACCCTTGGCGGTCAGTTACAACTCTATTCACAGGACATACAGACGCAGCGCTCAAAAATCAAACCAATTCTGCTGCTTGTCTGCTGCTTGTTGCTGCTTGTGTGCCACTTAAGTCTACTCAGGTGTTAATTTTCCGGGGGTGTTGGCTGGGGGAACAAAGGGAGGGTAGTTAACTTAAGTACTTCCCCAGGGAGGGGGTCGGGGGCTACTGCCCTCAGACCCCCAAAATAATTTGTATATGGGCAGTCTGACTTGGGGTACTGACCATATATTAGTGTTGCAATGCATGATAAGTAAACAGTGAAAAAAGCTAAGAAATCTGATGGGGCTGGGACATTTGGGACGAATAAAAATTTAAGATGAAAATCTGCCCAGCCTGTGGGAGGAAGTGGAGGTGTGAAATCTGGCCCAGTCAAGAACAATAGAGGAGTGGTAGAGAGTGGTAGAGAGGCATGAGAGGTTTGAGTTTTGAGTGCTGTATCTGTACTTGACTCCTATAAGACTGAACAGAATGGGTCTTAAACAAGACTCAAAATGCTCCCAATGTACAAATGGAGACGAAGGGACATTTATGCACATGTATTGGGACTGCCCACCAGTTAAGGCATTCTGGAAAGATGTGACCCATCAATTATCAAAACTCGTATCTTGGAATATACCAGTACACCCCGCTGTATTACTATTGAATGATGTTTTTGAGTTTGCAGTAAATCCACAGCTAAAGAGATTGGTTTTATCGGGTATCACAGTAGCTAAAAAACTGATCGCATCACGCTGGTTTCAACCGGAAAAAATGTGCCGGAAGGTTTGGTTTCTTACATATCTCGATGTGATTTATCAAGAAATATCTACAGCAAGAATTTTGGGTCTCAACGAATCCAAAATGTCAATGTGGTTAGAAGTGGTGGAGAGAATAACAGCTAGCTTATAAAGGTAGTGTCTGGTTAGGAGTGAGGGATAATGGAGGTACTATCCAAGGAGGGGTCCGGGAGGGGGGGGGTTCGAGCTGGAGCATATGTGTGTAGGGTTTTAGATAATAGGTATTAGGGGTATATCCTGTATAAGGCATTGGTATAATTGGTAATTTCGTTGGATATACACTGTATACGGTAAAATATTATTATAGACTTTTTTTTGTTTTCTGTTTCTGTACTTGCATGTCATTTTAGCCACCTTAATTGTTAGTTTCATTATGCATTGTGTGTTGAGTACTGACTTTTAATAATTTTTGTTTTGCAATAATAAAAAAAAAAATAAAAAAAAATAAAGACTTTCGTCTTGTTTACATCAGGGTCCCCCATTTTCAATTCATCGTAAGATATATGACATACAGATAGACAGTACTGCTACATCTATACATTTATGACATACCAGATTTGCAAATACAGTACTGTTTGTGATACGAAAAGAGTCCAGAAAAGAAGTATATACATTTGACGTAGAAACTGCTCTTTATATCTCCTGGGATGAACTCTGAATGGACTGGCAAGGGTATCTGGTTTCAAGATATTCATTTTATAAGCACATTGTCAGTGACCAGAGAAAGAGATGTATTTTTATGGAGATGTATTTTTTTTTATGTATTACCTGTTTACATTTGGATTCCTTCGTTTTGCTATACATTGCACTTTTCAGTTACATTGAAAACACCTCATATTGTTACACTGTTCTACTTTTTCGAGGAAGAAAATACTTGAAGTACAGTATACTGTATCTACCAATTGTCTGAAGTTTTATTTGCACTACAAAGTAAATTTGTTATTTGTGGTATAGTGCTTAAAAAGCATAATTTAATTTAGATGTATTGGCTGGCTGCAGCCTCTTGAAGTGAGATTGTCAACAATGGCCAGAGAAAGAGATTTATTTTTATGGAGATGTATTACCTGTTTATATTTGGTTTCCTGATAAAAGGATAAGAAGCTTTAGGTTTCCTGAGAAAAGGATAAGAAGCTTTAGGTTTCCTGAGAATGAGATATGAAGCTTTAGGGCTGCTGATAATAAGATATTAAGCTTCATTCATTCAGTGCTGCTGAGGTCAGTAACCTCTGCTCTTTATATCTCCTGGGATGAACTCTGAATGGACTGGCAAGGGTATCTGGTTTCAAGATATTCATTTTATAAGCACATTGTCAGTGACCAGAGAAAGAGATGTATTTTTATGGAGATGTTTTTTTTTTTTTTATGTATTACCTGTTTACATTTGGATTCCTTCGTTTTGCTATACATTGCAATTTTCAGTTACATTGAAAGCACCTCATATTGTTACACTTTTCTACTTTTTCGAGGAAGAAAATACTTGGAAGTACAGTAAACTGTATCTACCAATTGTCTGAAGTTTTATTTGCACTACAAAGTTAATTTGTTATTTATTTGTGGTATAGTGCTTAAAAAGCATAATTCTATTTTCCCCAGTTGTGGCCTGTTGAATAAATATCAAAATTTCAAAACATCTATTGTGGTATTTCATTTGTATCGATTCACTATATAAACATAGTAATTATAATAATATACATACATGGCATTTGATTGGAGGCTAGTCTCACTTTGTCCCACAGCAACATTCAAATAGTTTAGATTTGTGTACATTGTTTATGTTAATAATGTATTGTATTAAGTTTTCATTATAATATTTAGATTTATCATAAATAATTGAACATGCACATGTATTTTATGTTCCGTTAAAGAGGGGTGGAGGTCGGGTCACATTTGAGCAAAATTTTACTTGAAAGTAACTTAATAGTTACTTTCTGAAGTAACTAGTTACTTTTATAATTTGTAACTGAGTAAGTAATTTAGTAACTTTTTGAAGAAGTAACTAGTAACTGTAACTAGTTACTTTTTTTAAGTAACTTGCCCAACACTGCCTATAACCATAGTTATATGAGTATAGCGAGCGCTCTGCACTGACTCACTGAGGACCCTGTGGTCTTCGCCTTCGGTGGTGAAAGACTTGGGAAGGAGCTGTTAGTATGGCCACGACCCCGCTTATGTAGAGGAGCGGATGTGGGTGTGGCCAGGCGGATGGGTGTGTACATGTGAATACATTTATTTAGTATTAGATTGATAAGGGATAGGGTTCCACCAGAGTGCAGAGCGCTCGCTATACTCATATAACTATGGTTATAGGATAACCGTATTTTCAGAGCTAATTTATCGTATCTTAATCCTTGTTCTGTTCCATTAGGGGCTCTGCTTGGCATCAGACTGCACTATCTCGCGTACGTGCACGCGCACTGAATAAATTCCACAAATGTACCTTTAATACCAGTATTAGTCTGACCACACCCCTCATCAGCTTACCTTCATAAGCAGTGTGGTCACCTGCTCTCCTCCTTCTCGCTTTCACCACAAGGAAGTGCCTCGGTAGTACCCCACTTGACGTGTTGTTAGTTGAAAAGAGTTGTGACGGGTTTACATTGTGCTTAATTTTTTCTTCTCTCACATCTGTTGTACAAGAAAAAGTTGGGTCATAATGTATTCCGCGGAGAGTAGACCCGCTAGACCTACTCTTCACAAGCGGTTCTCCATTCCCGCCTCCGTCGTGCGCCTCGGTGCTGGGCTGTTGCCACTTTCGTGGTTGCCGACCCAGCCCGGGAGACTGCCGGTGGATAGTTTGCCTCACCGAAGAGCCGAGGGGTCGGTGCCGTCGCTCCGGCGATGGCCTGATCTCGACTCTGGTTCCTCTGGTTCTGGGGAATCGCCCGTTGGTGAACGGGGGGTTGTCTTGGAGCCAGAGGATTTGTGACGCAAACTTTTCGCGTCTGCCCGTTCACGTCGCAAGATGGTAGCATGCAGGCGCGAACGGCCTGGGTTTGGGGAACTACTGGAGACCAGCGAAGATGCGTCCGGCTCTGGATTTCCAATGGAGACTGAGGACTTCATGGACGAGGCGGACGGGTTTTTGTATGAGGGCCCCGTGGAGGAGAGTATCCCTCCTCAGGAGACCCCGGAGGGGGGGGGAAATGGCTCCATGGGGCGCCCTGTTCGAGGATGTCGAGGAACCACCTTGGCCTCATCAGCAGGATGCCCTACTGTCGGCCACATCAGACTGTGGCTCCTTGACCAGTCGCAGCCTGCTGTATGTGAGGGATGGGAGGTCGGTGGAGGAAGGTTCGCAGGGGGAACTGCAGGCCTTGTTTCCCGAGCTCATGGCGGTAGCCGCCGCCAGCAAACGGCGTGCCGCTGCCGCTGCCATTGCCTGCACCTGTCCCTGATGACCTCATAGGCCATCCCTGGCAGCGTCCCCCAGTGAGAGGGGTGGACGTTGTCTACCCATTTTTCCCATCGATGGGGGCCTATGTTCGTCGGGGTCAGGCGGTGTCCAACATCATGGGACTAACTCCCGCCTACGTACCAGTTACGCGGGTGTCGGGGTTGGTCAAAGGTATGGGGGAGGGCGTGCCTCGGCTTGACAGTCCGATGGCCGCGCTCCTCTGTCCGGATATGGTGTGGGAACCCCTATGCAAGCCGGTCCTCCAGGGGAAATCGGCTAGGCGATTGGCTTATTGGGGTGACCAGTCATTCATCGCTGGTACACAATCGCTAGCTGCGGCGTCTAACATCGCCCACCTGGCTAGATTTGTATCGGGGATAATGACGGGCGGCACGGATCTGAACGAGGTGAAATGCGATCAGATCACCCAGGCTGCGGAAGCTGTCCTGCACCTTTCCCAGGTGCTGGCCATAGCCATGGGGAAAGTGCGCGCCCTGGCCACCCTGGGCCAGCGTCACCTTTGGCTGGAGCAGGCCCGTGTGCCAGAGAAGAAGAGAGCTCCTCTTCTGACGGCCGCCCTCTCCGACACTGGCCTATTCGGGAAGGCCCTGCGGTTGATGACCTCAACATGCAGAGAGATGGCAGAGGAGAGGTCCATTCTCCAACCCCATTTTCCGCCTCCCGTCCTTGCCGGTGGAGTCAGAAGGCTTCCGCGACGTCGAGCTGTCTCCGTCGCCGCTACCACTGCCTCCGCCGCCGCTGCTGGCCCTGCTAAGAGCGCCAGGGGACGAAACGGCGCTTCTGCCACCGCCGGCCCATCCACGACCGGAGGAGACGGTAGGGAACGTCGTGTCCAGCAGACTGTAACCTACCGTCCCTCCGGGGCTCCTCGGGGTGGCAAGACTCGAGCGGCGTGAGGTGGCAGACGCCATTGAGTGACTTTTTCCCCTCTGTGTCCCCTCTCCTCTACACCCTCCCCGGCCCCTCTATGATTTTGTGCCTTAAAACACTTTATTTAGTTTAATAAAAAAGTTCCCCGATGTGAGGGGGACTGTGTTTTGGCCGAACAAACTGTGTGTTTCTTCAAACAATTCATATGGTGGGGTTGTGTATATATGAATCTTCCCTTTTACATTGTGGGATGAGTCGTGTTGTGTTACGAGGTTAAGCAAGGTCTGCAACGTACACTCGGTAATAGGTTCTATTAGCTTGATGCTCCACATGCAGGTAGAAACTGGTGTTATTCCATTACTTGAACTAAGTATATGTCTCACAATGCTGTGTTGTTTAGTTGCAGTAATACTCGTACACACACATTTCACGGCCTAGCCGTTTACTCTCGATCAGCGTTTTTTTCCTATGTACGACATAGTCAACGGGTGTAGGATTCACGCACAGGCGACTTGTGTTTTGTTGTAAAACCTGTTCACATTTTTGTGGGTAGCGGGCATTGTATTAGCTTTTGCTATGCATTGCTTTCTACCGGAGGTTTTTCAAGATGGCTACGGTTGTTTTTCTGTGTGTAGGGATGAAGGGTGTTTTTTCGGGAGGGGGTGTCGAATAAACCCCTCCTTTTCCCACTTGATTGGTTTAGGGGATTTTTGATCTCTTCTGCTGAGCCAGTCAGGGCCAAGCCGGTGGGACGTCTTGGCGGGGGGGGGGGGGGGGGGAGCCGGCAGGTTTCCCCGCCCGTTGTAGCGGTGTTGCTATGGCGACGCCTTCCATGAGTTGGTGTCTTAAAGATGTCGAGTTTAGGGCGTAGGGCTCACAGTTCTGCTGCGCCCATTTTATGTATCAACTTGAGTCGGTTGGTCACGTGACTCACAGTTGGCATATCTTTTTCATGACTATGAACTCATGTGGGAAGGTGTTTCTGGGAGGGTCTGGTCTTACACTCTGATTAAAAAGAGTGACTGGATTAAAATCATGTGAAAACAGGTTTTTTACTCCCAGCTGTGCAGTTGGGTCATACGGGTGATGCTTTTTCTTTATTTTTATAAAGAGTTGGATGTGTCTATATGGATTGGAAATGAGGGTCCCTGATGGAAACAAGACTAACGTCTTTCTCAGGTCTGCCTCCCCTTAACCAATTGTGTGTATTGCCGTACTGGGTTGTACCCTTTCTGCAGTCTGTTGGGTAAAGTTTTTCATTCATTCATTCATGGAGTTGATTGCATCTCGCCCCTCTTGTCGTTCCCCTGGGCGTCTTGGGGATTCAATAAGGTGGTCTAAACGGCCTATTGTTGATGTGGGTATGTCAAAACGCACACATAGTGCTAGCTCAGGATGTTCTTTTGGGGCATTGGCTGACTGGCGCGCCTTGATTGCTTGGGGTTGAAACAGCGTTTTTATGAAGCAATTGGGATGGGGGTTTTTCCTCTTCCGACACCCTGTGTGGTTGTCGATGGGTTCCCGTTCATGTCAGGGGATGATAACGGAATGGGTCTGGACATATGGGGAAGGGTCTCACGCCCTAGGGGTGGGCCACCGGGCGCGGTTCGTACCGAAACGTCTGGGTGGCGCCTTCTTTTTATGTTGGGATCAACACGCATATCTGCCCCTTCTCCTGGGGTTGGCAGGTCAGCGTGATTAGGGCACGGGACTGGTTCTGGTCGCGCTGGTCCAGATCAGTTACACCCGTTGTCCGCCGGGGATGCAGATCTGCTGTTCTGGTACCCTGAGGGACTTGGGTTTTTTTCAGGGGGAAAAAATGCTAGGTCGGTCCGGGTGTCACAGGGTTGAGCGTTATGGAACCCTTGTTGGGTGCGTTGTATTCTGCACTGTCGTAATGGCTTACGGCCGTGCCGACCTGTACGCGCCCGATCTCGTCGGATCTCGGCCGCTGTGCAGGTTGGTCTTGGTTGGTACTTGGTTGGGTGACCTCCTGGGAATACCGAGTGCGGGGTGCTGGGGCTGGTCTTCCATTTTTTACGCTCTTCTCTTGCGCTTGGCGCAGAGGGGCCTGTTGGGGTGGTTTTAGCCTCCTCGGGGGACCCTGTGCTCCCCGTATCACCGGGCCCGGTCCGGGGTAATGTTTCGTTGACCCGTAGGCCCGGGATAGCCCTGTTGGAAACCAGAACGCGGGCTGCGGCAGTGCCGCAGGTGTGTTTTTGGGGTTTCTTTCCTGAGGGGTTATGGGACCAACCGTTGCATAGGGTAATGCCTGGGTGGTTGGTTGTCTGGTGTGTTGCTGCAGTGTCAACTCCCGGTTTCTCCGGTTGAGGGTGCCCCTGCACGTTCATGACGTCTGCCGATTGTATCAGCCTTCTCTGTGGAGGCTTGGTTATGCGACAACGCCAGCATACGCCCCTTCCGCCGGGGCGGCTGTGTTCAGTTGTCCTTTCTGGCGCCTGTCTCGTCCGCAGTCTCCAGGCTTGGGTTGACAGCCTGTTGCCTGGTCTTTTTTCCCGGTGCACTGCCTGCTTCCGTTGGTTAACTCTTGTGTGTTACGACCATGCTGTCTCCCTGTTGCAGGGCCTGTGTTCCAGGCGGTGTACTGTTGGGGAGGACAGGGCCCGCTGGGCTGAGGGGCCTTTGTCCGAATACGCTGGCGATGTGGGGGGCGGGGTCACTAGGTGCCCACCTGGTGGGGTCTTGATGCTGGCATCATGGACTTCTCCGGGCCCCCATTCCAGGGAGTCCAGTCCTTTTGGTGGGTCTGGGTCTTCCTTCGCGCTCCGCTGCTACGGCCTTGCCACGGGGTTGGGTTTGCCCTTGATCCCGTGATTCTGGGGGCAGTAACGAGGTTGTTTCCTACGTTCGTTCCCGGGTGGCATGCGGGTTGTGCGTGGGTGTAGTCGTGGGGTCAAGCCACGGTCTGCTCACCCTGTGCGTTGAGTTGCTTGAGTGCCTCTTCGCGCGGTCGGGTCCGTCGCCCTCTCGGTAAACCTCTAATAGGGAGGGTGCCCTCCATTAGGGGGGGTCGGGGGGGCTCGGCCCTCCCTGTTCTGTTGGTTGTGGGGGGCTTTCAGCGGGGTGTATTTGTCAGCCAGCGGCTCCGCTTGGCCTCCCTTTGTGCAGTGTGATGCCAAGCAGAGCCCCTAATTGAACAGAACGTTAGGTTATGACTATAACCAAGTTCTGTTAATTAGGGGTGACGCTTGGCATCAGACGGCCGCTGCAGCCCTTGACCTCACCTTGTGGTGAAAGCTTGGGAAGGAGGAGAGCAGGTGACCACACACCTGCTTATGAAGGTAAGCTGATGAGGGGTGTGGTCAGACTAATACTGGTATTAAAGGTACATTTGTGGAATTTATTCAGTGCGCGTGCACGTACGCGAGATAGTGCAGTCTGATGCCAAGCGTCACCCCTAATTAACAGAACTTGGTTAGAGTCATAACCTAACGTTAATGCCCTGTCCACACGAACAGAAGGTTTTATGTAACCGCGATTTAATGTGTGCAGTTGCACTGTTCGTCCACACGCAACCGGGTTTTTGGAACACTGCGTCCAGGGTGACGTTTTTGGCGCATCCCGGTTTCAGTGGTTGCGTTTGGACATAGTAACCGAGATAATTTCCAGTGTTTATGGCAGAGCTGTCGCAAGTAGCGTTATATGAAAATGTAATGTAACAAACGATATCGGGGGTCCCTGATGTAAACAAGACGAAAGTATTTTTGTGGTCTGCATCCCCTTAACAATTGTTTGTATTGAGCCGTATTGTATTGTACCCATTCTGCAATCTGTTAAATAAAGTGTTCATCCATTCATTCTACTAGTGTTAACGTTACTAGTACAATCAATAGCGAGCGATATAACAACATTAACCAGACTGCTATATCAACAATGTTTGTGTCCAGCAAGATAGTCTCCCATGTGTAAGGTTACTACGCTAATGTACACTAGCCGCAATGCTAACTATTATAATGGCAAATCCCAATCACATTAGCATGTAAGCTAACAAAATCTGCGATCTTTTTGTGAGACTAAACTCTCCGCTCTTGGTGGTAAATTGTGTTGATGTTGGTTTTGTTTCATCAACAAATGAGGCAGAACACACAGTGAATGTATCTTTTTTGGTTTATTGCACTTTGTTCTTGCTGCAAACAAATAATGAATGCTATGTGCTAATGTTCAAGTGAGCAATTTAAAGATGGTGGGTTTCTGTTTTGTGGACAGGACGTTATAATGTAGTGACGCGTTCAACCCTTCAGATTGGTTGAAATGGCCTTCATGTTTGAACTACATCGGCACCTATTGCTTTGGCATTGTATATTACATCACTCGATAGCCGGGTTTTACAGTTGCCGTGAGTATGCGGTTATTTTTTTTCCCCTGCCAACAACGAGATGAGACGTCACGTTAATGTAGATCATGTGACACTAACGTGACTAAATAATTATTGCAATGTCGTTGACTACAAATGACGACACAAAATGTAGTTTACAAAATAAAATCTTTCCGAAATGAGACAAAATAATTATGACTTTTAGAATAATTGATATTATTAGTGCAGCATTTTCGTTTCCTGTGTGCTTTGATTAATTTCCCAAAGATTTAAGATTTCCCATTGGGTGTGTAGGGTTGAGCGGGTGTTATAGATAGGATAGGGGGGCGTCATGGAACATGGAAGTCAGATAGGGGGGGCGTTATGGAACATGGACATCAGATATGGGGGGCGTTATGGAACATGGACATCAAAAAAGGGGGCGTTATGGAACATGGATGTCAGATAGGGGGCGTTATGGAACATGGACATCAGATAGGGGGCATTATGGAACATGGACATCAGATAGGGGGGGGGGGGGGCGTTATTTGTTTATTGTTATTTGCACTTACAAACATACATTCTGGAATAAAATAAGTAAAAGAAGAACAGTTCAAATGTGCAGGAAAGGTAAAAAAAAAAACCAAGGGCTTATAAGCGACCTCCCCTCTTAAACCTATATAGGATAACTACACACAAAAAATCCCCCCCCCCCCCCACCCACATTATGCACAAACACACATGCGCATATCCCTCTCTCATACACACAGATACATACAATACAGCATTATACAACTATTATAATGTTGGGGGGGGAAATAAAAAAGACTTTACACAAATACACATGGATACTATAGACTACAGGATCTGTAGTTCTTTTTTAAGCTTACGTTTAAATATATTTAAAGTGGAACATGTTTCTATTAGATTTTGTATATCATTCCACATCACTGCACCTTGATAAACAAATGAGAATTTGGCAACAGAGGTCCTACAGAAAGGAATGCGTAAGTCTTTATTTCTTCTTGTGAGATGTGCATGATAATGAGAATTAAACTCAAAATAAGTTTGAAAAAAATTAGGCAAAGATAAAGGAAGACCAATTACTTTGTACATATGAACCCCTGTTTGATACTTGTTGACCTCATAAATTGTGAGTAGTTGCAGTTGTTTAAATAATGGTTTGGTTGGGGCTAAGAGTTGGTTGCAATTCTTACAAAGGATTTCTGAGCTCTATGGAATGTTTGTAAGTAAGATGGGTAAGTGCTGGCCCAAATTATATTGCAGTAAGAGATGTGAGGATAAATTAAACTGTAATACAAAGTTAGTAATGTGCTATTTTTTAATAGTTTTTTAACCCTTTTTATAATGCCCAACAATTTTGAAACCTTCTTGCAAACAATTTCACAATGATTCTTAAAGCAGAGTTTCTCATCGATATTGACACCTAAGAATTTCACTGATGAAACTTGTGCAAGTTCATTGTTATTGATACAAATCTTGGTTCCGTCTGAAATGTTTTTGTTCTTATTTCTAAAAATAATGAAGTTAGATTTTTTGACATTGAGTGATAGCTTGTTTAACTGAAACAAATAGGAAAAATGGATGAGTCCAGAATTTGCTTTATCAATAAGGGAATCAAAATTCTTGTCAGTGACGAAGAGATTTGTGTCATCAGCAAATAATATAGGTGACAATAAACTGGATGCATTTGCAAGATCATTCACATAAATCAAAAACAACAAGGGTCCTAGAATGGACCCTTGTGGAACACCACATTTTAGTACAGCCAGCTGTGATCGATTACCATTGAAAACTACAAATTGCTCTCTGTTGTTTAAGTAATTCTCAACCCATTGTATAACCTGTTTTTTAAGACCATAACATGATTCACTGTGTCGAAAGCTTTTGATAAATCTAAGAAAATGCCTAAGGTATATTCATTTTTCTCCAGTGCAGCTGTAATTTTTTCTCTAAGGTGCAAAAGAGCCATATATGTAGAGTATTTTTTTCTAAAGCCATACTGATGTTCGAACAAGATATTGATGTCATCTAGATGTTTCATGATTCTATTATATACCAGCTTTTCAAGAATTTTTGAAAAACAAGGTAGTATCGATATAGGACGATAGTTTGAGAATACAGAGGGGTCATCAGCTTTAAACAGCGGTATAACCTTGGCAACTTTGAAGGCTTGAGGGATAGTGCCTGATTCGAGGGACATGGAAAAAATGAATGATAAAGGATCAATAGAGAGAGGTTACAGATTGACATTGTGTTACATTATGCAAAACACGCCCCTTTTAGTTTGATTGATTGTGAATACGGCACTTTTGAGCCCTCTGATTGGTAGAGGATTCAAGGAGGCGGGACATCCGGTTTCGAGGGAGGGACATCCGGTTTAGGAGGGGAGGGACATCTGGTTACGGAAGGGGAGGGGTTGTAAGGGCGGGTACTTCCGTTTTTTGATTTTTTTTTCAAAAATAAAAGTTTTTCAGAAATAAAAGATTCAAAAAGTTTTTTTTATTTTCAGATTGTATTTGTGTATTCCAAGGTTTTCAGAATAAACATTTCAAATGTCTGTGTGTGTGTATCTTAAGAATATAGTTTTGCAATAAGTATTCCAAGGTTTTCAGATTAAACATTTAAGAATATGTATTTGTGTATCTTAAGAATATAGTTTCACAATAAGTATTCCAAAAGTCTTAAGAATAAGTGTGTGTGTGTGTGTGTGTGTGGTTTCTTGGATAAATGCAAGAGAGTGTTTAGACACTTGTGTGGAGGAATTAAGAAAAAATATCTCTGTCAGTTTGGTGTGTGTGTGTGTTCAGAAAATGTGTGTGTGTGTGTGTGTTCGCTCAAGCGACTGAAACGGCAAACTGTTGGTTCTATGCGATTCTGCAGAACACACGATTCTGAAAGTGACACCCCCTTCGTGGTCGTGAAGGAGGGGGTTTCATGATGGAGGTTGGTCCCACCCTCTCTTCTGAAATTTCAGAGTATTCACATTCTGTCATTTCCAAAAGATTTATGACAGGGTATGAGTTATCCATTCAGCAGAAAAAACGCAAGGCCCCCTCAAAAAGGTGTGACGATGTGTGTGTGTGTCTGTTTGGCTCAATGGTGCTTAGAGCTGTGAAAAAAAGGTCTAATTCAAATGTTTTTTTTCAGAAGCGGCACATTACTATCAGTGTTGGTACGTGCAGTTTGGGGATAAGCAGAGGTGTCAAAAAGGAGGGTGCCTTCACAACTTAATATTACGGTGAAAAAAAATAAAAGAGGTACTAATGGTTTCATTGTTATAAGCCTTAGGCACCAAGTGCTCACAATCCATAAAACAGATTAAAGTGATACCCACGTCTGGGCTAGTATCAATACCAATACCCTTCCTTAAGGGTTTACATATTTTGTATTATTGTACACATTAATTATTACACTTAAAGATATGATTAAGTATAAAAGTTAAAGACATGGTAGTTTAGAGTTGTGTTGAAAATATCTGTCTATGTGGGTCTGTGTCTCTGTTCGAGGGGTGTGTATGAGGGGGAGGGGGGCGCCTTCACTTTCTAATATGTCGGTGGAAAAAAAGAGGAAGCAGGCCTCCTTAAAGTAAGGACGGGTCCTAGTTTCATCTTTTAGATTATACCGACTCCTCTTAGGTATAGCTGACTTCTATCAGACTCCACAGTCTTCAGACATCGAGAATGGCTGTAGACAACGGTATGCCTTACTGAATGCGTTTTTATTGATTCACGATACAGCAATTAACCTCAAGAATATATTTTAAAACCTTGATCTCTCTAAATTCTAGCTGTTTACCCCGGACAATGGTTTGAAGCACTATTACCTAATGGTAAGTAGAAGTTTTATCTTCAGAATAAGTGTGTGTGTGTGTGTGTGTGTGTGTGTGTGTGTGTGTGTGTGTGTGTGTGTGTGTGTGTGTGTGTGTGTGTGTGTGTGTGTGTGTGTGTGTGTGTGTGTGTGGGTGTGTGTGTGTGTGTGTGTTTATTATTATAACCCCTTTTGTTTTTATTCTCTATTCTTTCCCGAACATAGGTGCAGATATCGAGACGGCCGCTGATACGATCATTTGGCTAGATTCAATTGCAAACGGTACGTTTTTTATACATTTATACGGTGAGATTACAACAATGTATTTTTACTTAAAGCCATAACATGTATTTTGTCTTTTAAAACTCCTACAGATGGAAGCGCATGGCTGGAGATAGAAGAGGAGGAGGAGGCGGAGGAGGCCTCTGTAAACATCGAGGGAGAGATTGATGCCTATGACAAATATTGTGAGTGTATAAACATCTTCAGGTATAATTATTATATTGTGAAATCAATAAAAGGCTAATTATGTCATTCTTCTATACAGCAAAGGACGAATGGGACCCTGCGAAGATCTCAGAACTGGATCGGTTCAACCAAGAAGCTATAGGTCATATATTGGAGGCCCAGCACCGTGATCCACCCGTCATCCCGCAAGATTTTAATGATGAATGGGGTGTGGACATACTAGCCCAGATCGCCGGTTTCGAGAAGACAGGTGTGTGTGTGTGTGTGTGTGTGTGTGTGTGTGTGTGTGTGTGTGTGTGTGTGTGTGTGTGTGTGTGTGTGTGTGTATGTGTGTGTGTGTGTGTGTGTGTGTGTGTTTTATTTATTTTTATTTTTTTTGTAAAGGCCTATAACTAATTATAGAGGGGGATTTAAGCAATGTAGATTGTTCAATGTTTGATACGACCGACCTTGAAGCCTATCTGAATACTGATGAACCTAACCCAGACAGAGGTTAATATTCAAATGCTATGCACAAACAGCTACGATGATGACAGCATTCCTATAGATTCTACGGATATGGAGGAGTTATTAATAGAATTAGATGAAATACAAGCAACGGTGGCGCGTCCCATACCAACAACCTCTAATGAGACATGCATACCATCCACCCTCTTAACACCTCCCTCAAACGCAGAGAATCCTACTATACAAACTGGTAGAGGTCGTGCTACAATACATCGCCGTGGACGTTTTAATAACATAGAGTTGAGAGAACATTTTAACTTAAACCCCACGAAGGGTGTACCAGACTACGTTGCATTCCATAATAATATTACGGACACCATGGAGCGCATTCTAAGTAGAATCGAGAGCGAGACAACAGATGGAGACTTTATACAGGTTTCGTTAATAGGTGACTGTGTGCAAGACGAGGTTGATAGAAACCTACATAAAGGTTGTGAAAGTCTTGATGAATTCTACCTGATACTCGAGCAGATAGTGCAATCAAATCAAGCATTACTCGCAGATACAACCTTACAACTGATGGCCCAGATCGTACACGTGCCTACGGGGGAAGGGATCAGAAGAAAAATCGACGGTCTACTAGATAGCGAGGTCCTCGCCAAGAAACGATGTTGCTTAAACATCATAACAAACCCAGACGATCAACAATGCTTTGCCACGAATGTTGCATTACTCTTAGACCCTTCTATAAATCAGGATATTGCCTACCAAAAAGGCAATGATTTACACACACTTGCAAATCTTCCTGAAGGAGGTGTGAGTTTCACCGATATACAACGCTTCGAGCGGGTTTTAAATCGTTCAATAGTCGGATTTTTTCGAGATGATAAAGGTTTCTCGCATTATAATTCAGGGTTTGAAGGATCGGAGCCCGCTCTCCATCTCTTGCTACATTCCGGGCATTACTACGGAATAACAAGACTGCAGACTTTTCTAGGCACACAGTACGTGTGTCCGGGGTGTTATGCGGGTTACACGCGTAAAGGAGGCCATACATGTAAGACTACCTGTTCCATATGTCACCACGCTGATTGTTATACAATGCCAAAAGCGCTACGGAAATGTAAAGATTGCAATCGGATTTGTCAATCGTCTTTCTGTTATGACCAGCATAAAGCAAGGCGTTCGACCGCGCTAAAACAGCGATCTGTTTGCGAAGCCAATAAAAAATGTGAAACATTTTCAATTCTACATCAAGGCCTCGAACCCAAAAGAACACGTGTGCAGGACGGCTACCTGTTACACATGTAAGGACCCTTTACCTGACGAGACAGCCAAACGTGATCATAAATGTTATTTCAAAACATTACCCGTCGAGACGAAACCCAAACCCCACATAGTGTTTTACGATATTGAATCATTTCTGGACTCCAATAATAGGCATGTGCCGTATCTCATTTGTAGTCAAATTAATAATCGTAAAAACTCTTGGAAAGGACCTGACTGCGTTAAGCAGTTTCTTAAGCATTTTCGAAAACGCTGCTTTGCAGGTCACACGTTCATTGCCCATAATAGTCGCGGTTTCGATAGCTATCTAGTCTTAAATCCGATGGTTAAAGATGGATTAACCCCCGATCTAATCACACAAGGTAGTAAAATCCTATGTTTAAACGATAAAACATTTCGACAACGCTATATTGACTCGGTTTCCTTTTTACCAATGAAATTAAGTCAATTGCCCTCCGCGATGGGATTCACTGATCAAATGAAAGGCTATTTTCCCCATTCATTCAGCTCTCTAGACAACCTTAACTACATAGGTCGCTATCCTGCACCCGAGTGTTATAACCCTGATGGAATGTCCACGTCAGAAAGAGCAACATTTTTTCTATGGTACGATAGCGTTAAGACAGGTGTTTTTAATTTTGCATTAGAGGCGCTACGTTACTGCACCAACGATGTGGATATACTTAGCCGAGGATGTCTGAAATTTCGGGAGGATTTCATTAAAGAAACATCGGTCGACCCCTTTCAATCTATCACTATAGCAGCGGCCTGCTTAACACTTTGAGTGCCACTCACGAGATTTCTCGGGTTTTTAATAGTGACGTAGAATGCCACTCACAAGATTTCTCGGAATTTTTTTTATTTTTTTTTTTTTGCGATCTGACAAATTATTGCATCACCCGAGCCTACCCGAGTATAGCCGAGGGGCGCCGGCGATCACTGTGGAAAAAAGCGCCCCCTGTCGTCTCCCAGATGACATAAGTGATTTTGGAATGGACTCAATGAAAATGAATGGGGAAAAAAATCCGGTACTCCACATTTTCCAGTTCACTGATCCAGCCGGGGTTACCAGAGTTAATTCTGGAGCCTCAGAGCCCCGCGGATCATGGAGTTCTACTGTATCGCGTTGGATCCATACACGTATCGATTTTTTCGAATGGTGATCAGGAATTGGAATATACCAGTTGGATACCATCTGATGTCAGGTAAGGACTCTATGTTATCAGTGGTAGGATAATCAGAGTAAGTTTGATGAAGTTATAAGCTGTTTTGTGAAATGTCTTCTTTCGGTTTCACTGTAAAAGTCTGTGAGGAAATCAACGGAGCGATTATCAGTGCGCGGCCGTAATGTGCTTGCGTGCACGTATAATATTGATCATCTAGCGTTTATTTGAAAACGATTCATAAAAAGGCAGACGAATATCAACGTTGTCGAATATTCCACTAAAAGACGATTTTTATAGAATGCTCCAGAATGAGCTGTTTTTTATATCAAAACGGGGGCTTTTCTAACTGCTCTGAAACGGAAACGACGCGATAAAAAAAACAATCTGCCTTCACAGCACTGACTGGAAAATAGTCTTTGATAATGCGATGGGCAGATTAGACACATAGCCATAATTTAAAACATAAATTAGGCGATATTAACGTTAACATTGGCGCCGATGGTGGCATTCAAGCGGTAAAACGGAAAACCAGGCGTGGCGCTCAGTGTTAAGAGTTTTCAAAACAAAATATCTAAAACCAGACACTTTAGCCGTACCAGATCCAAACAATTATAAAAGTCAAAAATTTTACTCTAGTGCTGCCATACAATGGCTCGAATACATGTCTAAAAAACATGCTATTTCCATAAAACATGCTTTGAATGGTGGTGAGACACATGTCGGGCCGTACTATATAGACGGATATCATGACAATGGCCTAGAGAAACGCGCTTTTGAATTTTACGGCTGCTTCTTCCACGGGTGTACAACATGTTACAGGGCCCATGATTTGAATCCTTTGACCCGTAAACTGTATGGAGAAATGTATACAGATAGTTTAGCTAAGAACGACGTGTGCTCTTTATATCCCCACGTTATGCGAAGTTCAGAGTATTTTTACCCTACAGGCCACCCAGTTATTATACGCAGTGATTTCAAGGACCTAAACACTTATTTTGGACTGATCAAAGCAACTGTAATTCCTCCGAGGGAATTATACTTTCCGGTACTCCCCTATAGAGGAAACGGTAAACTCCTATTCCCATTGTGTCGAACGTGCGCTCTCGCAAACAATCAGGATAGTGATTGTATGCACACTGATGTAGAACGCTCGTTAACAGGTGTATGGATTACCCCAGAGTTAAACAAAGCTATAGAGCTAGGCTATCGCATAGCAGAAATCCACCAAGTATGGGATTTCCCTGAACGTAGTAACGATATCTTTGGCTCGTACATTAAAGCTTTTTTGAAGGGCAAGACCGAAGCGAGCGGTTACCCCTCTGACGTGATCACTGAGGTTGATAAAGATAGATATATAGCTGAATACCATAGCCGTGAAGGGATACTGTTAGATAAGGCCTCAATCATATCGAACCCCGCAAAAAAGTGTCTGTTCAAATTGATGTTGAATTCTTTTTGGGGTAAATTTGCTCAACGCCCTAATTTAACAAACACTGTGTTGTTAAGAGACCCTGCAGACTTCTTCAAACTTTTATTCTCTGAAGAATATGATGTCAAGTACTTTTCATTCCTTAATGATGAAGTAGCATTAGTACAGTGGTCTTATACGGAGCGTCATCTTCTCAGTCAAAGAAATACCAATATTTTCATAGCATCCTTTGTGACAGGCTACGGTCGTATGCATCTGTATAGCTATCTGCATAAACTTGGCGAAAATGTTTTATATCATGACACAGATAGTGTGATTTATAAGACAGGTAAGGACGGTTTGAGTTTGCTTTTAGGATCCTATCTAGGCGAGCTGACTAGCGAGCTACGACCGGGCGAATATATCATCGATTGGGTAACTTGTGGACCCAAATCATACGCCTATCGTACAAACCATGATAATGTTGTCTTGAAAGCGAAGGGGATAACCCAGACTTATGATAGCTGCAGAACGGTTTCATTTGGGTCTATGTGTAATTTAGTTGAACATTATCTAAAACGTGACCCTTCATCCCCCGACCACAGATCCTCTATGCACCCCAATTCAATATAAACAGATGTAAAAAAATTATCTCTATCTAACGCCAACGTCTTGAAGAAGGTCAGAGTGGTTTACGATAAAAGAAGGTTATACTCTGACGGTACGACGAAACCTTTTGGGTATTGAGTGAAAAAATAATAATTTGAGTTTACAGCAGAATATGATTTTGATCCCCGTTTAGAGCTCCCAATGTCCACAGTTATAGCGGGTCCAAGTGGTTGTGGGAAGACCTATCTTGTACAGAAAATATTAGAAAATTGTAATGAATCTTTGTCAAATGTACCAGATAATATTGTATGGATTTATGATTGCTATCAAACAATGTATGATGAACTGTTGAAGACAATAAAAATCACTTTTGTCAAAGGGTTGCCAGAATCATTTAACGACGAGACACTATTCCCTAGCAGTATGAATCACCTAATTATCCTAGATGATATGGTTTTTTCAGCGGGTGAACATCTTGAAGTGGCCAAAATGTTTACCCAATACAGACATCATAGGAATATGAGCGTCATAATGCTTACACAAAATCTATTCCAACAGGGTAAACATAACCGTACAATTAGTCTTAACGCAAGCTACTTGATTTTATTAAAAAACCCTAGAGATAGATTACAACTTTCAGTATTAGCTGGTCAAATGTACCCCGGTGAGCGCTCTATTATATTGGATAGCTTCAAAGAGGCCACACGGCATCCGTATTCTTATCTATTAATAGATTTGCGACCGCACTGCCCTGACCAGTTGAGACTTAGAACCGGTCTAACACCTCAGGAAGGACCTCCAGTGGTGTACATAAAAAAATAAGGATCATGTCTTGTCGTATACGGGGTCATATGGGTGTATTGAGGGCTTTATATAACAGTTCTCCCATCATTCGAAAGCAGATGTTAACTAGGGCTTCACCCGATCTGTTGAGATGTGTGTGTGAGATAGCATTAAATGTCTTGAAAGGTGTAATACCTCTTAAAAACATCCACATACATAAACTGAGAAGAAAAAAGAAGATCCTAAAGCTCTTGGCTGATAACAAAGTTAATCTGTCAAAGAAGAGAAAAAAGCTTATGCAGACTGGGGACGGTTTTTTTCTACCGTTACTCAGCGTAGCCATTCCATTTTTAACGTCTTTATTCACAAAAAAAAAACTAATAATGACCAGCATGCAAAAAAAATTCCTAATTCCTAAGAGTCAATGGAATCCTGTCTCCTCGAACAGGATGACAACTCCTATTAATATCACAGAGAAAGCGTCAGATAAATTACATACAGGAATGTATAATATTCTGAACGATATTACAGATAAAGAGGAACAGGTGTTGCCTCCAATTGACACCAATGCATCGCGATTACATAATCCAGCTGTCTATGCATCGGATTCGGATAAGGCTAAGAAAATGAATATTCTTCTACATCGTTATCTAGGTTTACTCAGATAAAAAGAACATGTTACCCCCAAAGTTTTACCTATGGATACACCGATAGAAGCGGCAGAGGTCAGAACCCCACAAGATATTGACTAATTAGTCTCTGCACTCCCCGTTAGAAGTCAAATAAAAGCATGCATGATTATGCAACAATAAAAAATTATACCCACGGAATCATGGAATCTTAAAGGCGAGTTTATTCGCGACGGTATCCCCATAAAATGATCGCATATGCTTGATTACTTAAACGCGTTGACTACTACCTCTAAACATACTGCACCAGGTCCTGGTTATGATGTTTTTCTACAAACCTTATCGGAGGTTAATATACCCCTATCATATATTTGTAATAACGATGCACGTTCCTCTTTGAATGCTCTAAAGACCCGCACAGGATTTTCAGAAGGAGACATGAATTCGCCTTCTGAAAATCTTTCCACCCGAAGAAAAAGGAGACGGAATAATGAACCAGATACAGATTGGCTCAGTTTGTGAAATGCATTAATGTTTTGTATTTAAAAAAAATAAAATAAAAAACAACAACAAAGAAATACTTTCAACATGTGTGTTTAAGTGTCCCCTGTATAATGTTTAAATATGATATTGTTCAGACTGTATCCTCTTGCTCGTTGACATAGAAAATATACACAATGATGTCCACAATAGGCTGAGAGTTCATTCTGCACTCGAGTTGAATAATAATAAGATTCTGTAACATTTTGTTCTAGAAATTCTCTGATGTGTGAAGGATATGCTTTAGAATTTTGACTAAGCCCGAAGGAATAAAAAAAGACACCCTCTCGTTCGTTATCAAGACTCACAGTGAGCCAATGCACCCCAGGTTTATTGCTAGGATCTGTATTAACAATAAAATAGATGGGTCTAATCAGTGTATTCTGTAAATTGCTTTTTAACTCATCACAGGCCCATACACCTTGAAAACGAGACCCCAACAAGGATGAACATAACGTTTGTAATTCTACATTATTCATTTTCTAATAATAGTCTACCAACACTTGTCGTCGGTCATTGATTTCGAGAATTGATTCAAAACAAGCATATACGATCAGAGTCGCAGTGGTGTGTAGAGGCTCTTGAAATCTCATCTCCAGACGTAGATTCCCTGTAGCAGCGGGGGATGAGGCCAACCCGTCCTCATCAGGGTCGAGATTAAAATAATATAAGCCATATCCTTCTAGAAAGTCCTTTTCGATCAAAAATCAGAGCAGAATCCTTCAGATGACGGCCTGTGGCTGTAAATAAACTGTAGTATTCCCTCACCGCGTTTCCTTGTGCAAACTGTGGCTGATAAGCTTTTTTTTTTTTTTTTTTTTTGGTCTTTTTCCCCCTCCATTTTCCTCCGATTTTCTCCCATCCCAATGTTAGTCGTATGCCAATTCCCAGTCCCTTCCTGGTCGCTGCGCACTTACCCCCCACAGTCAGATCATCTGGGAGAGTGGAGGCTACCACGTGCTTCCTCCGACACACGTCCAGCCAATCACCGCTTCTTTTCACCTGGCAGCGCGGATTCTCATCGAGAGGGCGTAGCGTGTGGGAGGATCACACTATCCCCCTCAAGTCCTATCCGCGCTTAGCAGGCGCCCCGACCGAACTGTAGGAGTCGCTGTTTACAACGACCCGGACCCACCCCGCCAGCTTCTCCCACCCTCTAATACAGCCAATTGTATTAGTGCAGACGGCCAGCCAAGCTGGTGACAACCCCGGAGCTGTGAGCTGGATTCGAACAGGCGAATCCAGCTCACAGCTCCGGGGTTGGTGACGAACGCAATCTCCGCTCGGCCACCTAACCGCCGGCTGATAAGCTTTTGATGGGATCTGACGGCCGTCCTGACTTAAGGCTGCATATTCTAAATCAAAATGTTGAAAATTAAATGGATTTCTATTGGGGGTACCATTATAAGCCTCGTGTTCAACTAAACCGAGTATAACGTATTTCGGTAGCAAGCACAGAAAGATGTTTTCGTGGGTCGAAACCCTCGAGTTAATAGGGATAGAGAATGTTTTTACATTAATACGTGCTAATGGATATAGTGCATTTCCCCTTTGTAACGCTGTTGCGTGGCCTAACTGTACAGCAGGGGATACGACGACCTTTTTTACGAATAAGGTCGCATTAATAATATGTAGTCTGAACCCGCCATCGATCGCAGACATTATACAGAAATCGTCTTTAGCTCTAGTTAGTTTTATTTTTAAATCAACTTTATTTAATAATAGACGATCGCTAGAAAATATATCTGAATGGATTCCACCCAGTAGATGAAACTCTCGCGATAGAGCGCATTCCAGCCCCCTGGTTTTTAAGCCTTTATTTCTCCCGTCGACTCCTAGACGGACATCTTCCATGGCCCCGCCTGTATCTTTAGCGAATAAACCAGCGGTAAATTGACTATTCAAACTATCAGGAGAATAATTCAGTAGAGTCTCAATCATAGCTCTATAAGGATGTGTAGAACTAGACTGACTGATTAAACGATCCTGGACTGTAACATCTACTTGGCTAAAAATAGTGTTTAACGGATAATTAATTATAGAGACATCCGCATTGGCTGCCAAATTAGTACCATCGCCATTGGTGATCTTCGCCTTTAAATATAGTAACGTATTATTGAGATCCAAGTACCGCTCTCCTTCACCTGGTATATTAAATTATATAGGGGAATCTCTAGTTAGAGCTGTTATGGGTGATATTTCAATATAATCACTTCGCTCGATCGATAGCTGAGTATAAGGGGCCGCAAAAATATCCAACTCAGATCTAGAGCACTCTTGGGAGCGTTGATGGATCATGTTTCACTTTAAATATATCCTTTACACGTTTCTTCGTCGGTCGTCTTCTCTGACTAAGACCTCTTCTTTTAACCGGCTTCTTCTTATAAGATCTCTTATTCTTTATAGCTGTCACTCTACACTCAGGAGGTATCCTTCTTTTCGATGACCTCTGAGCATAGCCGGCACCTCTCTGCTCACCCATCCTAGTGGTGACCTTCTGGATGACGTCGTCTAAAACCTCTTTGCCTATATTTTTTGCCGCGGTCTTGATGTGTGGTTTAGCTATGTTAATACCTGTTTTAAGAAAAGGCATAACAAATTTGAATAATCTGGAGAAGATAGACCCTATCCCACGACCGTATTGCACCGGTGCTCCTGCAAATCCAGCTAAGCCGTGTCTCACCTGATTTACATAATAATTAACGAAACGGTTAGGATGGATGTGTGGGTCCATAATATTTTTTTTTTATTACACGCTTATGTCCAAGGGCTTAAAATGTAATTTTACTATCACTTTCCCATACGTAAAATCAACTAACTGGTCCGTGTCTGTCTTGATTTCTATTTGAATAGTATTTATATCGGTTTTTGACACCCTCGAATAATGCACGCGATCATTACATATGTTTATCAAATCTCCATATGTTCCCTTGATTTGTACCGTAGATAATAGAGGAACGTATGAATCCCCTACGAGTTGATGGTCTGACAGATTAGAATATATGAATAGATTATATACACCAGAACCTAGATCCGCAGGATATGGGGCCTCTATATTAGCTAGATCATACCATTTATCGGATTTCAATCCTATAACATAAGATAGCCTTGGAGGGAATCTCACCTCGTACACACCACTCCCCGTAAACACACATCTATTAGTAATCTCGTTATAAAGGAGCCCCGCCTTTTTATCACCTGTCGTGCGTAAACTATCTGTGATTAGTTTTATTAATTGTTTAGTATTTTTATAGTAACCCCCTGAGTTTATGGGATGATGTTTTAGATGTCTGCATTCAAAATATGCGGACTCGGGGGGCAAATTATACCATGTATGAGGGTATGTTATCTCTGCCAGACCAACTAACCAATCACCTTTTAATTCGAGGGGCTTAGCCAGATTAATATTGAAACTAGAAGCCTTATTATTGGGGAACACAGACATGCACGCGTTGGAAGGGAGCGTAACGTAGAACCCCTCCATCGTGTTAATATGCGGAATTATGATTACCGTCCTTAAAAAAGTATAGGATTATATAAGGACCTTATTCATACAGCTCTGAGAGTACTCTTTAAGATGTAAGAATAAAATTTCGCAGGCCATCCTATCCATTTTACCAGCGTATACATCTTGCCGTTTATCCTTTTATTCTCAATACATTTTTCTATCTTGTATGTTTTATTCGTCCCTTCCACAATCTTTTGCAGCTCCAATTCGTAGAAAACTCCTTTTACCCTTTCACCATCTTGGTCTTTAAGGACATACACAACAGGGACACAGGCTAAACGCTTCTCTATAATAAACGTCTCGTACGTATACATCTGCTCATAGCGCTTGTCGAAGGCAGACTTATATTGAGATATACGCACAGTAGTGCCTATATCAAATTTAAATCTATTTTTTTTTATGCGTTAGAGGTACTGTTCCGTACAGGTTCTGAAATACCTGTAGTATGATATCTTTAGAGACCTCTGTAGGCTTCATTTTAATACTGGAGTGAAAGGTGTCATTATAACTCTGTACCATATCCTGCAACATATCAATATAACGAAAAGTATTTTTAGCTGTGAAAAATCTCCAAATCCTGTCCTTCAATGTACGGTTAAATCGTTCAATAACGCTCGCTTTCAATTCACTTCCAGTTGCGAAGTGGTGTATATTGTGTCGATGCATCAATTCATTGAAATGTTTATTAAAGAATTCTTTACCTTCGTCCGTTTGTATTTTTAATGGCGTTTGGCTTTCCTCTAAAACATTAGCGAAGGCTTTTGTAACAGCTAAACCTGTCTTATTTTTTAAAGGCCTTACATAAACCATCTTAGAGAATACATCAATTACAGTCATCAGATATTTAAAACCATTGTTGTATTGTGCTAAGCTTTGCATATCGCATTTTCTTTTTTGTTATTGTTTGTTGTATTCATTGCATGTTCGAAATAAAGACTTCAAATCAAATCAAAATCAAATCAAATATCGCATAAATCAATTTGAAATTGATATAGAGGCCGTGGTACGAATACTCTGTTTCTCTTCAAATGTATTCTAGCAGGCTTATGTAGAGTGTAGCTATCCTGCTTTGATAACCAGGTTTTAATAACATTTATTCCTACTTTATCTCCTGTAGAGACTTCCACTGCCTTACGCAAGCGTTCGACACCCCCAAACGAACCTGGATTTGCAGGGTCATAATTAGGGATGCTCGATATTGGCTTTTTTTACCGATACCGATATTCCGATATTGTCCAACTCTTAATTTCCGATACCGATATCAACCGATACCGATATATGCAGGGTTTCCCCGTCCAAAAAACTGAATAATTTCAGGTAACTAATCATTTCACTGGATATATATATAACAAATATTGTTATTGTTTTAAAAAGAATTTAAACCGATACCGATATTTTCCGATATCACATTTTACTGCCGATATCGGCCGATAATATCCCTAGTCATAATATATTTTAGCGAGTATGCCATCCATATTTTCAAACCACCACACCCCTTGGATTATAATACATGAGTGAATAAGTAAGCAGGAGACGTTTTTTTTTTTTTTTTTTTTTTAACACACCATTTTTTTTTCAGAAATAAACAAATCACACTCTATAGACTTTTGCTAGTTTTGGCACAGTGGACATGAAGAGAAGTATTGAATCATAGACTGCTTCAGTATCAATCTCAGGGTAATCAATGTGTATTTCCTTAATCAAATCCTTCAGACATTCGCTATTCTTAAATGACTGAAACTCGTAGAGAAGCCCCTCGCAGATTCCCTGCATTCTTAGCGGTGATAGAGACAGGCGGCCCATGAGGGCGCTAATGGTAGGGATCAGTTCACCACTCCATAACATAGTCAGTAGTGCCGCTTTGTTAACCATGTAATACAATGCGGGTTCAAACAAGCATTCATGATGACGCTGACTCGGGTGCTGAATGGTACAACCATAGCACTGCTCGATGAGATGTTGATCGACACAGCACTTCAACACTTCGGCCAGAAGTAGTTTAATGCTGGCAATCATTAAATGATCTAGGAACCCCGGTCTCTCGTCAACCACCACGGGCAGTATTGTAAGTCGTCTCCTCTCTGTGACAGGCATGTCTTGCGGGAAACCAGATTCAGGGGTGTGGGATCGCCATTGGCTGTTCTGTTCTGTGTCCCCAGCCGCTCCATCGGCTATGGTGTCTTGTGATGACAGATCAGGTGGTTCGCAGGTATTCATCGTTGGAGGAATGCAGAGTAGCGGTGAGTCGGATTCAGCAGACTCCTGTTCGTATCCAGTGTAGAGCTCGTATCCAGTGTAGAAGGATGCCATGATCAGTCTTTAAAGTCAGTTGTAACTTTTTTTTTCTTTTTTTAAAGGGTCTTTTATGGTTGACATGCCCCTTCCATCACACCCTCGCCAGGACCTTTGGTATCGTCTTCCTCTGATTCGTTGTATGGAAAGAGACGTCTTTTCAAATGATCCATATCTGCTTGCACCTTTAACATCTCGCTCGTGACAGCTCCACATGTGTGAAGACATTCAAACCACGTGTTCACCGGAACAGTAAATAGAACACTCTCGGCCCCAAATGCATACCTCTTGAAAATGGTCATATCCCCCACTCCACTAACGCCTGGCTTGTTATGTATAGAAATACGTATGTGTAATATACAAAATAACTTTCTAAGTCACTGGAGCCTGTTAACAGTTTGATTAGCTGTCCTTCCTTGAGCTTTTATCTGCCAGAACTCTCTTTCGCTTAAATAGAGCTCTGGCCTTTCTCCAATGCCTTGGAAGTCCATTAGGCCCAGTTTGTATATCACCACTCTGTCTAATTGGCCGTCATATTCCAGACTCAATATTCCGTCGTTCGTAGGCCACACTTCATTATAAATACCTCGTCCATATCTGCACGGTGCCCTCAACAATGCCCTAATACGCGCTATTCTGTCAGATGTGTGTATAACCGGTGTACAAATATTGTCAGCCATTATGCTCTTGGAGCTATCTGTCACAATCAGAAACATATATATAGCTTTTTTTTCTACACAACGCCCCCATTTATGTCATGGATAATATCGCACACCTTCCAAAGACAAAAACATACTCCCATAACGCCTCCTATACACATACCACCAATGCTGACCCTTATTAGTAGCCTATTAAAGCTCTCCATCGAAATAATACTGTTTTGATCATCCTCTGAGAAATCTATAGTAGTAGGGTTTTCTAAAGCCATTGTAACCTCTGCCTGTGAGGAAATAGTACCTCTTTTATTTTTTTTCACCGTAATATTAAGTTGTGAAGGCACCCTCCTTTTTGACACCTCTGCTTATCCCCAAACTGCACGTACCAACACTGATAGTAATGTGCCGCTTCTGAAAAAAAACATTTGAATTAGACCTTTTTTTCACAGCTCTAAGCACCATTGAGCCAAACAGACACACACACACCGTCACACCTTTTTGAGGGGGCCTTGCGTTTTTTTCTGCTGAATGGATAACTCATACCCCATCATAAATCTTTTGGAAATGACAGAATGTGAATACTCTGAAATTTCAGAAGAGAGCGAACACACACACACATTTTCTGAACACACACACACCAAACTGACAGAGAGATATTTTTTCTTGATTCCTCCACACAAGTGTCTAAACACTCTCTTGCATTTATCCAAGAAACCACACACACACACTTATTCTTAAGACTTTTGGAATACTTATTGTGAAACTATATTCTTAAGATACACAAATACATATTCTTAAATGTTTAATCTGAAAACCTTGGAATACTTATTGTAAAACTATATTCTTAAGATACACACACACAGACATTTGAAATGTTTATTCTGAAAACCTTGGAATACACAAATACAATCTTAAAATAAAAAAAACGTTTTGAATCTTTTATTTCTGAAAAACTTTTATTTTTGAAAAAAAATTCTAAAAACGGAAGTACCCGCCCTTACAACCCCTCCCCTTCCGTAACCAGATGTCCCTCCCCTCCTAAACCGGATGTCCCTCCCTCGAAACCGGATGTCCCGCCTCCTTGAATCCTCGACCAATCAGAGGGCTCAAAAGTGCCGTATTCACAATCAATCAAACTAAAATGGGCGTGTTTTGCATAATGTGACACAATGTCAATCTGTAACCTCTCTCTATCAATAATTGAAGATGCAACCTTTTTGATCAAAGAGGCTGGAATTGCATCATGGCCAGGAGAAGAGTTTTTTACGCTCATAATAATATCAAGTACTTCTGAGGTCTTTACAGGCTCAAAAGCATTTAGAGAAGCATACTCTTTACTTATAAAATCAGTTGGAGAACCATGAGCTTTGCCTATATGTTTTGCAAGACATGGTCCCACATTCACGAATAAGTTGTTAAAATTATTCGCAATTTGGGATGGCTCTGTTATCTTATCCGTACCATCCTGAAATTCAGTTGTGGATGGAGAAGAGGAGTGTCTCATTATTGAGTTCTGTATCGTAATGGGCTCCGCTCGGCATCACTACTGCACTATGCCTCGTTCGTGCACGCGCACTGAATAAAGATTCCACAATGTACCTTTATATCCCAACATTCGTCTGGCCACACCCCTATCAGCTTACCTACATAAGCAGGGGTGGGGCCACATACTCGCCTCCTTCTTCGCTTTCACCACAAGGAAGTGCCTTCAGTAGATCCCCACTTGACAAGGTCGTTAGTAGGAGAAAGTTGGAAAACAAGAGATACGTTGACATCATATCTTTATTTTCTCTCTCACTATATTCGAGAAAATACGGCGATATTGTCTTCGTACTGGAGTGTCTGGAAGATGATGATCATTCTACTCCTCCACCGTTTTTTTCGTATTGGTAGTTCACGCCGCTACATGCCTCCCAACTGCAGTCCTCCTTGCTGCGGCTGGATGGGGTAAAACCCTCCAGCGACACAGCTGGACTGTAGGACGCACCGACTGTTGTGAGAAGCGGTGGGTTCCAGGTTTGGTGAGTAATGTTTGCTTGCGAGCACCACTTGTCTGTTAGTGCTATGGGGGCTAGCTGACAATGTTTACGAAAACCGGCCCCAGATTAGGGTCCTTTTGTTCAGCCTTTTAGGCGACGGCGGAGGATCTTGGTTTGAAGCCCACTATAGCAACTAGTGGGCCACGACCAGTAAACTGGTGATCCCAGGATCTCTGGACGCGTGGGTACTTCTCTGTCACCGTATAGGCCCCATCTTTCATATGCAAATGAGAGTATACCCTAAACGAGGAAATGTGGGCATGGATGTTCGTTATCGGAAAATCCATGTTCAAGTCGGCTACAGCCCAGATGGGACTTGTGCTGGCTCCGCCGGATGTATGGTAAAATCACCGTTGTAAAACTGTGTTAACATCTCGTTTCTCTTCTCTCTTAAAAGGTGAGGAGGGTTTCAGAAAGGCGGCCTGTCTGAGTGTGGCTTGTTATATCGTTGTGTACAAGTTCAGGTGATAGCTGCTTAGCTTGCGTGCTAGTTGTGGCCTACCTGTTAGCCAGTCAGCTGTTAGCTGCAGGCGCTAGCCTGTTGTGTCACTAGGCTAGGAAACGTTAGCTTGCTGCTATCGGCCGAGAGCGGCCGTTAGCTTAATGCTACACTGTTGAACGTTCTGAGACTATAACATGGTTTAAACACTCTGACTACGACGTCATCTTTGACAGAGGATGTTAGTCGAACCTACCCTGAGCCCGGCCGGCGAGGACTGCGTCAACAAGGAGAACCGTAGCGGCGGGATGGAGCGGCGACGCTGCCCATGTCGACAACACAGGAATGCTGTGTTTACTATCGGTGCCTTGTTAGAGACTGCAGTTCGCTTGATCTGCGCTCACGGTAGGAAAGGTCTTGACCAGACCTTGAACACTTCTTCTTTCTTTCCCTTCTAAATGTTTTGTAAATAACGATGTTTTCCAAAACGAGTGTTGCTGCACTACATTTAGGATACGACGCGAGTTATGTGTGAATTGTCTTGTCACTGGTCTCCATGCAAATCGGGTTGTTTGTTACAGATGTGAAAATGATCTGGTTTGTTGTGTTGAGAAACATCATGTGTGTTCATGTACCGTGTACTCACAACTAAGGGGGTTAAACTAACCTATAAAGCTATGCTTAGTGACATATGAGTAAAGAATGAATTCTTTTCTCAGCCTGTAATGACAATGAACAGTGTGTTCACATATTAACAGGTTTACCTGTTTAACTGGCCGTATTAAGGATAAAGTAGGAGGGGTGTTTTCCCCCCGGTTCCCTGGGGACTTCTTCACCCTCCTCTCAGACATGTTGTAACAATATATTGTGTCACTGTGTGGTGGGATACGATGTAACCCATAGCTTGATTGCTGGGGTTGTGCTAGAACTGCTTGAGGAACTATATTTTCCTAAAAGAAAAGATTGTTGGGTCACTTTTCGTGTGTGCTTAGCAAGGCCTGTGGCCGATACAAATCGAGAATTATGTATTCTCTCATTATGAAAAACGGCGTTCCTCTGTAGAGTGCTTTTGCCTATTTTTGTAGGTGATAATGGGTTGTGTGTGTCGTGTGACCTACAACTGGGTTGGGTTGGCCACAGAAGCACATGTGTAAGTTTGGTACCGGGGCTCTTAAGGGGGCCCTCTCTATTCTGTGTTTTTTCCTTAGTAAAAATCAGATAGCAGGTTAGCACATGAGCTGTGTGAAGCTGTTAAAAAGACACTTCATGTAGCAGAATATGACTGTGTCATACTCTTTTTTGTCATTACATCGTATCATGGGTGTGGGGTCGTAAAGGGGTGAACTGGTAATCCTTTTCTCCCCTTCTTTGATGGGCAGGGGTTAAAACCTCCTGTCCTTCAAGGTTCCTGTCACGTTGCTGTTCGGCACGTTACAGGGTAAGAGGGGGGGGGAGGGGGGAGTTTCCTGGTCCCACGCCCTGGAATATTGGGCGTGTGCACCGCAGAAATTCCCCCGCCATAGAGTACGTCACTGTGCGCGTCTCTGTTGGTAGGACTTCCGTGAGCTGTTCGGGTCCATATGATGGATCTGTTTCGGGGAGTGGTCAGGGCTCCTCCTCACGAAGCTCCTATTCGGGCCTTCTGTGAGTTAGGACTCTCCTTCCATGTGAGGGAGCCTCCTCAGAGTGCAGAGCCTCCTCCTCAGATTGTCAAGGTGAGTAGAACTTCAAAAAGGAGTCCTGCTCTATTGTGTGTGTATTCGATTCAATTCGATTATTGAGTGTGTATGGGTTCAGTGCCTCCTCCCCGGAGAGCCCTAAAACCAAAATTTTACATGGCTCAAGGTTGCAATATATTCTTTTCAATCTGTACAGCTTGCGTGGGAAGTCTCTCTGGGGATTTCCGTCTCCTCCCTATGGGAGGGTGGTGGGATGTAAAAATGTAAACAATTTTTACCCCTGGCTGTGTAGACTGGGATACATACTGTTGGTGCTTCCTTTTTTTCTATTAAAAAGAGTTGGAGTTAGGAAACATCACACCCCTCTTGTCGTTCCCCTGGGCGCCTTGGGGATTCAATGACAGGTCTAAATAGCCTGTTCATTGATGTGGTTGTGTCCCGACGCACGCATAGTGCTAGCTCGGGGTGTTCTGTTGAAGATCAGGCAAATGACTGGCACGCCTTGGTTGCTTGAGGTTGAAACAGCGTTTTTATAAAGCAACTGGGATGGAGGTTTTTCCTCTTCCGACGACCTGTGTTGGTTGTCGACGGATTCTCGTTCATATCTGGGGGATGATGACGGAATGGATCTGAACATATGTAGAGGGGTCTCACGCCCTGGGGGTGGGCCACCGGGCGCGGTTCGCTCCGAACGTCTGGGTGGCGCCTTCTTTTCATGTTTAAGATCAACACGCATATCTGCCCCTTCTCCTGGAGTTGTAACACTTCCTCCGGTCCTGGTCCTATGGGACCAGGACCCAGACATTCACATTTACAATCTCCCATCAATAACCCTCAGTCAACATTGCCAACCGGTGGGCTGATGCAGATCTGGCATCAGCTCACACACCAACTCATTATGATTTATTGTCAGTTATGTTTATTGTGTTTATTGTCTGTTGTCTCCACTTTGTTAGTCTTGTGTTCCCCTGTCTGTGGTTTGTAATTATGTTTTAGTCTGGTTGTTCATTTGTTATTGTTTTCCCAGTGTACTCTGTGTTCTATTGTTTCTGTCTACCACACCTGTGTCTTGTTTGTAAATTACCATCTGTGTCTATCAGTGTCTTGTCAATTAGTCTGTGTATATAGTGTGGTCTGTCCTGCCCTGCTGGGCGCGATCATTGTTAAATGTTACCTGTGTGTGTTAGTCGTGTATGTACCTTGTTGTGAAGTAAACTGTTCATCGTTACGTTCTGTCTCCGGTCTCATCAATCTCTACTCTGCCATCTGGGTTCACCATGCCAAAGAAGCGTACTAATCGTAACAGGAGTAGGCATGTCGGCGTGGTTAGGGCACGGGACTGGTTCTGGTCACGCTGGTCCGGATCAGTTAAACCCGTTGTCCGCCGGGGATGCAGATCTGCTGTTCTGGTACCCTGAGGGACTTGGGCTTTTTTCAGGGGGAAAAATGCCAGGTCGGTCCGGGTGTCACAGGGTTAAGCGCTATGGAGACCCTGGTTGGGTACATTTTGTACTCTGCACTGTCGTAATGGCTTACGGCCATGCCAACCTGTACACGCCCGATCTCGTCAGATCTCGGCCGCTACGCAGGTTGGTCCTGGTTAGTACTTGGTTGGGAGACCGCCTGGGAATACCAAGTACGGTGTGCTTGGGGCTGGTTCTCCATTCTTTTCGCTCCTCTCTCACGCATGGCGAAGAGGGGCCTGTTGGGGTGGTCTTTGACCTCCTCTGGTGACCCTGTGCTTCCCGTATCGCCGGGCCCGGTCCGAAGTAATGTTTCGTCGACCCGTAGGCCTGGGATAACCCTTTTTTTGAAAACTGAAACACTTGTACTGCGGTATAGCCAGTGTGTACCCGCAGGTGTGTTTTGGAGTTTTTTCTTGAGGGGTTATAGGAACAACCACCGCATTGGGTAACGACAAGGTGGTTGATTCCCTGGTGTGTTGGAGCAGTGTCAACTCCCGGGTTACCCGGTTGAGGGTGCCCCTGCACGTTCATGACGTCTGCCAATCATGTCAGCCTTCTCTGCCTCAACCCCTCTGGGTGGTTTTTTTTTTTAAATGGAGGCTTGGTCATGCAATAACGCCAGCATACGCCCCTTCCGCCGGGGGGGCTGTTCTCAGCTAACTCCTTTGGCGCCTGTCTCGTCCGCAGTGCTCCAAGCTCAGGTTACAGCCTGTTGCCTGGTTTTCCCCGGTGCGCTGCCTGCTTCCGTTGGTTAACCTTTTTTGTGTGCTTACGGCCATGCTGACTGCCTGTTCTGCAGGGTCAGTGTGCCAGGCGGTGTGCTATTGGGGGGAAAGGGCCCGCTCTTGGAGGGGCCTTATCCGAATACGCTGGCGATGTGGGGGGCGGTGTCACTAAGTGACCGCCTGGTGGGGTCTTGATGCCTGGTGTCATTGACCTCTCCGGGCCCCCGTTTTCCAGGGGATCCAGTCCCTTCAGTGGGTCTGGGTCTTCCTTCGCGCTCCGCTGCTACGGCCTTGCCACGGGGTTGGGTTTGCTCTTGACCCCGTGATTTCTGGGGGCAGTAACGAGGTTGTTCCCTCCGTTCGTTCCCGGGTGGCATGCGAGTGTGTAGTCGTGGGGTCAGGCCACGGTCTGCTCACCCTGTGCGTTGAGTTGCTTGAGTGCCTCTTAGCACGGTCGGGTCCGTCACCCTCCCGGGAACCTCCAGTAGGGGGGGTGCCCTCCAATAGGGGGGGTCGGGGGGGCTCGGTCCTCCCTGATCTGATGGTTGTGGGGGGCCTCAGCGGGGTATATTTGTCGGCCGATGGCTCTCGCTCGGCCTCCCGTGTGCAGTAGTGATGCCGAGCGGAGTCCATTACGATACAGAACGATAGGTTATGACTATAACCAAGTTCTGTTAGTAATGGTGACGCTCGGCATCAGACGCCGCTGCTGCCCTTGATCTCACCTTGTGGTGAAAGCTTGGGAAGGAGGCGAGTATGTGGCCCCACCCCTGCTTATGTAGGTAAGCTGATAGGGGTGTGGCCAGACGAATGTTGGGATATAAAGGTACATTGTGGAATCTTTATTCAGTGCGCGTGCACGAGCGAGGCATAGTGCAGTAGTGATGCCGAGCGTCACCATTACTAACAGAACTTGGTTATAGTCATAACCTATCATAATGTTTTCAGGGTGTCCCATGTCGATTTAATATTG
Source organism: Notolepis coatsorum (assembly GCF_963971535.1). NCBI lineage: Eukaryota > Metazoa > Chordata > Actinopteri > Aulopiformes > Paralepididae > Notolepis > Notolepis coatsorum. The sequence continues at coordinate 18,767,187 of NC_140174.1, read as the reverse complement.
TTTGAAGAGCTAATAAATTGGTCACTATAATAATCCCGTTTGGCATTTCTAAGAAGATGATTATGTTTATTCCTGTGTGTCTTATATGAAGCATACTTTAATGGAGTAGGACTTTGTAAATATTTTTTATATAATTAATTTTTTCTTTAGAGCAGATTTTCTAAGTTCAATGGTGAACCATGGTTTGTTCAAGTTTGCAATGTTTTTGTTACTGTTAGTTATAAGAGGAAAACATTGGACAAAAACTAAATAGAATTTGGTATAAAAATTATTATAAGCTGTATTTGCATTTTGCGCCTCGTAGACTGTTTCCCACGACAATTCTGCCAACATCTCTCTGAAGTTGATCATATTTATATCATTGAACCTTCTAAATGAAGACCTCTTTGGTTTACACATAATTGACTTAACATGGAGAATAGAAAGTTGACAAACAGGCATATGATCGGAGATATCAGTATAAAGAATGCTGGATTTTACAACATGAGGGAATGCATTTGTAAAAATATTATCTATTAGTGTACAAGTTATTCTTGTAGGCTTGCTAATTAAATGATAAAAGTAATTGGAAGACAGTATGTTTGAGAGGTCATCTATGTGGTGTTTTATTTCCTCATTTAGAAGGTCGATCACCTAGTAAATAACACATTTTACTCTCCTTATCAACTTGTTCCAAGATATCTAATAGACCTACTTTGAACTTGTTGATGTCTGTATTAGGAGGACAATATATACAACCTACAATCATTCTTTTATTCTCATTCACAGCAATAGATTGAACCTCTAGAAAAACAGATTCACAGTTGCAGTCATGAAACTTCACTTCAAGGTCAGATGTCTGTTTAAATTCCAGACCCTTTTGAACATAGAGAGAAACTCCACCACCTCTGCCTTCTCTACATGTGTGGCTGTATAGTCTGTGATTTCAAATAGCGAGGTAATTTCCTCTGTAAGCCATGTTTCAGTTAGTGCTATAATTGAGAATACATGGTTCAGTGATGAGAGATAATGGTAGAAATTGTCATAGTTTTTGGGAAGACTTCTTATATTTAGATGTAGAGTAGAAAATATGTTGGACATATTGAAGGCTGAAATAAAGGAGTTAAAATGATTTTCAGAAAAATAATCACATTAAATTAAAAGAATTATTATAGTCCCTGTCATCATTTTGGAGTTGCAATGAATGAAAAACATTTTTGATTGTTACATTAGATTGAGTATTATCAGTAGGACGATTACAACATGAGATCATTCCCCTTTCAGCGTGTGAACACTGCGCTTGTGTGAGGATTCGCCTGTTCCCTGGACCTTTGTTCCCTGTCTCTTCACCTCACCAGCCCCCACCTTTGGACTTTCCCTGTCTACTCTCCTCAACAGCCCCCACCCTTGCGATGTTTTACTTTCCTCTACTCTTCACCAGCCCCCACCCTTGGACTACCTTTCACAGCTGTCATAGTTTATGATTAGCGCCCCAGAGGGCTTTAAATACCTGGACCTCCCCTCCAGTCCTTGTCGGGTCGTTCTGTATGCTGGTTCTGTGTTCTGGACTCTGTATCTTTATCTGTGTTCAGTGTTCATGGAGTCCTGGACGTTACCATCACCTGCCGCGTCTCCGGCGTGAGACGTTGACGTGCCAGCCATCACCACCTGTCGCCGTTTGCCTGGAGTGGGACACCGTCTGCGCTCTCTAATTCTCTACGGGAGGTTTTCCAGTGTTCCCACTCCAGACGTCAAGCCGGCGCGCATCGCTTCCTATTTCCACGGGAGGATGCGTCTCTTCGCCCCGGTCCCCTGGGACCCCAGTGTTCTGCGCTGCCCGTCTACAGCTTCCGAGGAGGATCTCCGTGCCAGGCCTGGAGTGGTGTTCCCACTCCAGACGTCAAGCCGGCGCGCTCCCACTCCAGACGTCAAGCCGGCGCGCATCGCTTCCTAGTTCCACGGGAGGATGCGTCTCTTCGCCCCGGTCCCCTGGGACCCCTGTGTTCTGCGCTGCCCGTCTGCAGCATCCGAGGAAGATCTCCGTGCCAGGCCTCCGCCGTCGGAACCCTGTCATCCCTGTAAGCCAGTGATTCCCAACCTGGGGTCCGCGGACCCCCTGGGGGTCCGCCAGGGGGCGCAGGGGGTCCGCCAGACCACAGATGATTTTTTTTTTTTTTTTTTTTTTTTTTTTTTTCAGAGAAATATTTAATTAGCATATTTTTATCATCAGAAGCATGAATAGTCTCTCCACTACAATAAAAAATAAAGATAAATAAATAAACATCTAGACATGATTTTTGAACGTTAACAGTAGGCTACCGGGTAGCCGCTAAAACGCGAATCAGTTGACTGTATCACTTTCTGTAGCTAGCCTAGCACGCTAGTTAACTTTCTCGGCTCGTCTGCAGTCAGCCGCCAGAGGCGAAAATGTGTGACAAACGAAAAGGAGATGACGGCAGCTCATCTGCAAAAAAAGTTAGGACCTACAGCAATCGCGAAAATTACATCACCATGGGCTTCACTGAGGGACCAGACAAACGACCTGAGTGTGTGATTTGTGGAGAAAAGTTGGCAAACTCGAGCCTGAAGCCCAGCAAGCTGAAGAGACATCAGGCGTCTAAGCACCCAGAAACCGTTGGGAAGGATCCGGACTTTTTTCGGAGGAAAGAACAGTCTCTCAAGGCGAACAAGCCTGTTGATGTTAGAGTAGCGTGGAGCAGGGGTGGCAGTGATTTACAGAAGGCTACCGAAGCCTCCTTTGAGTGTTCGCTTTTAATTGCAAAAGCAAAGAAACCGCACAATATTGGCGAGCAGCTCATCAAACCAGCCTGCATCAAAATGGTTTAGAAACTGTGCGGCCCACAGGTGGCGGATAAACTAAAATCAGTACCACTCTCGAACAATGTAGTGAAAGACCGAATTGATAAGATGTCAAGTGATTGCGAGCAGCAGCTGTCAGAAAAGCTTAGAAAGGGTCCATTTGCCATACAACTTGATGAAACTACAACTGTCGCAGACGAGGCTGTGCTCATCGTTTATGTGCAATATATCGAAAATGAGGATCTGAAGCAGGACATTCTCATGTCAGTCAACCTTACTACCACCACTCGAGGTGAGGATATTTTTACTGCAGTGGATTCTTACTTCATTCAACATAAATGCAAACCGTTCACCATTAGGGCCTGATTTGAGAGGATGAATACAGGATTTGAATATTGGCCAAAATTTTGAAATACATATGGTGCAAGATTAGATTTGTTGATTGAAGGCACAAGTCAAAGAAGCATAGTGGGTCTAATTATGATGCATATGCCTGTGTATAAGCAGTTTGTTATTAAAATGACAAAAAAAAGGTATTAAACCCAGCTAGGACAGATTCTCTCTGCTACTGATTGGAATTTCCTGTCTCATATTTAGTTTAATTTGTTGCATTGATTTGTTCCATAAATGCAAACCGTTCACCATTAGGGACTGATTTGAGAGGATGAATACAGGATTTGAATATTGGCCAAACATTTTGAAATGCATATGGTGCAAGATGAGATTTGTTGATTGAAGGCACAAGTTAAAGAAGCATAGTGGGTCTAATTGTGATGCATATGCCTGTGTATAAGCAGTTTGTTATTAAAATGACAAAAAAAAGGTATTAAACCCAGCTAGGACAGATTCTCTCTGCTACTGATTGGAATTTCCTGTCTCATATTTAGTTTAATTTGTTGCATTGATTTGTTCCATAAATGCAAACCGTTCACCATTAGGGCCTGATTTGAGAGGATGAATACAGCATTTGAATATTGGCCAAACATTTTGAAATACATATGGTGCAAGATGAGATTTGTTGATTGAAGGCACAAGTCAAAGAAGCATATAGTGGGTCTAATTGTGATGCATATGCCTGTGTATAAGCAGTTTGTTATTAAAATGAAAAAAAAAAGTATTTTATGGTATCTTATTAGGAGGGGGTCCGCGAATTTCATCAGAGATGTTTGGGGGTCCCTGGGGGGAAAAAGGTTGGGAACCACTGCTGTAAGCAGCTGGCCCTCGCCCTGTCCAAGGCCTTAACCCTGTTCTCTGTCCCTGTCTCCAGCCCGCCTCTCCGGGCCTCTGTCCCTGTCCCCCTCTCCAGTGCCCCTGGTCCTGGTCCTTGACATTTTGCCCTGGCCCTGTCCCTTAGCCTTAGTCCCTTAGCCTGTTCGCCTCTTAAAGGCACAGTGCCGCATTTTCCCTATTTTCTTTGACTCCAGTGTTTTTTGTGTTCTCCCTTAAAGGGACAGTGCCGCCTTTTGTTATGTAATGAATAAATGCCCTGTTTTGGCTTACTCTCATACCTGTCTTGTGTTGTGCGATTGGGGTCGGTTACAAACCATAACAGCTTGTTTAGACATTGGATATCATGAGTAAGTGGATACATGTCAGGAATGGAGGTAGGTGAATTCCAATGGGTGAAGGCAATCACAGAGACGGAGAGTGTTTACTCTTGAACAGGTTCGACTTTAATAGTAAGAACACAGAGTAAATTCTAAGAGAGACAAATGCTAAATAGCACAGGTAAATAGGAGCTTATTGGAGGTCCAGAGTAGAACCATCCGCGTTATCCCCGAACGCAATTAGTGAAGACCTGACAATGAACAAGCAGAAGACAGGTAGGTTACATAGACACCAAATACCAACATTCCACACACACTCCCGTGACAGCCAATCAGGAACCACCCCTAAGTGACAGCACTAATTGACAGGGAAAGGACAGGTGACAAGCCCAGTGACAATTGCCAGGAATGTGGGTGGTCACTGACCTCAGTCGGTGTCCAGAACGTAACAGTACCCTCCCCCGACGAACGGCACCAGACGTTCACCTAGGGGCCTCGGGATTCAGCCGCCGGAAATCAACGATCAGGCTGGGATCTAAAATATCCCTTTGAGGCACCCAAGAACGCTCTTCTTTCCCGTACCCCTCCCAATCCACCAAGAACTGAAACCCCCTACCCCTCCGCCTACAACCCAGTATCCTCCGCACCGTGTAAATGGGTTGACCGCCAATAAACCGGGGCGGAGGAACCACAGGCAGTGGCGGGGCCAAGGGCGATGAGAGGAATGGCTTCAACAGGGACACATGAAACGTCGGATGAACCCTCATAGAGCTCGGAAGTCGTAGCTTGTAAGCCACTGGATTAACCCGATGAATCACTTTAAATGGTCCTATAAAGCGAGGAGCCAGCTTCTTGGATTCCACCCGGAGAGGGAGATCCCGGGTGGAAAGCCAAACCAGCTGCCCTGGACGGTAAACTGGAGCCGGACGACGCTTACGGTTAGCTTGCCGTTGGGTACTAACCGAAACCTTCTGTAGCGCCTTCCGAACCTGTTTCCACGTCCTGCGACAGCGAGCCACATGTGCCTGGGCCGAGGGCACCTCCGCCTCCTGCTCCTACTCGGGAAACAGAGGAGGTTGAAAACCATACTGGCACTGAAAGGGAGACATACCGGTAGAAGAGGAGAGAAGGGTATTATGCGCGTACTCAGCCCAAGCCAACCTCCTACTCCACGGACTACCGGCAACGTAACATCTCAAGACCCCCTCCAAATCCTGGTTGACCCGCTCCGTCTGCCCGTTCGACTGCGGATGGAACCCAGACGACAGACTGACAGAGGCGCCGAGGCCGGCGGCAAACGCCTTCCAGAACCTGGAGGCGAACTGAGGACCCCGGTCCGACACGATATCCACTGGCAGCCCGTGGACCCGAAAGACATGCTGTATAACTAAATCAGCAGTCTCCCGGGCCGATGGAAGCTTGGGGAGAGGGACAAAGTGAGCCGCCTTAGAGAACCGATCCACCACCACCAAAATGGTGGTGAACCCGTCCGAAAGACCAGAAATAAAGTCCAGAGATATGTGTGACCAGGGTCGTTTAGGAATAGGAAGTGGTCGGAGGAGACCCGCCGGTGCCCGTCGAGAGGTCTTACTACATGCGCACACCGGACAGGCTGCCACAAAGGAACGCGTATCCCCCTCCACTGTCGGCCACCAGAACCTCCTACGGATAAATTCCAGGGTCCTGGTTGCCCCTGGGTGGCTGGTGAGGGATGACGCATGTGCCCACTGTAGCAAGCGTGAGCGCGCCACCTTGGGAACATACGACCGTCCCGGAGGACCCCCACCTGGAGCGGGCTCCCGCGTTAGCGCCGACCTTACCACCCTCTCTATGCCCCAAGACACGGGTGCCAAAATCAAGGCCGGTGGAATAATGGGATGGGGCTGCTCCTCCCGACCAGGAAGATCAAACTGGCGCGACAAAGCGTCAGGTTTGATATTCTTGGAGCCGGGTCTATAGGAGATGGTAAATCGAAATCGTGTGAAGAACAACGTCCACCTGGCCTGGCGAGCGTTAAGGCGTTTAGCCCCTTGGATGTAAGCCAAGTTCTTATGATCAGTCCAAACAATGAAAGGATGTGTCGCCCCCTCTAACCAATGTCTCCACTCCTCCAGTGCCAATTTGATCGCCAATAACTCCCGATTACCCACGTCGTAATTACGCTCGGCTGGTGACAGACGGCGAGAAAAAAAAGCACACGGGTGCACTTTCCCATCCTTTAAGCATTTCTGAGAGAGCACCCCCCCCACCGCGATGTCAGAGGCATCCACCTCCACAATGAACGGAACCTTTGCGTCATGGCGGATCAATACAGGAGCGGATGTAAAACCACGTTTAAGATCGCCGAAGGCCGACTCAGCCCTAGGCGACCATTCAAAGCCAGGGAGAGAGGCCTTAGTGAGAGCTGTTAATGGATTGGCTAAGGCGCTAAAGTTGCGAATAAAACGTCTGTAAAAATTTGCAAAGCCCAAAAACCGTTGTAACCCCTTGAGCGACGAAGGCCGTGGCCAGTCCAAAACTGCACTCACCTTGGCTGGATCCATGCGCAGATCGCCCTTCGTCAACACAAAGCCCAGGAAGGACACAGTGTCCGTGTGAAACACACACTTCTCAGCCTTAACAAATAGTTGATGCTTGAGGAGACGGTCTAGCACCTCCCGAACGTGCATTTGGTGTTGCACCATATCGCGAGAAAAAATCAGGATATCATCTAAGTAGACAAACACCGACACCCCAATCAAGTCTCGCAGCACGTCGTTAACCAGGGCTTGGAAGACTGCCGGAGCATTAGCCAAACCAAAGGGCATGACCAAATACTCATAGTGCCCATTGGGTGTGTTAAATGCAGTCTTCCACTCGTCTCCCTCTCTAATCCTGACCAGATTGTATGCATTACGTAAGTCAAGTTTAGAAAAGACCTGTGCCCCATGTAAGCACTCAAAGGCCGTGTCCATGAGAGGTAAAGGATATCGGTTCTTGATGGAAACGTCATTCAATCCCCTATAATCAATGCATGGGCGCTGATCCCCATCTTTCTTATCAACAAAGAAGAAGCCAGCGCCGGCAGGGGAAGTGGACGGGCGTATGTGCCCCGCAAGCAATGCCTCCTCTATGTAGGTGTTCATGGCCAAGGTTTCGGGGCGTGAGAGAGAGAACATTCGCCCGCGAGGCGGGGAGGTACCAGGTAGAAGATTAATGGGACAGTCGTATGATCTATGAGGCGGAAGTGCTTTAGCACACGTCTTGCTAAAAACGTCCGCCAGGTCCCAATAGATCTCAGGCACCCCTATCAAATCGGGATTAGAGGGTAGATCAGAATCTGCCATGCTCCCCACTATCCTGGAGAAAGAGGGAGGAGACAAAAGGGAAGAGGGGGGGGAAGACAAGGGTTTGGGCAAACTCCCGCTGACGATCGACTTGACGTCGGCCGCCGTTGAGAGTTCGCCCGTGCTCCAATTAATGATATGAACACATGACGACAACCAGGGATGACCCAACACCATGACAGAATAGGGGGAAAAGATGACAAAAAATGTAACCCATTCCCACTCCCCACCCGCCACCCGGATGTGTAATGGAACCGTGTGCTGGGTGACGCTCCCACTGCCCAGGGGCCGACCGTCCAGGGCGTAAACCGGTAAGGGAACCCCTAAATCCTCCACTGGGGTTCCCCACTCCTTCACCAATCCCACGTGAATAAAATTGCCCGCCGCCCCTGAGTCAATGAGAGCCTTAGTTCCCCTAATGTCACCCCCACAGTTGATCGCCACTTCAAAAAATTTACGTGAATCAGTGGGTTTGGCAGGAATGAGCCCACCTGCTGGCGCTTTCTCGAAGCCTGACGGCGCACCTTCTATTCCCGACTGGCGCCGAGCCGATACAGCCTGGACCCCAGCAGCGTTGCTCTTTGATGAAGCGCTGCCTCTCGTCGTCCGAGAGCGACAGCGCTCCAAGCTGCATGGATTCATCACCCAGTGGCCCACTCGTATAATGCATGGAAGTATCAACACCAGGAGAAGAAGGAAAACATACCTGGGTGTTGTTGACACGCTCCTTCTCCCTCTCCTGGTGCCGATTGTCCATCTTGATGGCGGTGTTGATCAGCACTTCCAGCTGCTCGGGGATCTCACGCGCGGAGAGCGCATCTCGCATCCGCGCTGAGAGTCCCCTGACGAACAGAACCACGCAGGCGTTCTCCGCCCAAGCTGTCTCCCGAGCCAAGATCCGAAAATTGATAGCGTAAGCTGCGACCGTGCAGAGGCCCTGCCGGCAGTCGAGAAGACGACCGCCAGCCTCGAAGATCGAGAGTACCCGGGAAGTATCGAATACTCTTCTCAACTCCCGGGTAAAGGCGTCCAGACTGTCGCAGATTAACGCTCCGCCTCTAATTCCGCCGTAGCCCAGGAGAGAGCTTGACCGGTGAGCAGTGTGATAATATACGCTACCTGTGCTGTCTCCGATGGAAATGATCGTGGTTGCAGCCGGAAAACGAGTAGACACTGGGTGATGAATTCCCGACAACCATCCGGTGATCCATCATAGCGAGCGGGCGCCTGCAGTCGTGGCTCATGAGACCGTTCCTGGACCCCGAACACCCCCCGACTCTCCTCTGCGTGGACCGCTGCTTCTCCTGTCACCGACTGAACTCCAGCCACTCCTTCTTGGGCTTGTCGGGCTGTGGCCAACGCCGACTGCGCCACCGCTTGGGATGAGCCGACGATCCCGTTGAGTCGGACTAACTCGGCGCTGACCAGCTGTTGATGTTCTTCCATCCGTGTCTGGGCCGCTCCCTGCGCCTGGAGCATCTCCATGATGGCCTCCATGGAACTCTGATGGTCAGGTCTTCTGTCAGGAATGGAGGTAGGTGAATTCCAATGGGTGAAGGCAATCACAGAGACGGAGAGTGTTTACTCTTGAACAGGTTCGACTTTAATAGTAAGAACACAGAGTAAATTCTAAGAGAGACAAATGCTAAATAGCACAGGTAGGAATAAGGTAAATAGGAGCTTATTGGAGGTCCAGAGTAGAACCATCCGTGTTATCCCTGAACGCAATTAGTGAAGACCTGACAATGAACAAGCAGAAGACAGGTAGGTTACATAGACACCAAATACCAACATTCCACACACACCCCCGTGACAGCCAATCAGGAACCACCCCTAAGTGACAGCACTAATTGACAGGGAAAGGACAGGTGACAAGCCCAGTGACAATTGCCAGGAATGTGGGTGGTCACCGACCTCAGTCGGTGTCCAGAACGTAACAGATACATGGTTTAGAAAGCCTTGGGCGACAGTTTATTACTTCTACTTATTAGAGCTGTTTTGCTGTTCTCTCCTGGGTTGCATGATGAGTCTATCATATTTCAGATAGGCCCATTCTCCCCTTGCTCTTGCAGCTCTCATCTGAGGTAGAAGTTCTTTACGTTTTTGGCGCACAGCATCCGAGAAGTCTTCATTCATATAAATGTTGGTGCCTTTTAGATTGTTAGCTTCACTAACATAGATCGTGGCCTCTTGCCATCACCATCAGCCGATGGCCTTCCAATACGGTGTGCTCGTTCTATTTCTATATGCTTTTGATCAATTTTCATTTTTTCACTTAAGATTTCTCTGAATTTCTTTTCAGAGTCTGACCAATTTTCGTCAGGTGATTCTGGGATGCCGTCAATGACAATGTTGTTTCTCCTGGACTGGTTTTCTAGATACTCAACTTTGTCCAGCCAGCGTTTGTTTTCAGCTTGAAGAGCCTCAGAGTTGGATTGAAGGTGTTTAATAGCACCAGTGGTCTCAGAATTAAGACTGACCTTCAATTCATCCACTTCTCTCTGAGAGTATTCAAGGCTCCTTTTAACCTCTTGCATTTCTCAATACGCGTATTGCTTGAGTCATTGATCATTTGCACAAAGCCCTTGAAACTGTTCTCTTGTTGCGTGATAAGGTCTTTATAGTAGGACTTTTGTTGGTCCAAAAGCTCACGAACAACTGAGAGAGAAATAAGGTCTTCTTCATTTTTCTTAGGTGGCATTTTATCAGATTGTCAATGCCCCTCTAGACAGTTAAACAGATTACAACTGGCCTGATGGTGACGCCTGGGCCTGGCCTGATGGTAAAGCCTGGGCCTGGCCTGGCCTGATGGTGGTAGCTGGGCTGGTGGAGCCTAGGCCTGGCCTGATGGTGAAGCCTGGGCCTGGCCTGATGGTGGTAGCTGGGCTGGTGAGGCTTGGGCCTGGTCTGATGGTGAAGCCTGGGCCTGGCCTGATGGTGGTAGCTGGGCTGGTGGTGAAGCCTGGGCCTGGCCTGATGGTGGTAGCTGGGCCTCTGCTGAAGCCTGGTCCTGGTGGAAGTAGGGCCTCTGCTGAAGCCTAGTCCTGGTGGAAGTAGGGCCTCTGCTGAAGCCTGGTCTTGGTGGAAGTAGGGCCTCTGCTGAAACCTGGTCCTGGTGGAAGTAGGGCCTCTGCTGAAGCCTGTGCCTAGCCTGGTTGAATTAGATCCTCTGCTGAGGCCTGGGCTTGGTGGAAGTAGGGCCTCTACTGAAGCATGGGCCTGGCCTGGTGGATGTAGAACCACTGTTGCAGCCTGGGTCTGGCCTGGTGGAAGCAGGACCACTGCTGGGCTTGGTTTGGTTAAAGCTGAGTCTGGTCTCAATCTAGATTTCACAGATTCAACTTGATCTATTTAAAAATAAACACCTAAAAACCTCTGGTGAAGTTTTGGTCGATAAAACAGAGAGGATTAGCAAGATTTTGAAGAGATTGTCTCAAGGTTCCTCACAACACACTTCCTCGAGCGGCCATCTTGGTTTGATTTGATGATTTGATGGAACATGGACGTCAGATAGGGGGCATTATGGAACATGGACATCAGATAGGGGGCATTATGGAACATGTACATCAGATAGGGGGGCATTATGGAACATGTATGTCAGATAGGGGGCATTATGGAACGTGGACATCAGGTGGGGGGGCGTAATGGAACATTAACGTCAGATAGGGGGGGGGGGGGGGCGTTATGGAACATGGACGTCAGACAGGGGGGGGGGGTGGCGTTATGGAACATGGACGTCAGATAGGGGGCGTTATGGAACATGGACATCAGATAGGGGTGCGTTATGAAACATGGACATCAGATAGGGGGTGTTATGGAACATGGACATCATATAGGGGGTGTTATGGAACATGGACGTCAGATAGGGGGGCATTGACCCAGAAAAGGTTGAGAACCACTATGATAAATATTCCTGCACAATCACTGTTTCACTTAGAATATTTTACTTTGAACAATGGTGCAGATTGTACATCATGTTCTGTATCGTATGGTACTCACTACTCAGGCTGGTTGAGTTGTCAATCACAATAAAGATCTCTATCTATCTATCTATGTCATTGTATCTGAGGTGGGACATATTTCTACTTGACTTGAGGCATGTCGTTGCTCTGCTGGATCTGTCAACTAGTCAACTGATTGAACAATAGATCTTTTCTTTGTGCATTTGAAGATATGTGGTTGTGTGGTTCGTTTTAAGCGAGTGGAACTGGCTTATTTGAGACACATTGCAATGTTTTAAAAGGGTTCATGAAAATTATATAGTGTGTATTCTTATATGTGCACCGTTTGTAGGGTTTGACAAGACTGTATGAAGGAGTGACTTGTACTTGTAAATTGTTTGAGCAAGAAAACTATAATATTCAGGTTATACCTTAAAAAGTTACCATAACGAAGGTTATCCTATAACCCTAGTTATATGAGTAGATAAAGAGCGCTCTGCTCTATGGGAAATCCCCTTTAGCATAGGGCTACTTGAAAGAATTTAGCTACAATGCACCTGCACCTGTCCGGCCACGCCCACTCTCGCCCATGCACTTAAGAGAGGGGTGTGACCGTACTTCTGCTCTTCCCTAGTCTTGACCATCATCCGGAAGACAATTAGGGGTCCTCAGCAGTGGCGGCCGGTCCCTGGTGGAGAGAGAAGGAAAAGAAGAAATTGTGTTTTTTGATTTTAGATTTTGGACCCCTAAAAATAAACTAAACATGTTTAAAATGAATAATAATTACTAATTTTAAGTATGTTTGTGTTTAAAATGCACAATAACGTTAATATAGCAAATATGCATCATTGTTTTGTACGTGCTATTTTCCCCCCTCCTTTTTCCTCCGATTTTCTCCCATCCCAATGTTAGTCGTTATGCCAATTCCCAATCCCCTTCCTGGTCGCTGCGCACTTACCCCCCACAGTCGGTCTGGGAGAGTGGAGGCTATCACGTGCTTCCTCCGACACACGTCTAGCCAATCAACCGCTTCTTTTCACCTGGCAGCGCGGACTCTCACTGAGAGCGTGTAACATGTGGAAGGATCACACTACCGCCCTTAGATCCTATCCGCGCATAGCAGGCACCCCGACCGAACTGTAGGAGTCGCTGTTTACAACGACCCGGACCCACCCCGCCAGCTTCTCCCACCCTCTAATACTGCCAATTGTATCAGTGTGAACGGCCAGCCAAGCTGGTGACAACCCCGGAGCTGTGAGCTGGATTCGAACAGGCGAATCCAGCGTCTCCGGGGTTGGTGACGAACGCAATCTCCGCTACGCCACCTGACCGCCCTCCCCCCTCGTTTGTGATTGACGTCACTCTCTCATAGAAATCTACCTCCAAACCTGGGCGCTTAACGATCAAGCAAATACATTTTGCCTATCAAGGGTCATCAAATAATATGATCTATGGGGGCGTGGCTTTCTAGCGCTCAAACAAAGCAAGCAGTCACGCACTAGTGCGCCACTCTGTGTTGTCACTCGTCACCAGTCGTCAAACAGAAAAGACTTGCCGCTTCGAGGAGCCGAGGAGTATTTTCATTTTCGATTTCTAGCTAGTGTGGGATATAGTGGATATCCTGAAGAAAGTGATCAGTCAACCGAGATCCAGTTAATAAGGTTTATTAGCCAGACAGATCAAATATATACAGGTAGTTAGAGAAAATGGCTGAATAGCTCTCGCGCGTCTCTACAATTCGTAGCCGCATTTCTGCAGACCCCTCTCTGATTGGTTAAGCTCCATTTCTGCAGACCCCTCTCTGATTGGTTGAGCGAAGCCCCTCTCTGATTGGTTTAGCTCGTCACGCCGTAAAAGGCGGATGTAATGTTATCATATCAAGAAGATAAGCAGAAATGTACTACCAGATTCGCGTATAACGTTATTTATTTCGCGTGACTTCGCGGTTTATTCCATTATATAACATAACGTTGTTATTTCGCAGTTATTTCGCGGTTTATTCACATAACTTATATTGTTTACACTGTCTTTCTTCTATTATAACCCTCCCAAATCATATTCAGAAAGTATCAGAGAGACTTCTATTGACCAAGGAATTAGTTATTATTTCGCGGTTTATTCACATAACTTTATATTGTTTACACTGTCTTTCTTCTATTATAACCCTCCCAAATCATATTCAGAAAGTTTATTATTGGTTAATGACAAACCAATTAATCCTATCCAACATAATATGTGTAAAGGCACACACAACATATTCCAGTTAACGGTATATTTGTTTAATGATTCGTTATGGCGTAATCAATACTTCCATGCGTATAAATTGCGTTCGCGACCTCCATGTTTTGGGGCTATTCATCAGAAAACTCGGATCCGGGATTCGGCTCCCATCCGTCGGGCAACAACTGTGGGTTTTCAGCCTCTCTCTCCGGAGCTTAACGGAGTTTCGACTCCTGGCTGGAGGAGCTTGTCGCGGCTCATGCGCATGCGCGCGCTCGGCCAATCAGAGAGGGGTCTGCAGAAATGGCCTCAACCAATCAGAGAGGGGTCTGCAGAAATGCGGCTACGAATTGTAGAGACGCGGCTCTCGCCCAGGTGATCATCTGAAATCGCTCAGGTAGAGAAGGCTGAATCTTTGTGAGGAGGGGGATTATATAGTGTGAAGGGGGAGGGGGGGCCCCATTTGATAGGTCAAATGAGTGGGGGGGGGGGACAAAGGATAGGGGGCAAAGGAGAAGGGAGGGGGATGTCTTTACATGGAAGTTGGGGGCTCCTCAATATATTATTCCACACTAGCTACCATGGATAATTCTGTTAAATCCCTCAAAGCAACACCCACCCCCTCCTCCCAGCATTCCCACCCCCGCTCATTACGTCAAACCTGGAGGCCACACCAGCCAGAGATCTGTCAAGCGGCCGCCTCCAGGCCCGACAAGCCCACCACCAGCCCCCCACCTCCTCCTCCCTCTGTGCTTGTTATTGGATCCTCCATGGTGCGCCATGTCACTGTTTCTAAGGGTGAAACCTGCTCCTTCTCCGGTGCTAAGGTCCTGGATATCAACGCCTGCATCACCAACCTCATCGAAGACCGTCCACAAATCTCCTCCGTCATCATACACATTGGGGCCAATGACATCAGGCACAAACAGTCAGAGGTGCTCAAAGAAGGTTATAACACACTGATCACCACCGTGGCTGCAACTGGTAAAATACTCATCGTCTCCGGCCCCTTTCCATCTCCAAGATACACAGACATGATCTTCAGTCGCGTCCGGGACGTGTGAATACTTTCCCCAAGGCAGTTGTCCTTCAGCGTTCGGTTTGCGCTGCCTGATTGGCCACTGACGCTTCTCTCAGTGCCCAATCGCGTTGCGCCTAGCTTTCAGTTCCACAGCCCAAGTCCTCGCCCATTTCCTCACGCGCTATTCATATCAATCGACATCACATCAATATATAAATAACGTATTGTTTTCATCTCTCACATCAATAGTCCTCGCCCATTTCCTCGTATTGTTTTCATCTCTCTATATTAACGTAACGCGCTATTCATATCAATCGACATCACATCAATATATAAATAACGTATTGTCTTCATCTCTCACATCAATAGTCCTCGCCCATTTCCTCGTATTGTTTTCATCTCTCTATATTAACGTAGCCCATTTCCTCGTATTGTTTTCATCTCTCTATATTAACGTAACGCGCTATTCATATCAATCGACATCACATTAATATATAAATAACGTATTGTTTTTAACGTTAGGCTATTGAGTTAGTATATTGTGCACGGCACATTAGCGAGTTAGGCGATAGGTAGTTAGTTTTAGTATATTGTGCACGGCGGTAGCAGTTTTAGTATATTGTGCACGGCGGTAGCGAGTTGAGTGATAGTGAGTTGAGTGATAGTTAGTTTTAGTATATGATGCACGGCGGTAGCGAGTTGAGTGATAGTAGTATATTGAGCAAGTAGTTAGGCGATAGTAGGGCTAATGCGATTGGGCGCTGAGAGAAGCGTCAGTGGCCAATCAGGCCGCGTAAACCAAACGCGGAAGGACAACTGCCTTGGGGAAAGTATTCACGCGTCCGGGACCTCCATATCTGGCTTAAGGCATACTACTGCATCTCCAAACACATCACCAGTGTTGTGCTAGTTACTGAAAAATAGTAACTCAGTTACTTTACTAGTTACTTCATTTCAAAGTAACTTCGTTACTGTACTAGTTACTTACACCCAAAAGTAATGAGTTACTGTGAAAAGTAACTATTTAGTTATTTAAAATAAAAATAAAAAAAAATTGCTCAAGTCCCATGCCCCATATACTCAAAATCGGTTGATCAACTTGACAGTTTCCATTCACATCACCGAACTCTGCTAAGCAATGTGGTCTAGAGCGTTTCATTATATATTCCCTCCCCGCCGTATGTATATTTCTCTCCCACCCACCCACCCCCTCCTAATGTACAGTCCCCTCCCCATCATATGTATATACTCTGTCAGGATCTAGGGGTAACAGTACTGTATATTTGAATACCGCTTATGTCCCGGGAAGTATCGAATACTCTTCTCAACTCCCGGGTAAAGGCGTCCAGACTGTCGCAGATTAACGCTCCGCCTCTAATTCCGCCGTAGCCCAGGAGAGAGCTTGACCGGTGAGCAGTGTGATAATATACGCTACCTGTGCTGTCTCCGATGGAAATGATCGTGGTTGCAGCCGGAAAACGAGTAGACACTGGGTGATGAATTCCCGACAACCATCCGGTGATCCATCATAGCGAGCGGGCGCCTGCAGTCGTGGCTCATGAGACCGTTCCTGGACCCCGAACACCCCCCGACTCTCCTCTGCGTGGACCGCTGCTTCTCCTGTCACCGACTGAACTCCAGCCACTCCTTCTTGGGCTTGTCGGGCTGTGGCCAACGCCGACTGCGCCACCGCTTGGGATGAGCCGACGATCCCGTTGAGTCAGACTAACTCGGCGCTGACCAGCTGTTGATGTTCTTCCATCCGTGTCTGGGCCGCTCCCTGCGCCTGGAGCATCTCCATGATGGCCTCCATGGAACTCTGATGGTCAGGTCTTCTGTCAGGAATGGAGGTAGGTGAATTCCAATGGGTGAAGGCAATCACAGAGACGGAGAGTGTTTACTCTTGAACAGGTTCGACTTTAATAGTAAGAACACAGAGTAAATTCTAAGAGAGACAAATGCTAAATAGCACAGGTAGGAATAAGGTAAATAGGAGCTTATTGGAGGTCCAGAGTAGAACCATCCGTGTTATCCCCGAACGCAATTAGTGAAGACCTGACAATGAACAAGCAGAAGACAGGTAGGTTACATAGACACCAAATACCAACATTCCACACACACCCCCGTGACAGCCAATCAGGAACCACCCCTAAGTGACAGCACTAATTGACAGGGAAAGGACAGGTGACAAGCCCAGTGACAATTGCCAGGAATGTGGGTGGTCACCGACCTCAGTCGGTGTCCAGAACGTAACAGATACATGGTTTAGAAAGCCTTGGGCGACAGTTTATTACTTCTACTTATTAGAGCTGTTTTGCTGTTCTCTCCTGGGTTGCATGATGAGTCTATCATATTTCAGATAGGCCCATTCTCCCCTTGCTCTTGCAGCTCTCATCTGAGGTAGAAGTTCTTTACGTTTTTGGCGCACAGCATCCGAGAAGTCTTCATTCATATAAATGTTGGTGCCTTTTAGATTGTTAGCTTCACTAACATAGATCGTGGCCTCTTGCCATCACCATCAGCCGATGGCCTTCCAATACGGTGTGCTCGTTCTATTTCTATATGCTTTTGATAAATTTTCATTTTTTCACTTAAGATTTCTCTGAATTTCTTTTCAGAGTCTGACCAATTTTTGTCAGGTGATTCTGGGATGCCGTCAATGACAATGTTGTTTCTCCTGGACTGGTTTTCTAGATACTCAACTTTGTCCAGCCAGCGTTTGTTTTCAGCTTGAAGAGCCTCAGAGTTGGATTGAAGGTGTTTAATAGCACCAGTGGTCTCAGAATTAAGACTGACCTTCAATTCATCCACTTCTCTCTGAGAGTATTCAAGGCTCCTTTTAACCTCTTGCATTTCTCAATACGCGTATTGCTTGAGTCATTGATCATTTGCACAAAGCCCTTGAAACTGTTCTCTTGTTGCGTGATAAGGTCTTTATAGTAGGACTTTTGTTGGTCCAAAAGCTCACGAACAACTGAGAGAGAAATAAGGTCTTCTTCATTTTTCTTAGGTGGCATTTTATCAGATTGTCAATGCCCCTCTAGACAGTTAAACAGATTACAACTGGCCTGATGGTGACGCCTGGGCCTGGCCTGATGGTAAAGCCTGGGCCTGGCCTGGCCTGATGGTGGTAGCTGGGCTGGTGGAGCCTAGGCCTGGCCTGATGGTGAAGCCTGGGCCTGGCCTGATGGTGGTAGCTGGGCTGGTGAGGCTTGGGCCTGGTCTGATGGTGAAGCCTGGGCCTGGCCTGATGGTGGTAGCTGGGCTGGTGGTGAAGCCTGGGCCTGGCCTGATGGTGGTAGCTGGGCCTCTGCTGAAGCCTGGTCCTGGTGGAAGTAGGGCCTCTGCTGAAGCCTAGTCCTGGTGGAAGTAGGGCCTCTGCTGAAGCCTGGTCTTGGTGGAAGTAGGGCCTCTGCTGAAACCTGGTCCTGGTGGAAGTAGGGCCTCTGCTGAAGCCTGTGCCTAGCCTGGTTGAATTAGATCCTCTGCTGAGGCCTGGGCTTGGTGGAAGTAGGGCCTCTACTGAAGCATGGGCCTGGCCTGGTGGATGTAGAACCACTGTTGCAGCCTGGGTCTGGCCTGGTGGAAGCAGGACCACTGCTGGGCTTGGTTTGGTTAAAGCTGAGTCTGGTCTCAATCTAGATTTCACAGATTCAACTTGATCTATTTAAAAATAAACACCTAAAAACCTCTGGTGAAGTTTTGGTCGATAAAACAGAGAGGATTAGCAAGATTTTGAAGAGATTGTCTCAAGGTTCCTCACAACACACTTCCTCGAGCGGCCATCTTGGTTTGATTTGATGATTTGATGGAACATGGACGTCAGATAGGGGGCATTATGGAACATGGACATCAGATAGGGGGCATTATGGAACATGTACATCAGATAGGGGGGCATTATGGAACATGTATGTCAGATAGGGGGCATTATGGAACGTGGACATCAGGTGGGGGGGCGTAATGGAACATTAACGTCAGATAGGGGGGGGGGGGGGGGGGGCGTTATGGAACATGGACGTCAGACAGGGGGGGGGGGGTGGCGTTATGGAACATGGACGTCAGATAGGGGGCGTTATGGAACATGGACATCAGATAGGGGTGCGTTATGAAACATGGACATCAGATAGGGGGTGTTATGGAACATGGACATCATATAGGGGGTGTTATGGAACATGGACGTCAGATAGGGGGGCATTGACCCAGAAAAGGTTGAGAACCACTATGATAAATATTCCTGCACAATCACTGTTTCACTTAGAATATTTTACTTTGAACAATGGTGCAGATTGTACATCATGTTCTGTATCGTATGGTACTCACTACTCAGGCTGGTTGAGTTGTCAATCACAATAAAGATCTCTATCTATCTATCTATGTCATTGTATCTGAGGTGGGACATATTTCTACTTGACTTGAGGCATGTCGTTGCTCTGCTGGATCTGTCAACTAGTCAACTGATTGAACAATAGATCTTTTCTTTGTGCATTTGAAGATATGTGGTTGTGTGGTTCGTTTTAAGCGAGTGGAACTGGCTTATTTGAGACACATTGCAATGTTTTAAAAGGGTTCATGAAAATTATATAGTGTGTATTCTTATATGTGCACCGTTTGTAGGGTTTGACAAGACTGTATGAAGGAGTGACTTGTACTTGTAAATTGTTTGAGCAAGAAAACTATAATATTCAGGTTATACCTTAAAAAGTTACCATAACGAAGGTTATCCTATAACCCTAGTTATATGAGTAGATAAAGAGCGCTCTGCTCTATGGGAAATCCCCTTTAGCATAGGGCTACTTGAAAGAATTTAGCTACAATGCACCTGCACCTGTCCGGCCACGCCCACTCTCGCCCATGCACTTAAGAGAAAGGTGTGACCGTACTTCTGCTCTTCCCTAGTCTTGACCATCATCCGGAAGACAATTAGGGGTCCTCAGCAGTGGCGGCCGGTCCCTGGTGGAGAGAGAAGGAAAAGAAGAAATTGTGTTTTTTGATTTTAGATTTTGGACCCCTAAAAATAAACTAAACATGTTTAAAATGAATAATAATTACTAATTTTAAGTATGTTTGTGTTTAAAATGCACAATAACGTTAATATAGCAAATATGCATCATTGTTTTGTACGTGCTATTTTCCCCCCTCCTTTTTCCTCCGATTTTCTCCCATCCCAATGTTAGTCGTTATGCCAATTCCCAATCCCCTTCCTGGTCGCTGCGCACTTACCCCCCACAGTCGGTCTGGGAGAGTGGAGGCTATCACGTGCTTCCTCCGACACACGTCTAGCCAATCAACCGCTTCTTTTCACCTGGCAGCGCGGACTCTCACTGAGAGCGTGTAACATGTGGAAGGATCACACTACCGCCCTTAGATCCTATCCGCGCATAGCAGGCACCCCGACCGAACTGTAGGAGTCGCTGTTTACAACGACCCGGACCCACCCCGCCAGCTTCTCCCACCCTCTAATACTGCCAATTGTATCAGTGTGAACGGCCAGCCAAGCTGGTGACAACCCCGGAGCTGTGAGCTGGATTCGAACAGGCGAATCCAGCGTCTCCGGGGTTGGTGACGAACGCAATCTCCGCTACGCCACCTGACCGCCCTCCCCCCTCGTTTGTGATTGACGTCACTCTCTCATAGAAATCTACCTCCAAACCTGGGCGCTTAACGATCAAGCAAATACATTTTGCCTATCAAGGGTCATCAAATAATATGATCTATGGGGGCGTGGCTTTCTAGCGCTCAAACAAAGCAAGCAGTCACGCACTAGTGCGCCACTCTGTGTTGTCACTCGTCACCAGTCGTCAAACAGAAAAGACTTGCCGCTTCGAGGAGCCGAGGAGTATTTTCATTTTCGATTTCTAGCTAGTGTGGGATATAGTGGATATCCTGAAGAAAGTGATCAGTCAACCGAGATCCAGTTAATAAGGTTTATTAGCCAGACAGATCAAATATATACAGGTAGTTAGAGAAAATGGCTGAATAGCTCTCGCGCGTCTCTACAATTCGTAGCCGCATTTCTGCAGACCCCTCTCTGATTGGTTAAGCTCCATTTCTGCAGACCCCTCTCTGATTGGTTGAGCGAAGCCCCTCTCTGATTGGTTTAGCTCGTCACGCCGTAAAAGGCGGATGTAATGTTATCATATCAAGAAGATAAGCAGAAATGTACTACCAGATTCGCGTATAACGTTATTTATTTCGCGTGACTTCGCGGTTTATTCCATTATATAACATAACGTTGTTATTTCGCAGTTATTTCGCGGTTTATTCACATAACTTATATTGTTTACACTGTCTTTCTTCTATTATAACCCTCCCAAATCATATTCAGAAAGTATCAGAGAGACTTCTATTGACCAAGGAATTAGTTATTATTTCGCGGTTTATTCACATAACTTTATATTGTTTACACTGTCTTTCTTCTATTATAACCCTCCCAAATCATATTCAGAAAGTTTATTATTGGTTAATGACAAACCAATTAATCCTATCCAACATAATATGTGTAAAGGCACACACAACATATTCCAGTTAACGGTATATTTGTTTAATGATTCGTTATGGCGTAATCAATACTTCCATGCGTATAAATTGCGTTCGCGACCTCCATGTTTTGGGGCTATTCATCAGAAAACTCGGATCCGGGATTCGGCTCCCATCCGTCGGGCAACAACTGTGGGTTTTCAGCCTCTCTCTCCGGAGCTTAACGGAGTTTCGACTCCTGGCTGGAGGAGCTTGTCGCGGCTCATGCGCATGCGCGCGCTCGGCCAATCAGAGAGGGGTCTGCAGAAATGGCCTCAACCAATCAGAGAGGGGTCTGCAGAAATGCGGCTACGAATTGTAGAGACGCGGCTCTCGCCCAGGTGATCATCTGAAATCGCTCAGGTAGAGAAGGCTGAATCTTTGTGAGGAGGGGGATTATATAGTGTGAAGGGGGAGGGGGGGCCCCATTTGATAGGTCAAATGAGTGGGGGGGGGGGGGGACACAGGATAGGGGGCAAAGGAGAAGGGAGGGGGATGTCTTTACATGGAAGTTGGGGGCTCCTCAATATATTATTCCACACTAGCTACCATGGATAATTCTGTTAAATCCCTCAAAGCAACACCCACCCCCTCCTCCCAGCATTCCCACCCCCGCTCATTACGTCAAACCTGGAGGCCACACCAGCCAGAGATCTGTCATGCGGCCGCCTCCAGGCCCGACAAGCCCACCACCAGCCCCCCACCTCCTCCTCCCTCTGTGCTTGTTATTGGATCCTCCATGGTGCGCCATGTCACTGTTTCTAAGGGTGAAACCTGCTCCTTCTCCGGTGCTAAGGTCCTGGATATCAACGCCTGCATCACCAACCTCATCGAAGACCGTCCACAAATCTCCTCCGTCATCATACACATTGGGGCCAATGACATCAGGCACAAACAGTCAGAGGTGCTCAAAGAAGGTTATAACACACTGATCACCACCGTGGCTGCAACTGGTAAAATACTCATCGTCTCCGGCCCCTTTCCATCTCCGAGATACACAGACATGATCTTCAGTCGCATCCGGGACGCGTGAATACTTTCCCCAAGGCAGTTGTCCTTCCGCGTTCGGTTTGCGCGGCCTGATTGGCCACTGACGCTTCTCTCAGCGCCCAAACGCGCTGCGCCTATAGCTTTCAGTTCCACAGCCCAAGTCCTCGCTCATTTCCTCGCGCGCTATTCATATCAATCGACATCACATCAATATATAAATAACGTATTGTTTTCATCTCTCACATCAATAGTCCTCGCCCATTTCCTCGTATTGTTTTCATCTCTCTATATTAACATAGCCCATTTCCTCGTATTGTTTTCATCTCTCTATATTAACGTAATGCGCTATTCATATCAATCGATATCACATCAATATATAAATAACGTATTGTTTTCATCTCTCACATCAATAGTCCTCGCCCATTTCCTCGTATTGTTTTCATCTCTCTATATTAACGTAGCCCATTTCCTCGTATTGTTTTCATCTCTCTATATTAACGTAACGCGCTATTCATATCAATCGACATCACATCAATATATAAATAACGTATTGTTTTCATCTCTCTATATTAACGTTAGGCTATTGAGTTAGTATATTGTGCACGGCGGTAGCGAGTTAGGCGATAGGTAGGTAGTTAGTTTTAGTATATTGTGCACGGCGGTAGCAGTTTTAGTATATTGTGCACGGCGGTAGCGAGTTGAGTGATAGTGAGTTGAGTGATAGTGAGTTGAGTGATAGTTAGTTTTAGTATATGATGCATGGCGGTAGCGAGTTGAGTGATAGTAGTATATTGAGCGAGTAGTTAGGCGATAGTAGGGCTAACGCGATTGGGCGCTGAGAGAAGCGTCAGTGGCCAATCAGGCCGCGTAAACCGAACGCGGAAGGACAACTGCCTTGGGGAAAGTATTCACACGTCCGGGACCTCCACATCTGGCTTAAGGCATACTGCATCCCAGTGATGCCACAGATTACTTGTAAAAGTAATCTGATTACTGATTACTGATTACTCCTTTAAAAAGTAATCTAAGTTACTTTACTGATTACTTGATTATCAGAGTAACTTAGTTACTTTGAAAGTAACTAGGTTACGAAGTCGTCGTCGTTCCCCCAACAGTTTTTTTTTAAACGCTTTATTGAAAGTGCATAAATTGTTTTTAACTTGTTTCTCTGCACATAACGTAAATTGTTAAACTAGTGCTTCAGCTTCTGTACCATCAAGTATGGTAAAGCAACAGTCTATGATGCTCACAGCATTAGAGCAGCCAGCCAGTGGTTTTACAAAACCAGTGTATCACATCACATCTAACAAATGCAGGCTGAACTATTCAATTATATCAACTGTAACTATTAAATTGTTTTTATAAATGTCTCTCTATAAACATACAATCAGTCTCTCTTTAACATGTAAATTAACTGTAAATCTGGCAAATAAGAGCTTTTGCTCTGCCACCATCAACCCTCCTGTACCTAGTCGAAGCGTCGGCTAGTGTTGTGATTCCAGATGCTTTCAATGCAATTGGATGTGCTGTTTTTAGCGGTAGACAGTATTTTGTTTCCTCCGCTGTGAAGTAGTGACTGAGGCTACGTTTAGACGAGCGTTTTGGGGTGGAATTCTGAACAGAAACCGCTAAAGTCATCTTGCGGTTTCACTTTTAATTTTGCCAAGCGTTTTGGGGTGGAATTCTCCGACGACGGAGCCCTGCTGTCACACGATTGGCGCATATGTCACATGACGTGCTGTGAAGACCCGCCCTACTCTGCCTCTAATTCGCAGACTGTGGATGGGGAATGTGATTGGACCAAAGCAGAAGTCACTCACAGACAGAGGGACCAGTCACGCCGCGGGACACATTCTTGTATTTAACCCTTTCACTGCCACACCACGTCACTCCCAAAAGAAAAACAGCTCAAAATGTATTTTTGACTGTCGAAAACGAAATAAAATACTGCATTCCGCCTGCATTATGAATTTATGATGAGATAGTAACGAAATAGTAATGCACAGCCACTTGGACAAGTAACTGCAATCAGATTACTGGCTTTTAAAGATTAACGCGTTAGATTACTATTTTCGGGGAAAAGTAATCAGATTACAATAACGCGTTACTTAGTAACACGTTACTGGCATCACTGTGCATCTCCAAACACATCACCTACATTGACAACTTCCTGGCCTTCTGGACGAATATAAATATCTTTGCGAAAGACGGTCTCCACCTTAACTGGGCTGGTGCTCGTCTGCTCTCCCTCTCCATGGAGCTCACCCTGAAATCTCTTTCCTGGTGCCCCTGTCCTTGGATCAGAAAGAGAAAGGACTGATGTAAGGTTAGTCCGATCGTCACTGACTCAATCCGACAACGCAGCCCACCTCTACTCATGTCTCAGCCTGACCCAGGACTAGGTAACACACATCTTCACCTCTCCTCTCCTCCACAGGTAGTAGTAACATCAAATTAAATATAAAAGATAAAGCTAAAATAGTAAATTATTTACATAAAGTGTCTTGTGTGTAGTGTATGTGCATGTTAAGGTGCTTGAGTGTGTGTGTGTGTGTGTGTGTGTGTGTGTGTGTGTGTGTGTGTGTGTGTGTGTGTGTGTGTGTGTGTGTGTGTGTGTGTGTGTGTGTGTGTGCGCGCGCGTGCGTGCGTGTGTGTGTGTGTGTCCAACAACAATAAGTAGTAGTACGATAAATTCAATTAAATATCAAAATGAGGTAAGATAAAATAAAATAGTAAATTTCTACAGAAAGTGTCTTGGGTAAAAATGTACACTGTGTGTATCTTAACTCATTCACGGCCACTAGCTATCGCCATCTGCACTGTTTGGCGCCAGCGTTAATGACCATTTGTTTGCAGACCCATCGTGTGTTCTGTATTATAGCTATGGAGACAATAGTACGTATGGCTCATTTTACAGGCATTGTTCATAGTCCATTACTGACTAATCAGCTCAGTCAGTTTTGTTACATGCTACACGCTAAACAGCGCCCCATTTCCGGAATAATCCAGTCTTTTTCCATAGATCGCGAGATAGGGCGCATTATGCAATATGCCCGAATCGTTCTGGTTGATTCCCTGAAACCCCAAATACTCCCAAATCAAAGGTATATAACATGTACATATGTACCTTCACAAAATCATCAATCATCAAGGTGGGGTGGGGGGGTAACTGTACATTGTATTATCGACGAAACCTTATTTGGTCCCAAGAAGAGGGTCTTGTGTATTATTTGGTTAGGACATTTACTGTACATTGGAGGGGGTTGGGTTAGGACATTTACAGGGGCCAGTTTCGAATTGCAGTCTCCCGTAGGTGCTCTTTGAGAGTGGTTTTGAAAGTGGGACTGGGTCCCCTCCCTCCCCTCAGACTGGGATCCCCTCCCTCCACTCAGACTGGGCTCCCCTCCCTCCACTCAGACAGTAGGTGGGCTCCCCTCCCTCCCCTCAGACTGGGCTCCCCTCCCTCCACTCAGACAGCAGGTGGGCTCCCCTCCCTCCACTCAGATTGGGCTCCCCTCCCTCCACTCAGACTGGGTTACCCTCCCTCCACTCAGACTGGGCTCCCCTCCCTCCACTCAGACTGGGCTCCCCTCCCTCCACTCAGACTGGGTTACCCTCCCTCCACTCAGACTGGGCTCCCCTCCCTCCACTCAGACTGGGTTACCCTCCCTCCACTCAGACTGGGCTCCCCTCCCTCCACTCAGACTGGGTTACCCTCCCTCCACTCAGACTGGGCTCCCCTCCCTCCACTTCCAAAAATATAATACTGGTCTCAAATCTACACTGTTTTGCAGAGAATGTGATGAATTGGAAGACAGTGATATATCAGCCCTTAACGAACCTAGAATCTTCCCTTGCTCACGGATTTGGTGGCTTAGAACTCAAAGAGCAGGTCTATACAAGTTATAACAA
Organism: Notolepis coatsorum; assembly: GCF_963971535.1. Classification (NCBI taxonomy): domain Eukaryota; kingdom Metazoa; phylum Chordata; class Actinopteri; order Aulopiformes; family Paralepididae; genus Notolepis; species Notolepis coatsorum. Next base: position 18,740,915 of record NC_140174.1, on the reverse strand, counting down.
ACAATATATTCTCCTGTTTTCTTGTCGAGAAACATCCTTTTGAAGTCTCTTGAAACTTGTGAAACAATAAATGTTTTGTGCACTCAAAACATTGTTTGCCAGGTCTGACGTCCGGTTAACCTGAAGTCAGGTGTGGTAGTTGTAGTCCGGACAGAGCCTCTGAACCAGCCTGTAGTCCGTGCTGTAGAAGGACACGTAGATACAGATGACCTGGAAGGGCTTGGAGCACATCCAGGTCACGTGGCTCTGCGTCTGATCCAGGGCGCAGGTCTTGGAGGGGTCGTAGTTGCACAGCGTCACCTTCCTGTGGCGCTCCACCCGCTCGTAGTGCACTCTGCAGTTGAAGGTCTTGGAGTCCTTGGGGTGGACCACGCTCTGGCGCTCCAGGTCGAACTCCACCTCCTTGGCGGGCGGGACGAGGCTGAGGGAGATGTTGCCTTCGCCCGTGCTGTTGTGGCGGACGTAGACGCCAAGGGACCCGTTGCCGTGGTCCACGATCTTCCCCGCGATCAGCAGGTTCAGCTTCACCGTCTTGACGTTGGAGTAGAAGTCGCCACCCCGGCCGAACATCGTGGAGAACTTCGACGTCTCGCGGACTTTCAGGGCGGGGCGAAGCGTAATGCGTAGAGAGCGATCGGGAAGCTTGATCCGTAGAGAGGGATCGGGAAGCTTGATCCGTAGAGAGGGATCGGGAAGCTTGATCCGTAGAGAGGGATCGGCTGAGTGAGAGGTGACTCCCGGCGTCTCGCCAGACTCCTGCTTCGGAGAGGGCCGGGAGGAGGGCTGCAGGGAGGAGGGCTGGGAGGAGGAGGAGGGCTGCAGGGAGGAGGGCTGGAGGGAGGAGGGCTGCAGGGAGGAGGGCTGCAGGGAGGAGGGCTGGAGGGAGGAGGGCTGCAGGGAGGAGGGCTGCAGGGAGGAGGAGGGCTGCAGGGAGGAGGGCTGGAGGGAGGAGGGCCGGAAGGAGGGCTGCAGGGAGGAGGGCTGGGAGGAGGAGGGCTGCAGGGAGGAGGGCTGGAGGGAGGAGGGCCGGGAGGAGGGCTGCAGGGAGGATGGGCTGGAGGGAGGAGGGCTGGGAGGAGGAGGGCTGCAGAGAGGAGGGCTGGAGGGAGGAGGGCCGGGAGGAGGGCTGGAGGGAGGAGGGCTGGAGGGAGGAGGGCTGCAGGAGGAGGGCTGCAGGGAGGAGGGCTGCAGGAGGAGGGCTGGAGGGAGGAGGGCTGCAGGGAGGAGGGCTGCAGGGAGGAGGGCTGGGAGGAGGAGGGCTGCAGGGAGAGGGCTGGAGGGAGGGGGCTGCAGGGAGGAGGGCTGGAGGGAGGAGGGCCGGGAGGAGGGCTGCAGGGAGGAGGGCCGGGAGGAGGAGGGCCGGGAGGAGGGCTGCAGGGAGGAGGGCTGCAGGGAGGAGGGCTGCAGGGAGGAGGACTGGGAGGAGGAGGGCTGCAGGGAGGAGGCCTGGGAGGAGGAGGGCTGCAGGGAGGAGGGCTGGAGGGAGGAGAGGGCTGCAGGGAGGAGGGCGGCAGGGAGGAGGGCTGCAGGGAGGAGGACTGGAGGAGGAGGGCTGCAGGGAGAGGGCTGCAGGAGGAGGGCTGGAGGGAGGAGGAGGGGCTGCAGGGAGGAGGGCTGGAGGAGGAGGACTGGAGGGAGGAGGAGGCTGCAGGGAGGAGGGCTGCAGGGAGGAGGGCTGGAGGGAGGAGGGCCGGAAGGAGGCTGCAGGGAGGAGGGCTGGGAGGAGGAGGGCTGCAGGGGAGGAGGGCTGGAGGGAGGAGGGCTGCAGGGAGGAGGGCTGGAGGGAGGAGGGCTGCAGGGAGGAGGGCTGCAGGGAGGAGGGCTGCAGGGAGGAGGGCTGGGAGGAGGAGGGCTGCAGGGAGGAGGGCTGGGAGGAGGAGGGCTGCAGGGAGGAGGGCTGCAGGGAGGAGGGCTGGAGGGAGGAGGGCTGGAGGGAGGAGGGCTGGACGGGAGGAGGGCTGCAGGGAGGAGGGCTGGGAGGAGGAGGGCTGCAGGGAGGAGGGCTGCAGGGAGGAGGGCTGGAGGGAGGAGGGCTGCAGGGAGGAGGGCTGGAGGGAGGAGGGCTGGAGGGAGGAGGGCTGGGAGGAGGGCTGGAGGGAGGAGGGCTGGACGGGAAGCTTGCCGTTTTGGCTCAGACTCTTGGGCTGTGTCCAGTGCTTCAGTGGAGAAGGCTCTTGCTTCCTGTTGCTGTCAGTGTATTTGTCCTGCGTCTGGTCGTGGCCAAGAACCAACTATGGAGAGGAGATTAGAGAGAAGATATTGTAAATGAGATGGAAGTGAAGAGAAATTGACAAAAGGAAATGATGGAAACAAAATAGAGCAGAAAGGGTTGAGCACTCTTTGCTTCCTCTCAGTCCTTGTGTTCATGTTGAACCCAAACAAAGAGCCATTTTTAACTCTTGCCAATGAAAGAAAAAGTTGCATTAGCACATTTTCCATTTTCCTCACCTGTTGAAGGACGTATTGCACCTGCATACTGACTCTAACTAATGTGACTGTAATATCATGTTTATTGTAATTTTTACATTGACACGGGAGCACGAGATGCAGCACTCAGGTCTCGGTTATAGCCATTTGATACTCGATAAACTAGAATAAATACTGATCCTCATGATAGACATACAAAATAAAAATCCAGTAAAGACGAATCATTCAATAAAAACAACGAATTAATTCATCATCATCATTTTATTTATCCGTACATGGAATCACCACAGTCCAACAGTACATATTCACATAATAACGAATCCATTCAATAAAAACCTAGTCTAATTCAGTAAAAACTGATTTAATTCAATAAAACGAATTTGATAAAAACGTATTTGATTCACTGATTAAAAGAGAGATGAAAGTGCCATAAAGTGCTACGGTGCAGTGTGCAGAGGCATGGCAGTGATGAGCTGCGATGAACTGTTCAGTAGTCTCACAGCATCCGGGAAGAAGCTATTCTTCAGCCTGGTGGTTCTTGCCACGGATGCTGCGCAGCCTCCTGCCTGAAGGGAGGGTTAGGGTCACCCAGCCGTGGGCATGGTGAGTGGGGACTCTAATATGACTGTATTATTTATGACTCTAATATGACTGTATTATGACTCTAATATGACTGTATTATGACTCTAATATGACTCTCTCTATCACAGGTTTGATACTAGTTTGTCTACTCACCACACAAATGGTCCCTTTCAGAAGCATCCAGACGAGGCACTGTCTGCTGTGTGTCTCCATCCCGTCAGAAGATCCACGGTCCTCTAGGGTCTAGAACCTTCCTCTAGGGTCCAGAACCTTCCTCTAGGGTCCAGAACTGTCCTCTTGGGTCCAGAACTCTCCTCTCTGGTCCAGAATTCTCCTCTTGGGTCCAGAACTCTCCTCTCTGGTCCAGAACTGTCCTCTATGGTCCAGAACTGTCCTCTATGGTCCAGAACTGTCCTCTACTACTAGGGTCCAGACGCTCTGAGTGACTAACTCCGGGAAGCTGCTGCACATCATTGTTCTCCACCTTTTCACCAAAGGTTCCACGGTAACTGGAAATATCCCCTGGAAGACGAGCGTCGATATTCCCACACAGATCCAGGACCTGTCTGCCAGCATAGAGTCTATATTCCCACACAGATCCAGGACCAGTCTGCCAGCACAGAGTCTATATTCCCACACAGATCCAGGACCAGTCTGCCAGCACAGAGTCTATATTCCCACACAGATCCAGGACCTGTCTGCCAGCACAGAGTCTATATTCCCACACAGATCCAGGACCTGTCTGCCAGCACAGAGTCTATATTCCCACACAGATCCAGGACCAGTCTGCCAGCACAGAGTCTATATTCCCACACAGATCCAGGACCAGTCTGCCAGCACAGAGTCTATATTCCCACACAGATCCAGGACCTGTCTGCCAACACAGAGTCTATATTCCCACACAGATCCAGGACCTGTCTGCCAGCACAGAGTCTATATTCCCACACAGATCCAGGACCTGTCTGCCAGCACAGAGTCTATATTCCCACACAGATCCAGGACCTGTCTGCCAGCACAGAGTCTATATTCCCACACAGATCCAGGACCTGTCTGCCAGCACAGAGTCTATATTCCCACACAGATCCAGGACCTGTCTGCCAGCACAGCGCTGCCTTGGAGCCTCCGCCTCTCTGTGTGAAGCTGAGAGCAGTTCCACGTTTTAAACTCCCAACGCTGCTCCCCCCCCTCTCTCATCCCCCCCCCTCCCAGTGTTGCTCCCCCTACCCCCCCCCCCCTCTCTCTCATATCATCCACCACCCCACCCCACTGTTGCTCCCTCTACCCCCCTCTCTCTCATATCCCGGACCCCCCCCCCCCCTCCTCCCAGATAATAGATAATAGAGTGATGTTGATGTTGGCCTGATTGATTGATTTAAAACTTTAATTAACAGATTGCAGAATGGGTACAGTACAGTACGGCTCAATACACACAATTGTTAAGGGGATGCAGACCAGAGAAAGACTTTCGTCTTGTTTACATCAGGGTCCCCCATTTTCAATTCATAATAACATTTATGACATACATGACATACAGATATACAGTACTGTTACATTTGTGACATACAAGATATGCAAATATACAGTACTGTTAAACAGATCCTAACAGTAAATATATACATACGAGGGGAAGGAAACTGTACATTAGGAGGGGGTGGGTGTGTGGGAGGGGGGTTCTGGAAATAACGTTGTAAATGAAGAGAGGAGTGGAAGTGGGATTGTTTTGAAATGTTATTTTACCTGATGTAATTTTCATGTATGGAGTGCAGGACGGTTCCGTTTTCCAGTAGAACGGGTCCGTTCAAGTCACGTCTGAAATGTTATATTATATTCGGTGGGCGAACTTAATAGAATGGGAATATAATTAATAGAATGGGAATGGATCCAATCCTACCTGGAGGGGAGAGAACAGATGGTGGAGGTAAACGGTACTCTACCCCCCCCTCCCCTCACAGTGAGCTGTGGTGTTTCACAAGGAAGCATACTAGGACCACTACTGTTCCTAATTTATGCAAATGACATGTCGTCAGCTTGTGACTGCAACTTGTTCCTGTTCGCGGACGACTCAGCCCTGCTGGTCTCTGACAAGAACAAGTTACAGGTTGAAAAAACCCTCAGCTCAGAACTCGGCAGAATCTGCACCTGGCTCGCTGATAACAAACTATCAGTACACCTGGGTAAAACAGAGTCCATTCTCTTCGGATCAAATAACAAACTCAGCAAGACCGACGGCTTCTCAGTTACAGTGGGTGACAATATTGTCACAAGGAAAGAAGAAATTACCTACCTGGGTTCCATCCTAGAGGCAAATCTCTCCTGTGACAAAATGGCATCCAATGTAATAAAAAATGTCAACCAACGAACTCGATTCTTGTACTCGATCTCCTCACTGGTATACAAGAATACCCTGAAGACTCTGGCAGGAGCACTCATTCAAGGGTACTACGACTATGCTTGCACCTCATGGTACCAAAGCACCTCAAAGGCGCTAAAAACAAAATTACAAACATCTCAAAACAAACTGGTCAGACTACTGCTTGACCTTACTAGAACCCACCTCACCCCTGCCCACTTTGACAACCTGAATGAATGAATGAATGACTTTATTTGACAATATAAAAAATAAACATGTGACAGAAGAGCACAGTCGGGATATACTGCCAAGGATGAAACACAAAAAAGCTCAGAGCTTATTTCCATTGTGGTCCTTGTAGGGGGGTGGGGGAATGTGATGCTTAACACATGCATCATACAAAACGTGACATCACAACACATCACATATACCATTTAACATTTATATACATACAGACTCATACAACATGCAAGGGTGCCTTAAGCTAAGTGTCTAGGTATAGTCCCTTTTGAGCCATGTCTTCAGGCTGGACTTGAATCTAACGGCACTGTCTATGGTTTTCAGTTCACTGGGCAGACTATTCCAAAAGACAGCTGCTGAATATAAAAATGACTCCTTCCCCATACAGCTCCTGAATCTGACTGGCACAAAGTCAGTTGAGCTGCGCCTTGTTTGGTAAGCATGGGTGTCTCTGATTCGGTTGAAGTAATTGTTAAAGTACACTGGCACTACCCCATGCACTATTCTGTGAACTAGGCACATCCCTATCTGGTTTACTCTGTCTTCCACCTTAAGCCATCTCATGACCTCAAAGTGAGATGGGTCAAGGTGGGTTCGAGCAGGTAGCCTTAGTATTACCCTGATTAGCTTGTTTTGTGATGTCTGTAGTTTTATTTTCTGACTTTTGGGGGCACTGTTGTACCAGGAGCCACACGCATAGTCATAGTGACACTGTATGAGAGCTCCAGCAAGAATCTTCATCGCTGACTGATCTGACCTAGGATGGCTTAGAGTAGACGACAGAGTATAGCAACTTGCAATGGGCCTGGTCTACAAGATACACTACACGACCAAGGTACCCATGTACATGTCAAAATACTTCCCAAAGGTCAGTGAATACCACGATCACAACACCAGAGGGAGCTCCACAAATCATGTTAAACCAAGATTCGGCTCAAACAAGGGACTAAACACATTTCGCAATTATGCCACATCAATGTGGAACGCCCTACCCAAAGCTGTAAAGGAATGTGAATCACTACCCACTTTCAAAAACACTCTCAAAAAACACCTACGGGAGACTGCAATTCGAAACTGGCCCCTGTAAATGTCCTAACACAACCCCCTCCAATGTACAGTAAATGACCAAGTATGGTCTTGTCATACAGTTTTGCTTGTACAGTTGTACAGTGTCAAACCCAACCCCACCCCCCCCCCCACCCAACCTCCTCCAATGTACAGTTTCTACATCAAATGTATATACTCTCTTTTCTGGACTCTTTTCGTATCACAAACAGTACTGTATTTGCAAATCTGGTATGTCATAAATGTATAGATGTAGCAGTACTGTCTATCTGTATGTCATAATGTTATGATGAATTGAAAATGGGGGACCCTGATGTAAACAAGACGAAAGTCTTTCTCTGGTCTGCATCCCCTTAACAATTGTATGTATTGAGCTGTACTGTACTGTACCCATTCTGCAATCTGTTAATAAAGTTTTCAATCAATCAATCAATCAATCCTCTCATGATGTGTGTTTATGAGAGTGAGATGATCCGGCTCAACATGGTAAAACACTGCCATCTAGTGGCCGTGCCTACAATTGCAGGGTGAGTCCGGGAGCTAGGACGAGTGTCCGCCGTCCGGGTAATAATAATGTCATTACTAGGCGACCATGCTGGGGAATAAACAGGCATGCGTTCTTCATGGGACGGGGTTGCACTAACGCCACATAAGTACTCGCTATTTGCATATCAATAGCACCGGTCGTCACCCGTCAGGTGTGTTAAATACATTCTCAGATACATTCACACCTAACTTGTTGTGAAGACATGTGTTACATTCCATTCGTAGAGGCAATTAGGCACTGTCTTTAGTCTGTGCTCAAGCGAGGGGACATTAAATGCGCATTCGCGGGAGCGCGCGTGCACGTGGTGCGTGTCACCCCAGATGATTTCAATAACGCACCACTGGGAATAAAGCTCTGCCAACGATACCGTTACATATAATGTTACATAACTTTTTTTTTGTATACTTTATTTTACCCACTGTTGCTTGTGGTTGGTTTTGGAAGATTCTGGCCTGGGTTCACTACAACACGATGACATCACATGACATAATGTACAGTTTCTTCTAGGGCTGGGCGATATGACGATATTATATAAATATCGGGTACAGTTCATTAACGATACACTTTTTCAACGTATTGTGGATATCGTGATGTTTTGCCCAAGAGGATTGTGTCGCGTCAATCTGTCCACACGTTACTCGTTCATATCTCAGCCTGTGCTGAGATATGCCCATTCCGCGGTCTGTTAATAAAGTTTTCAATCAGACAGATGTATGGAAAGGCTTTTATTATAACATTCGTTGTAGTAAAATCATTATGCCTCATTTAGTCATCCTGTCGACGGCCGCGGGGAGCTAACGTTAGTAGCTCTGTTGATGTTCAGTGTTCACTTCAGCACACGGGACATTCAGGAAGTCAAAAAATAATAACGCTTGCCGATTGGTGCTAAGAACAGCAGGGCGGGTGCAAGCGGTGTGACGTCATTGGCAGACTCGACTGTCAATCAAAATGATTATGTTTCCGTCAGAATGAATGAATGAAAACTGTATTAAAAGGTTGCAGAATGGGTACAATACAGTACAGGAGGATGAAGACCAGAAAAAGACTTTCGGCTTTTTTACATAAGGGTCCTCCATTTTCAATTCATCAAAACATTTAGAGACATACATATATACAGTAGTTTCATAAAAATGCTAAAATGCTATTTATTGATTGATTGATTTAAAACTTTAACATATTGCAGAATGGGTACAGTACAGCTCAATACATACAATTGTTAAGGGGATGCAGACCAGAGAAAGACTTTAGTCTTGTTTACATCAGGGTCCCCCATTTTCAATTCATCATATTTCATATCTAAATCATATAATATCTCATATGCAATATATAATCTAATAATCTAAATCTAATATAAAAATGCTAAATGCATGGGTATTTTATTTTGTCTTTAATGTTAGCTTGCAAACTCAAATACTGTCTTGGTAAGCCTCATAATGAATTGTTTGGGGTAAAAAAGAAAAACATCGTGATGTGTATCGTGTATCGCCGAAAGGTCAGAAAATATCGTGATATCATATTTAGGCCATATCGCCCAGCCCTAGTTTCTTCCCCCTCAAATGTCTGAGACACTTTTTTGTACTAATAAACAGACAGTACTGTATATTTGTAGATCTGGTATGTCATAAATGTCTAGATGCAACAGTACTGTCTATACCTGTATGTCATGTATGTCATTTATGTTATGATGAATTGAAAATGGGGGACCCTGATGTAAGCAAGACGAAAGTCTTTCTCTGGTCTGCATCCCCTTAACAATTGTGTGTATTGAGCCGTACTGTATTGTGCCCATTCTGCAATCTGTTAATAAAATGTTCAATCAATCAATCAATCAATAATGATGCCCAATTAAAAAGTACTAGTGCTGAAAATAATTGAGATCCTGACTTGATGATTCGCTGGCTAACTTGGTCTTAATAACATCCCCTGGTGGGACTCTGGTAGAGAGTGACGATGAGACTGAGTGTAGTTTATGACAGACTGACTGTAGTTGATGACACTCTGAGTGTAGTTTATGCCAGACTGAGTGTAGTTGATGACAGACTGAGTGTAGTTGATGACAGACTGTAGTTGATGACAGACTGAGTGTAGTTGATGACAGACTGAGTGTAGTTGATGACAGACAGACTGTAGTTGATGACAGACTGAGTGTAGTTGATGACAGACTGAGTGTAGTTGATGACATACTGAGTGTAGTTGATGACAGACTGTAGTTGATGACAAACTGACTGTAGTTGATGACAGACTGAGTGTAGTTGATGACAGACTGAGTGTAGTTTATGACAGACTGAGTGTAGTTGATGACAGACTGTAGTTGATGACAGACTGACTGTAGTTGATGACAGACTGAGTGTAGTTGATGACAGACTGAGTGTAGTTGATGACAGACTGTAGTTGATGACAGACTGAGTGTAGTTGATGACAGACTGTAGTTGATGACAGACTGAGTGTAGTTGATGACAGACTGTAGTTGATGACAGACTGAGTGTAGTTGATGACAGACTGTAGTTGATGACAGACTGAGTGTAGTTTATGACAGACTGACTGTAGTTGATGACAGACTGAGTGTAGTTTATGACAGACTGATTGTAGTTGATGACAGACTGACTGTAGTTGATGACAGACTGAGTGTAGTTGATGACAGACTGTAGTTGATGACAGACTGAGTGTAGTTGATGACAGACTGTAGTTGATGACAGACAGACTGTAGTTGATGATGTGGTGTTATGTTAATGTGTGTGCGCTATACGCGAAGTGTACAGGCCACCGTACTGGGGGTCAGGGGGGTTCGAGAGGAACCTAAGATGGACACCCGTGTAACGTAGCGAGGCATAAGCTAATAAAGATACTAACAACCAAAGCAGAGGACTCACGTATTTGTTACCGTGTGAAGTAACACGACATGGTGTCAGAAGTCCTGCTGGAGTTGTGTATAAGTTCGGTCGGACGTTAAAGTGCCATTTGAGACTCGTTGATGACGAAGAAAAGCAGAAGGAGAAAAAAAAAGATGAACGTGGCTAACAACGCTGTAGCCCCGGTAGCGGCAGCGGTTTCAAGTGCTACGTTTAGCATCCAGCCTCCCGAGTCCTTCGACTTCTCAAAGCCGCAAGAGTGGGCCAAGTGGATACGCAGGTTCGAAAGATTTCGTCTGGCAAGTAACCTAAATGCTAGCTCTGAAGATAATCAAGTCAACACGCTAATATATTGTATGGGCGATGAGGCGGACGATATTTTACGTGGATTGAATCTGGCTGTTGATCTACGACGTACGTACCAAGGAGTGCGGGATGGATTGCAAGGTTTCTTCGTGGTCAAGAAGAACGTGATATATGAACGAGCCAAATTTAACATGCGCAAACAGGGAGAATGTGAAACAGTTGACTCCTTTGTGACGGCATTGTATGCGCTGGCGGAGCATTGTACATACAGAGTGTTACATAATGAACTTATACGTGACAGGCTTGTCGTCGGTCTGATGGATAAGCGGCTGTCAGAACGCATGCAGCTGGACCCAGAATTGACCCTGGAGAGGCCATTGACCATGGCGAGGCAGAGTGAGGAGGTGAAACGACAGCAATCCTCTCTGCGAGGGGATGCCAGGACAGAGGCAAGTGACATTACATCGGTGGACAGGGTGTTTAAGAGCAGTAGCAAGAATTATGCTAAGAACAGCCCCCAACAGGCTAACAGCTACCCAGCCAAATCACTCAGTACCCAGTACTCGAGGGGGAGAAGTGTCCAGTGTCATAAATGTGGCAGTTCTCAGCTCCACCCACAGCGCGATTGCCCTGCTAATGAGGTGAAATGCCATTCATGTGGGAAGATGGGGCATTATAAACGTGTGTAAATCTTCCAAAAATGTACATAAGGTTGAAGAAGACTATTCCTGCTCCTGTGATGGGGAGGAGGAGCACATGTTCTTGGGCAGCATCACAACTGATGGGGAGCCATGGATGGTCGACATAGACATCAATGGCAGACGTGTGCCATTCAAAATAGACACTGGCGCTGATGTTACTGTGATGCCTCACACTGTATTCAGAGAGATATACAGACACAAGGATCCACCTACCCTACAGAAACCGACAAAACCACTGATGGGACCTGGGAGGAGTCCACTAGATGTTGTGGGCGTCGCCAAGCTGTTGCTGAGGAGAGGAGAGAGAGAGGTGTTGGAGGACGTGTACGTCGCTCGACACCTGCACTCAGCGTTGCTGGGGAGACCTGCTATCAGCAAGATGGAGCTTGTGGCACGTCTAGACAGTATCACGATGGAGACGCTCAACACGACCTACCCGAGGATATGCAGTGGTCTCGGTGAGATGAAACAGCCGTATGCAATCAGGCTGAAACCGGGGGCTCAACCATTCTCACTGAAGACGCCCAGAAGGATTCCATTGCCACTGATGGACAAAGTCAAGCAGGAACTGTCCCGCATGGAAAGCCTCGGAGTGATCAGCCGGATCGAGGAGCCAACCGACTGGTGCGCTGGCATGGGAGTAGTCCCTAAGAAGAAGACAGAGGAGGTACGCATATGTGTCAATCTCACAAACCTCAATGAGTCAGTGTGCCGGGAGAAATACACCCTGCCAACAGTCGAGGAAACACTGGGAATGCTGGCCGGAGCCAGGATATTCAGCAAGTTAGACGCAAACATGGGATTTTGGCAAATAGCCCTGACTGAGGAGTCGTCAAAGTATACAACCTTCATCACGCTGTTTGGTCGTTACCACTTTAATCGCCTACCTTTCGGCATCGCCTCCGCCCCAGAACACTTCCAAAACAGAATGGTGACTGAGGTCACAGAAGGGCTGGAGGGTGTCGTCTGCCACATGGATGATGTGCTGGTGTGGGGCCGATCACAAGAGGAGCATGACGCTCGTCTGCATGTCGTGCTGGGGAGGATCGAAAAAGCAGGAATCACCCTGAACACCGACAAGTGCGACCTGTCAAAAGAAGAGGTGACCTTTCTAGGCCATGTGATCTCCAGCAGTGGCATTAACCCCGACCCGAGTAAGACGGATGCCGTGAGGAGGATGGAGGAGCCGACAAATGTCAGTGAGCTGAGAAGCTTTCTCGGCATGGTAAACCAGCTGGGGAAGTTTATCCCGCAGCTGGCGGAGAGAGACAAGGCCCTGCGAGACCTTCTGTCAAAGAAGAACTGCTGGCTGTGGGGCATCGAGCAGGCCAGAGCCTTTCAAGATTTAAAAGATGCACTAATATCTCCACCAGTGTTGGCCATGTACGATAACCACAGGGAGTGCAAGGTCTCAGCGGATGCGTCGTCGTACGGCTTGGGGAGTGTGCTTCTCCAAGAATGGGATGGAGTGTGGAGACCAGTAGCCTATGTGTTGCGGTCTCTCACACAGACTGAGCAGAGATACGCACAGGTTGAGAAGGAGGCCCTGGGCTTGACCTGGGCTTGCGAGAGGTTTAGAAATGTTCTCATCGGCAGACACTTCCAGCTGGAGACGGACCACAAGCCTCTCCTGAGTCTCCTGGGGTCTCAGGCATTGGATGATCTCCCTCCACGGATTCTGCGCTTCCGGATGCGCCTGATGCGCTATTCCTATTCCATTGCACATGTGCCAGGGAAGAGCCTGTGGACTGCAGATACGCTCTCACATGCTCCTGTGAAGAGGAGAGAGACACCAGAGGAGAAGGAGTTATTTGAGAATACAAATATCTATGTGGACATGGTAATGGAGAACCTGCCAGCGAGCACTGCCTACCTGGACGAGCTGAGAGAGCAGTTGGAGGGGGACAGTGTGTGCGCACAGGTGAAGCAGCGGTGTGCAGAGGGATGGCCAGCACACAACAGTGAACCGGCTCTCAGGCTGTACTGGGCAGAACAGGCGTCACTCACAGTAGAGGATGGACTGTTGCTGAGGGGAAGCAGGCTTGTAATCCCTTCAACAATGAGAAACGACGTGCTTGCCAGGCTGCATGAAGGCCACCAGGGGGTGGTAAAGTGCAGGGAGCGCGCACGGCAGTCTGTATGGTGGCCCGGGCTCAGCCAGCAGCTGAATGAGCTGGTCCTCAACCCCGAACATGCAGCAAAGAGAGAGAGAACCAAAGGGAGCCCCTGATGCCATCTCAATACCCGGGGCGACCGTGGCAGACGTTGGGAGCAGACCTGTTCATGCTGGAGAGCAAGACTTACCTGCTGGTCGTGGATTATGCATCAAGGTACGTGGAGATCGCTCTGCTGACTCCCACAAAATCAACAGACGTCATCCACCACCTGAAGTAAATTTTCGCAAGGCACGGTATCCCGGAGGAACTGGTGACGGATAATGGGCCGCAATTCTCCGGAATGGCCTTTGCAGCGTTTGCGACATCATATGGGTTTCGCCATGTCACAAGCAGCCCGAGATATCCCCAGAGCAATGGGGAGGCAGAACGTGCTGTCAAGACGATAAAAGGCCTCCTGAAAAAGGCAGCCGACCCATACCGTGCTCTGCTGGCATACAGAGCCACCCCGTTGCATAACGGATACAGTCCAGCCCAGCTTCTTATGGGGAGGAGACTCCGCACAACGGTGCCAACGCTTCCTGCTCTACTGGTCCCTACTCTTCCTGACAGTAAGGCGGTGGTTCTGAAGGAAGAGGAGAAGAGAATGAGAGATGCACAAAGCTACAACTGGCGTCATCGTACGTGACGTCTCGACAGGCTCACTCCAGGAAAGGAGGTGTGGGTCACAGATCAAAGTGCAACTGGAGTTGTGGTCAGCAGTCACCCCACTCCACGTTCGTACATCATAGATGGACCCCATGGAACATTAAGGCGAAACCGTCGCCATCTCGTCCCCATGGAGCCCTCACCGGAGCAGAATGCAGCAGAACCTATGGAGCAGGATGTCCTGGAACCACCAGCTACTAGGGATGGGTACCGAATTCGGTACTTTTGAGGTACCGAACCGAAACACGTCGGTACTACCGAGTATCGAATCAAGTGAGAAACCGAAAAAAAAATTTAAAACAAAATAAAAAAAAATATTTTTATTAACTTTTTCTTTTTTACTTTTTTTTTTTTTTTTTTAACTTTTTTTCTTCTTCATGTCAACGTTCACACGCACAATATATGCTTACCTAGGATTTGACTTGATTCAACAACAAAGCAGTCGGAGCAATGACAAGCCGAAAACTGTCGAAATTGTAGTTATTTGAAGTTTGGATTTTCTTTTACGACTGAGGTAGGTAAATGAAATTTCTTGAGACTAAAGTACCGAAAAAAGGTACCGTTGGGTACCGGTATCGATTCACAGGTAACGGTACCGGTATCGGTTCAAATGTGAAAGGTACCCATCCCTACCAGCTACTCCCAGAACCAGGTCTGGGAGATGTGTGGTGAAACCAACTAGGTTGGACTTGTAAGAGACAGTAGAGAGAGAGTAAAGAAAAGTGACATTCCTGCGATAGAATGAAAGAGGTTTATGGTTAAGATAAGACATGTGTTTCATGTTTATATATATATTCGTTTAGATATAATGTTCGAAAGAAAGCAATTGCTATGTTTAATATAGCCCATGGTTTATATGGCATTAAAGAAATTGTTTAGATCAGTTCAGATGAACAGACCTTTTAGATATAGAGGCAGAATAATCCTCTAAGGTCTGGGGAATCAATGGCAGTCTACCCATTGATTCTAGAAAGGGAGATGTGGTGTTATGTTAATGTGTGTGCGCTATACGCGAAGTGTACAGGCCACCGTACTGGGGGTTCAAGAGGAACCTAAGATGGACACCCGTGTAACGTAGCGAGGCATAAGCTAATAAAGATACTAACAACCAAAGCAGAGGACTCACATATGTGTTACCGTGTGAAGTAACACGACAGATGACAGACTGAGTGTAGTTGATGACAGACTGAGTGGAGACTGAGTGTAGTTGATGACAGACTGAGTGGTAGTTGATGACAGACTGACTGTAGTTGATGACAGACTGAGTGGTAGTTGATGACAGACTGAGTTTAGTTGATGACAGACTGAGTGGTAGTTGATGACAGACTGTAGTTGATGACAGACTGACTGTAGTTGATGACAGACAGACTGTAGTTGATGACAGACTGACTGTAGTTGATGACAGACTGAGTGTAGTTGATGACAGACTGAGTGTAGTTGATGACAGACTGACTGTAGTTGATGACAGACTGAGTGTAGTTGATGACAGACTGAGTGTAGTTGATGACAGACTGTAGTTGATGACAGACTGAGTGTAGTTGATGACAGACTGAGTGTAGTTGATGACAGACTGACTGTAGTTGATGACAGACTGTAGTTGATGACAGACTGAGTGTAGTCGATGACAGACTGAGTGTAGTTGATGACAGACTGACTGTAGTTGATGACAGACTGTAGTTGATGACAGACTGACTGTAGTTGATGACAGACTGTAGTTGATGACAGACTGAGTGTAGTTGATGACAGACTGTAGTTGATGACAGACTGAGTGTAGTTGATGACAGACTGAGAGTAGTTGATGACAGACTGTAGTTGATGACAGACTGAGTGTAGTTGATGACAGACTGAGAGTAGTTGATGACATACTGTAGTTGATGACAGACTGAGTGTAGTTGATGACAGACTGTAATTGATGACAGACTGAGTGTAGTTGATGACAGACTGACTGTAGTTGATGACAGACTGTAGTTGATGACAGACTGAGTGTAGTTGATGACAGCCTGTAATTGATGACAGACTGAGTGTAGTTGATGACAGACTGTAGTTGATGACAGACTGTAGTTGATGACAGACTGAGTGTAGTTGATGACAGACTGAGAGTAGTTGATGACAGACTGTAGTTGATGACAGACTGAGTGTAGTTGATGACAGACTGTAGTTGATGACAGACTGAGTGTAGTTGATGACAGACTGAGTGTAGTTGATGACAGACTGTAGTTGATGACATGCTGAGTGGTAGTTGATGACAGACTGAGTGTAGTTGATGACAGACTGAGTGTAGTTGATGACAGACTGTAGTTGATGACAGACTGCGTGTAGTTGATGGCAGACTGTAGTTGATGACAGACTGAGTGTAGTTGATGACAGACTGAGTGGTAGTTGATGACAGACTGTAGTTGATGACAGACTGTAGTTGATGACAGACTGAGTGTAGTTGATGACAGACTGTAGTCGATGACAGACTGTAGATGATGACAGACTGAGTGTAGATGATGACAGACTGAGTGTAGTTGATGACAGACTGAGTGTAGTTGAAGACAGACTGTAGTTGATGACAGACTGCAGTTGATGACAGACTGTAGTTGATGACAGACTGAGGGTAGTTGATGACAGACTGAGTGTAGTTGATGACAGACTGTAGTTGATGCCAGACTGAGTGTAGTTGATGACAGACTGTAGTTGATGACATACTGACTGTAGTTGATGACAGACTGACTGTAGTTGATGACAGACTGTAGTTGATGACAGACAGACTGCAGTTGATGACATACTGAGTGTAGTTGATGACAGACTGACTGTAGTTGATGACAGACTGTAGTTGATGACAGACTGAGTGTAGTTGATGACAGACTGAGTGTAGTTGATGACAGACTGACTAGTTTATGACAGACTGAGTGTAGTTTATGACAGACTGAGTGTAGTTGGTGACAGACGAGGCAGCAACAGAAGCAATAACTGATTGATTGATTGAAAACTTTATTTAACAGATTGCAGAATGGGTACAATACAGTACGGCTCAATACACACAATTGTTAAGGCGATGCAGACCAGAGAAAGACTTTCGCCTTGTTTACATCAGGGTCCCCCATTTTCAATTCATCGTAAAACATTGTTTGATGTGTGGATTCTAGGAGAGATGAGAGAACAGTATTATGGAAATTGAGAAACAGATTGTATACCAAGTGTGTTATCAAATCAAATCTAATATATATAAATGCATAATATCATCTGCATCACAGGGAAGCATGGCTAACATTACATGTGATATAAGCCCCAGAATGAACAATGAGTTTATGCAGAGAACAATGGGGTGAATATTGTAGATATTGCAATATACGTTTATGATAATCAGTTGGAGAATCCAGGCAAACCCATCTGTAAATTATATAAATTGCAATAATCAAAATAAGAGAAGCAAGCTACGATCACTGGGCTCAGGGGTTTAATTACATTAAATGGCCATAGAGGCATAATTACAAAGATACTTCAAATAAATAGCCATTATGTGGCCTGTGGGGTGAATAAAGATTGTGATTGGTCGATATAAAGATTGTGATTGGTTGATATAAAGATTATGATTGGTTGATGTAATGATTGTGATAGGTCGATATAAAGATTGTGATTGGTTGATATAAAGATTGTGATTGGTCGATATAAAGATTGTGATTGGTTGATATATAGATTGTAATTGGTCGATATAAAGATTGTGATTGGTTGATATAAAGATTGTGATTGGTCGATATATAAAGCATTAGGACGCACTGGTGATGTTATTGAGATTAGTGCTCGGCTCGCAATGAGCGCACGGTGCAGATCAGTTAGGAGTGACGGAGACACTCTGGAATGGTTGGCGCTGTGGAATAACCTTCTTGTCCAACTGGCTTTTACAAGATTAAATATTAAATATTAAAAGCGCGAGCTCAGCCGGCTGCTGGCAGGATGTGGTCGACTGCTTTAAGGGTTTTGATCTCCTCAGAGACGTGAGCCTCAGCCTTCTGGACGCTGCAGCCGCTTGAAGTGTCCTCTGACCTCTGTCCTCTGACCTCTGATTCTGGCTCAAGGTGTCCTCTGACCTCTGTCCTCTGACCTCTGATTCTGGCTCAAGGTGTCCTCTGACCTCTGACCTCTGATTCTGGCTCAAGGTGTCCTCTGTCCTCTGACCGCTCCTCTGATTCTGGCTCAAGAAGACACCAAGGAGCAGAGGACCAAATCAAATCAAATCAAATTTATTTGTAAGGCCCGACAACATACGTTAATGTCCCCATGGGCTGGACACGTCTTCTTTCCGTGCCCGAGCTCGGTGCCCCGGAACCTCCTTGAATGCCGCCACCCACTTCAATATTAGCGTTAAAAACGCCTAATCTATGTTTTAAATTATGGCTATGTGTCTAATCTGCCCGTCGCTTATCAATGACTCGTTTGCAGTCAACATTGTCAAAACGGATTGTTTTTTTATCGGTTCATTTTCGTTTTATAGCATTTTGAAAAGCTTACTGGAATATTCTAGAATACACAAAAACGTTGTCATTTTTCGGCCTATTTATGAATAGTTTTCAAATAAATGCTAGATTATCGATAGTAGGCCTATATGTGTACGTAGGCGATCTGAAAAATCGATTCTCTTATTTCCTCATCAGCGATCACAGCCAAACAGCCACATCACACATAGGGGACACGCTGTTATCTCAGCGAATACAGCTCCGATTACCCCAAGACTGGTAACATAGACTCCTTACCTTAGATCAGATGTTCTCCAAAAAGATTATTCCAATTCCTGATCGCCATTCCAAATATCGATCACGCTTATTGATTGATTATTGGCTGCTGTAAATATATATTCCAGGCTGATTTCCGTCCCGCGATCAGATCCCTCTTGAGCAGACTGCTCGCCAGCACAAGGAGCCAGTTGGCTCCACCTCTACAGATCTACAGATCCCAGGTCAGTCTAAGCGACTGACCTGCAGTTACACAGGGATAGACGATAGGGGACGCTTTTTTCAAATCTGAGCTCCTGTAGGGGCTGGTGTACCAACGGGAGACTCGGTTGATGAAATATGAATTCAGATCGCTAATAAAAAAATTAAACAATATTTTTCGTCGTGGGCACTCAATGGGGGGGCTGATAAAACGAGTAATGTCGTCCGTGGCACTGAAAGTGTTAAACAAGTCAAGAAGAAACATCACAATAAGTCAAGAACAAAACAAGAACACCATAAGGTCCAACACATTTAAAATAAATGCAAAATAAATGAATGCAACACTCCTAGACATACCCCACGCGAAGGTAAGGAAAAACTCACTAAAACCTAGCAATAGGAAAAAATGCACCACAGGCAATGTGGAGGAGAGAAACCTTAGAAGGGCCATTCAAGGGGGGATCTCCCTTAGATGGCGGTGATAGTAGTGTTGCAGATGGACAGTTGGTAAGCATGCACTCATGTGTGTAGTGAAACACAGATGAGTGCATGCAATAGCAACTGAACATTTTGAAAAATTTAAGATAGAGCTGATAGCGATAGCAACTGAACATTTTGAAAGATTAAAGATAGAGCTGATAGCGGATCTATTTGAGGCACAGGGGCAGGCCAAAGTGCCTTGACCAAGTGTTGGATTCCTTCCTTCATAATCAGATAAACCTCTGACCTCTATAGACTTGTCACAGAACTGATGACGACATGTGTTATTCACACAGGAATCAGAGCTACAATGTTGTAAACTAAATATTAAGAAAACAAACTTCATTTGAAACATCTTGAAGCCACACAGGTCAAATTCAGGTTCTCGTGAATGTAAATGTTTCTTTACTGCTCCTTGGTGTTTCCAGATCCTTGGGTCGTAAGTAACCAAACTAGAACACATTCTCACTTCTTCTTCATGGCTTCATGGAACTGAGTGGTGAGAATGATGACCTATCCCAAAGAGCGCTCTCTATCTTTATTTAAGAAACTTCAATATTCCTTAAATGAACGACCATCAGACGCACAGTTTCTACATGGGTCCTTAGATTAGATTCATATGTATTGTCATCATGCAGCACAAGTACAGTACAAGGAAAAGAAGTCTGGCATCCAACCAGAGTGTAAACGTAACAGTAAAGTGCAATATTAATATACAATGTACAGGTGATTAAACTGGGTATAAATGAGTAATAGTGCTAATCAGATGTATGTACAGTACAGAGTTGTAGTATTAATATGTACAGTGATACAGGTATAAAGACACTATGGTAGTAAGTAGGGGTGTAAAGGTACAGTATGCGTATCCGTACCGAACCGTTCAGTACGGCTGTGTACTGAACGAATACAACGGTATGTTAACCACTAGCAACCGCCCACCGGGGGCTGTTTTTTTCACAATCTAATATAATTATTTTTTAATTTTCTATTTAACAAATCAATTATTAATTTCAATATAGAATATAGAATATTCGTTGACAGCCCTACAAGTACAATTAGTTACTGCACACTACATCACCCCTGAGTGGAACATGGAAAGCCAAACTTTCCCCCACTATACCGAAAACCCGTACCGAACCGTGACTTCAAAACCGAGGTACGTACCGAACCGTGGTTTTTGTGTACCATTACACCCCTAGTAGTAGTCATCCTGACCAGCAGCGTAACTAGTAAGAGTAGGTAAGGGATATAGATCTACAGATATTTAAAAAGCATTATATGTAGGTATATAGAGACAGATGTGGATATATAAAGATATACGGTAAGAATATATAATAATAATAATAATAATAATAGTAATACATTTTATTTAGGGATGTCCGATATTATCGGCCGACCGATATTATCGGCCGATATCGGCAGTAAAATGTGATATCGGAAAATATCGGTATCGGTAAAATTTTTTTTTTTTTTTTTTTTTTTTTTTTTTACATTTATTTAACCTTTATTTACCCAGGCAAGCAAGTAAGAACCAATTCTTATTTTATTTATTGTCAAAAGTATGCATGTTGGTTTAATTCAACAACAAGAGATATGTAATGTTAATTTTTACTTTTTTAATTATCATATTTTGCACAGATAATGCTTACATTTAGAAAGCCTTTTGAATGCATCCAGTGAAATTATTAATTACCTGAAATTATTCAGTTTTTTTGGGGAGAAACCCTGCATATATCGGTATCGGTTGATATCGGTATCGGTATCGGTATCGAAATTAAGAGTTGGACAATATCGGAATATCGGTATCGGTAAAAAAGCCAATATCGAGCATCCCTAATTTTATTTATAAAGCGCTTTTCAAAAACCCAAAAAAAACAGATGAACAGAGAAACAAAGAACCACAGGGAATAAGCAACAGCAAGACATAAAACCACGGGTAACATGTAAAAAATACAGAGTTCAGAAGGGGAACAGTCAGGGAAGTAAGGAAACCGAGGGGAGGGGGGGGACAGGAGACGGAGAGAAAGTAGGGAAGGGTAAAGGGAGGTGGTAGGTTGAAGGAGGGTGGCACTGGTTATGGGTAGGGAAGGTTGTATGCTTGGGAGAACAGGTAGGTTTTGAGTCGGGATTTAAAGGTGGAGAGTCTCTGACAGTCAACCAAACACTTCCTTTTCTCCCATGATTTCTTCTCATTGTATTCCTGATTTCATAACTGCTGTAGGAGCCATAATATGTAAGTTACAGTATCCTCTAATCAACTGGTGGGTCGCGACCCAAATGTGGGTCGCGGGGCCATTTTGAGTGGGTCGCGGATGTGTGTGTAAAAAAATAAAAATAAAAAATTTACTTTCTTTTTATTTTTTTTATATATATACTTTTTTTTTTTTGCACTAGCTATCTTTGTGAAAGTGGCTTCTCAGCTCTGGTCCAGCTGAAGACAAAGCAGAGGAACAGATTGGACATTGAGCATGACCTCAGAGTTGCTTTGTCTACCATCACCCCAGACTTTGAGACTCTTGTCAGGAGCAAACATCCCCAGTTATCCCATTAGTTCCCTGGGATGTTTAAGCTAAGAAGTCTGCTAGAAGGATATATTATTTATTATTATTATTATTATTATTATTATTATTATTATTATTATTATTATTATTATTATTATTATTATTATTATTATTATTATTATTATTATTATTATTATTATTATTATTATTATTATTATTATTATTATTATTATTATTATTATTATTATTATTATTATTATTATTATTATTATTATTATTATTATTATTATTATTATTATTATTATTATTATTATATTATTATTATTATTTTATTTCATTGTGTTTTTAGCCCTAGTTGTACATTTGTTGCAACCCCAGTTATCCCATTAGTTCCCCCAAACTTACTGTAGGTCTGTTATGTTAAGCTAAGAAGTCTGCTAAAAAGCATAATTATTTATTATTATTATTATTTTATTTCATTGGGTTTTTAGCCCTAGTTGCACTTTTGTTGCAACCCCAGTTATCCCATTAGTTCCCCCAAACTTAGGTATGTTATGTTAAGCTAAGAAATCTGCTAAGAAGCATATATTATTTATTATTATTTTATTTCATTGGGTTTTTAGCCCTAGTTGCACTTGTTTGTGTTTATTTCATGTTTTTAACAGTGCATGAAAGATTGTGTATTACTGCACATGTTTTATTTTTTTAAATCATAGTCGTTAAAAAATTTGGGTTGCGACTTAATGACTAAGGAAAATGTTGGGTCCCGAGGCTAGACCAGTTGAGAACCACTGCTCTAATCTATGGTGTTGTATGGTTAGTTGTACTGTCACTTTAGGTGGTGGGCGTGTTCACTGGGGTTTGGCGGCAATAGAGAGGTGTAGTCTGACGTCACTTTGAACCGCCCACGAGGTCCACCCGTATAGGGATTTATCATTGGGAAAATGGATTATCGGCTATTGTAACAATTCTGCCTCATTATTATTTTACGATTAATTGCGAATATTTTCATGTTGAGCTATAGATTGTGGATGAATACGCATGCACAGAAAGGTACACATGCAAATGTTCATGCTTTATTTGTTTTAAATGAGACGATTTAGAAATGGGCAATGGGGAAATACGTTGCAATTTTGCGAGGTGGACCGGCCGGAAACAGCAATGACGTCACCACTACACCTCCCTATAGGAGTGTTCATGTGGGATTTCATTCACCTTTTCACAGGTGTTGACAGTTTACGGAAAGAGGGAGTGAGCTCAAGGAGCGCATATTTTCTATTGACCACAACTCTGCAAGAGTATAGTATCCAAGAGTGCAAGTATTACAAGAGCGCAAGTTGAAAAGCATATTCCGGACGTGGAACGGAATTATTATATGACGCGCGTCACAGTGTTTATACTCATAGATATATAACACTAGATGGCTTACCCGCGCTGCTGGCCAATGGAGACCGACGTTGCCACATACTCCTCAAAAGACATCATGGTATCTGAGTCTGGCAAATACTGATTTTGGATTACTTTAAGTCCCTCACAGGCCCATAATTTAAATGATGCATCAGCTCTGCCTGGAGCAAAAAACTCATTACCCCACAACGGACTAAACTCTGACAGTGGATGTGGTTCTTCTAAATGTTTCTTTACATCATACGATATCTTTATCATGTTTTACTATTGGGTTTCTAGTTTTTTTATGTAGTTTTCTTACTGTATCTGAATACATATATTGTGGAAGGGGTTTATTTCAGACCTTGAGATTCCATTCAGTCCAATGAGGAACATTATCTGGTGAAAAATAAAACATAATAAACCTCAGTTGCGCAGCCCAGTAGTACCACATTAGGTTTGGGCATTTCAAACCGCCTCGATCATATGCTAAGTACAACAAAGTCAGATGCAGTCTTGACCTCCTGTTATTCCATATAAATCTCAAAAATGCTTTCCTTAGCCGCGGCTGGGTGGCGCAGCGGACATTGCGCTCGTCACCAATGCAAGAGACACCGGGTTCGAATCCGGCTGTCGGCGTTGCCTACGGCTTGGGCCGGCCGTCATACTAACTCAATTGGCAGAGTTAGCGGGTGGAAGTCGATGGGTGGTAATCTGGACGTTGTGGACAGCAACTCCTACAGGTCGGTTGGGGGACGCCTGCACAGCAGAGACAGGAAATGGCGGGGGTAGTGTGAGCCTCCCACACGTTACACCTCGCCAATGACAGTCCGCGCTGGCAGGTGAAAAGATGGGACAGGCTGCCTCCTCGTGTATCGGAGGGGACACGTGATGCAAGGCTTCTATCCTCCCTACAACTGACCAGTGGGGGGCATATGCGAGCAACGTTCAAGACAGGGGAGGGAGGAATTGGCACAGCGAAATTGGGATGGGAGAAAAATAGAAAAGGAGGAGAAAAAGTGGACCAAAAAAATAAATGCTTTCCTTAATCTTGCGAAGATGTCTATAGGTGGAGGCAGAGGAATGTTTTGGAATAGGTAGAGTAGCTTTGGCAGTATATTCATCTTTAGTATATTTATTCTCCCAACTATGGATATTGGCAGTGACATCCATCTCTCAATTGACTCATTAATTTGAAGCATCACAGGGGTTCATAGTTAGCGTCAGCCACATGCTCTAGTCTAGGCATGATCTGCACCCCTAGGTACGTAAATTGTTCCACGACATTGAATTGGACTACCTCAGGGATAGGGTTCCTTCTCTCATATGCATTACGTATTAATATAGAAGATTTCATATTGTTCACTTTATAGCCTGAGGTATCGCCGAATACTTTTATTAACTGTAACATGGCCGGGATTGATCTATTTAAATTTGACATGTATACAATTTTATCATCTGCATATAGGGAAATTCTATGTTCTGTCTGACCTACCGCCACCCCACAATATTCCGGGTGTGTGCATATTTTTATTGCTAGAAACTCTATCTCTAACGTAAACAATAAGGGAGATAACGGACATCCTTGTCTACAACCTTTACTGATCTTTATTGGCCTTGAGATATTCCTATTTGTTAATATCTCCGCAGTAGAGTTCTTATGTATTACTTGGACCCATTTTATAAAGTTGTTCCCACACCCGAAGCTTTCTAGAACTTTGAACAGATAGGGCCATTGGATCCTGTCGAAGGCCTTTTCTCCATCTAGTGTCTGGTCAAAGTCAAGGTCAAGGTCAACTTTATTTATATAGCACATTTAAAACCAACCGAAGTTGTACCAAAGTGCTTCACAATATAACACAGAGAAAATACTAAAAATACAATATAAAAACTGAAAAATACAAAAAAAAATATATATATATATATACAAAATACAGTATACACACAACCAGAAGCTGCAATACATTAAAACAATATAAAAAATCTAAGAAATACAAAAAATTACAAATACAGTATAAACAAAATCAGAAGATGCAATACATTAAAAACAATCACGACACGACCAGGGATATATGGCTTACTAAGCCTCAAAACGCCAAAGAGAATAGGTGAGTCTTTAGCTGAGCCTTAAACTTTTCTAGGGTCTGAGCAGACCTAATTTGTAATGGAAGACTGTTCCACAATTTACGGGCAGCCACTGCAAAGGCTTGGTCACCTTTTGTTTTTTGCCTAGACCTTGGGACATCTAAAAGTAATTTATTTGATGACCTTAGTGCTCTAACTGGGGTGCAAACATGGAGAAGTTCAGCTAGGTACTGAGGGGCCAGACCATTTAAGGCTTTAAAAACAAACAAAGCCATTTTTAAATCAAACCTGAAACGAACAGGGAGCCAGTGCAGGGAAGCTAGCACTGGACTGATGTGCTCACGCCTCTTAGTGCCAGTCAAGAGACGTGCAGCAGTGTTCTGCACTAGCTGCAGGCGTCGTAAGGAGAGCTGGTCGAGACCCACATATAGAGCATTACAGTAGTCCAGCCTTGACGATATGAACGCATGGATGACCCTCTCCAGGTCTTTGGGAGATAGGTAGGGCGTTACCTTTGCCAGGAGCCTTAGTTGAAAGAAAGAGCCTTTAACCACAGACCCAGTCTGGTGCTTCTTTATTAAAATACCTGTAGATGAAATTCAGTACCCTTCTTACATTGTGAAAGCCTTGCCTATCCATTATAAATCCATTTTGATCTTGGTTGATAATATTTGGTAGTACTGTTTGTAGAAGTCTTGCCAGTACTTTACATATTGTAGCTAGGAGTGCAGTAATAATAGCACAGACGGAGTCGCTTTCCGATGCAAAACAAAACAGATTTATTACACACTCTACTGTCGCACTAACAACGCTTGCATTCCATATTCACTCGTCTCTCTTAATGAATGTGTTAACAGATTTGGCAATGGGGCGACAATAATGTATACAAGAGGCATGGTATTCTATCTTTGGCCTAGCTCTGCTGGCAGCGGTTTATTTATCATGTTGTCTCATAATACAGCAGCACATATGATCTCCTCTCCTGGAGGGGCAGAAGTGAGAAGAAGGAACAGTAGGAGGGAACCAAGGTTTATATAGTCCCAACCTGGTGTAGACAGTAGACGCTCCGCCTACAGCGCCCTCCGGTGGACACAGATATACATGCAGTCATGAGGGCAGTAGAGAGCAATTACAGTCAGTTACAACCATACATACACCCTCTATATTCAACAGAATGAATGAATTAAATTTGTATAGCGCTTTTCCAAACAAAGTTACAGAGTGCTTTACAGCAAACAGCAAACATCAGGAAAGGCGAAAAAATCGAATAGAAAATAAAACAAGAGAAAAAGAGACAAAAAAACGTTCAAACAGGATTTGTAGGCAGATTGATGAAATAGCTTGCCTTATGCAATCAGAGCTGACCTAGACCCATAACATTGGGAAAAACATTTAAAAAACAGATGTGTCTTTAAAAGTAACTTAAAAGAGGACACTGACTCTGCTAGCCTAAGATCCAAGGGCAAAGCTTAAGCTACGTCATCCCCCGCTAAGAATCACAGGAGATGTAGTAAACACAACAGTCCCTCCATGTAGGCTAGAACCCTGTGAATTATGACTCAGTAGCCACTACAATATAATCTTTAAATCACAATTTAACAAACTTATGGGCCTCATGTTCTCACACTTATCGGGGGGTTTACCTGGTTTTGGTAGTGGAATAATTTAGGCACTATTCATAGAGGGCGGTAGATTGTCATCTTTGAACGATTCTAAAAACATTTAAAAAAATTGGTGTTAGCAATTTATCTTAATTTCTTTTGTAAATGTCTATTGGAATGTTGTCTGTGCCTGCTCTTTTCCCTGATTGCATGTTGTCGATTGCATCACCTACTGTATCTCTTCCATATTAATTTACAGATCTAGTTCCTCTTTATTCTTTTTGGGGATAGTTGGTATGGGTAACTCCTCTAAGAAGTTACATGCTTTTAGCATATTACTTTCATTTTTGGCATCGTATAGTTCTTCATAAAATCATCTAAAGGCTTCATTAATATCCATTGGGTCTATTCTATAACAACCTATCCTTTATAAGTAATGGTTGTGATTGACGTTTTTGATTCTAATTGCTTAATCAATCTACCTGACTTATCACCTTGTTCATAGAATGTTTGTTTTAGTCTTAGTAGGCTACATGGCAGCCCTGAATGCCGATAACTTTTCATATTCTCGATATTAATAGCTCGCTTTCCAGTTGGGGGTTACTATTCTCATTTATTTTCTCTTGAAGAATCGTTATCTCAACACTTAACCCCTTTATTTTATGTTCAAATTCTAATCTTTCTGCCCTTGCCTTTTTTATTTTTAACCTGTATAACTAATGATTGTTTGTGTAGTATTAATGTCAAAGTAGTCATCTATCTGTTGGAAATGCCATCTAAATGGGTATTTTGTTAATTTATCGTCTTTACTGTATATACCAAACCGCATGGTGCGTGATCCGAGATCGCAATGATATCATAGAAGCTTTTGTGGATTTTGGAACGCAACTCTGCGGAAACAAAAAAGTGATAAATTCTTGAAAATGTCTGGAACACCGCGGAGTAGCAGGAATAGGCTCTAGCATGTGGCTTCTGTTCTCTCATATATCTAATCATCTCAATTCCTTAATGAAATGGAGGATAACTGTTCTACATTTATTATGCGTTTGATCCGCACCTGTGGATCTATCCACACTGGGGTCCAACGTGCAATTGAAATCCCCTGTTATAATGTATTGTCCTGCGAGTGTTGAGAGAAGGGTGAATAAATCTGTGTAGAACTTTGAGTCATCTATGTTCGGGCCATATACGTTTACAATGTTTAAATTTATAGTTAACAGAGACCCCTGAACTATTAGATATCTTCCCATTCTATCTTTGATTACATTCTTCACCTGAAAGGGGACTGATTTGTGTATGAGAGTCATAACTCCTCTGGCCCGGGATGAACAAGATGCCGTGAATATACTACCTTGTCATCTCCTCCTTATTTTTTTATTGTCCTCTTCTAAAAGGAGGGTTTCTTATAGAAACACCATCTTTACCTCCATATCTTTAATTTTATGCATGACCTGCTTAACATTTCTAAGCTGCTGTAGACCTCTGCAGTTCCAAGACACAAGATTAAGTTTTACTCCTTGAGAGATTCATGTCAAACGAAATTAGATTACCCTGTAAACATAAGTTGAACTTTTCGGGAGGCATAACACAACTGGGTGTCCGAACACACAACCAGCACATCAAACATAAACACATCAAACATAAAGCCTTCCCCTTCTATATATTCAAAAAACTAACAAATTAAGTGCATTTGTAATAAAACAGATACTTGTGCCCTAATGATAAGGATAGGCACTCAAAATGTGTGTGTGCGTGTGTGTATGTGCGTGTGTGTGTATGTGCGTGTGTGTGTGTGCGTGTGTGTGTGTGTGTGTGTGTGTGTGTGTGTGTGTGTGTGTGTGTGTGTGTGTGTGTGTGTGTGTGTGTGTGTGTGTGTGTGTGTGCGTGTGTGTGTGTGTGTGTGTGTGTGTGTGTGTGTGTGTGTGTGTGTACAACTGTCCTTGCTGGTCCTAGATCAGCGTGGCGGCGGTCAGGAAGCTCAGCAGCAGGGTCACCAGGGAGATGAGCTGAGCTGGAGCAGCACTGCTTCTGGTGAGGACTGGACCTGGAAGAGGAAACCATGACAACACCATGACAACACTGACCCCCACGCTGAAGAGGAAACCATGACAACACCATGACAACACTGACCCCCACCCTGAAGAGGAAACAATAACAACACCATGACAACACTGACCCCCACCCTGAAGAGGAAACAATAACAACACCATGACAACACTGACCCCCACGTTGAAGAGGAAACAATAACAACACCATGACAACACTGACCCCCACCCTGAAGAGGAAACAATAACAACACCATGACAACACTGACCCCCACCCTGAAGAGGAAACAATAACAACACCATGACAACACTGACCCCCACGCTGAAGAGGAAACAATAACAACACCATGACAACACTGACCCCCACCCTGAAGAGGAAACAATAACAACACCATGACAACACTGACCCCCACCCTGAAGAGGAAACAATAACAACACCATGACAACACTGACCCCCACCCTGAAGAGGAAACAATAACAACACCATAGGGAAGAATCTCAAGCTAGCTAGAGGGGCGTCATAGCAAAATGCTGATTTACCCTTTTCAGAGCATTTACATTTACATTTAGTATAGCTAAAGTTCTGTACGACAAGTCAGCAGTAAGGGTACAACTCTGGTTCTAACATTGAGTCACTGAATATAATATTAATGAAGCCGTTTTCTTATCAGTCCTGGACTATGGTGATTTGATTTATAGGCATTCTGCAGCCTCAACCCTTAAATCCGTGGACTCTGTCTATCACTCTGCCCTCAGATTCATCACTGATGATAGATACAACACTCATCACTGTGTCCTTTATGAGAAGGTTGGTTTGTCCTCGCTGATGGAGAGGTGCAACAAACACTGGTTAATTTTTAAGGCCCTTATTGGTAAACTACCTCCTTATACTACCTCATTACTGGAATGTAATTTTGGAACCTATGGAACCTGTTCTAGTGACTGGCTGGTCCTTATTAAGGTCCCCTGAGTTTGCTCGGAACAGGGTAAATCTGAATTTGGCTATGATGCCCCTCTAGCTCATGGAATGAACTCCAACAGTCCTTAAAGCTTGAGATTCTCTCCCCTGTTGCAGAGTTTAAAACCTTCATCTCCAACCTTTCTTAATCAAGTTGTACATGTTTTAATTGATTTGTTATCCTTACTTGTCTTATTGTTATGATTTAATATTTTGTGTGATTTGATATGCCATTTTCTTAGCTTAACTCTCTACTTACACTCGACGTGACTGTAAATGAGGGAAACCTCAGTTGCCTGTCGAGTTTAAATAAAGGTTTGAAATTACATTAAATGAAGTGTGTCGACTTGTAACTGTCTTAGCTGATTTGTTATTGTTTACCTTTATTTATTGTGTCTATATGTATGAAATGAGCACAAAGCTCTGCTTAAGCTGGTTCCCTCATACCTAAGCGTGTTTCTGTGCACTACAAGTATGCCCTTCGTTCCCAAGATGCTCTGAAACTGGATGTTCCCTATATGAGAACTGAATTGGGAAAAAGGGCTTTTAAATATGCTGCTCCTTCATCCTGGAACAAGCTACAAGAGGACCTAAAATTGCCAGGACTGGTCACCCTCGGAGAATTTAAAGCCATCTTAAAAACCTACAAATTCAGTTCCCTCGGACAGTGCAACTGTGTTTGATAACTTGCCTGTTTGATAACTTGCCTGAAATTGGATCTCGCTGTGAATGTTTTATCTGTATTTTATTGTGATGTTCTTTTTTATGTTGAACCTTTCTGCTGCCTTGCTTGGCCAGATCGCTCTTGAAAAAGAGATTTTAATCTCAATGATGCTTATTCTGGTTAAATAAAGGATTTGATTTGATTGATTGATTGAAATTGCTGATAAACCGTCTCTTGTTTTGTGAGCTTGTCGTCACTGAAAATTAGGGAAACCGTCATCAGTGTCTCAGGAGTTGAAATGAAGGTTTGAAATGAAATGAAGACATGTGTTCTGAAAGCAGACAGCTGTACCTGGTCCCCTGAAGACCAGTGGGCCCATGGACAGGGCTGTGGAGTCATGGAAGGACAGGTCCCTGCGAGCTCTCTGGTGGTAACCAGGGTAACAGTGCTGGAGGGGAAACCACAGGGACAACTTCAAGCTGTGACTGTATATATATATATACCATATATATCTGTCCCATATATACCCCATATAACTGATAGCATGTACAATAATGCTGTATGTACCATATACAATGTGTATATATATATATATATATATATATATATATATATATATATATATATATATATATATATATATATATATATATATATATATATATATATATATTTTTTTTTTAATCTTTTTCCTCCTACTTTTTTCCGTTTTTCTCCCACCTAATATTAGTCGTTATGCCAATTCCCAATCCCCTTCCTGGTCGTTGCGCACTCTACCCCCTACCGTCGGTCCGGGAGGGCGGAGACTATCACACGCTTCCTCCGACACATGTGTACCCAGCCCACCGCTTCTTTTCACCTGGCAGCGCGGACTCTTACTGGGAGAGTGTAACGTGTGGAAGGTCACACTACTTCTCTTAGATCCTCCCGTTGCTGTGCAGGCGCCCTGACCGAACTGTAGGAGTCGCTGTTTACAACGACCAGGACCCACCCTCGCCGGGTTTCCCACCCTCTAACACGCATGATTTTTTTCCGTAGCCTCTGTTTCCGACTACACTCTCTGATTGGCTAGACCGCGTACAGCGAAGAAGAAAATACCCTCTCTGACTGGTTTAGCTCCGAAGGGTCTCTTCCGCCTTGTACATATTCTCTGCATTCTTTCGAAGTGGTTATGCTTAGGCCCTCTTTCGAAGTGGTTATGCTTAGGCCCTCTTTCGAAGTGGTTATGCTTAGGCCCTCTTTCGAAATGGTTATGCTTAGGCCCTCTTTCGAAGTGGTTATGCTTAGGCATTCTTTCGAAGTGGTTATGCTTAGGCATTCTTTCGAAGTGGTTATGCTTAGGCCCTCTTTCGAAGTGGTTATGCTTAGAGTTAGCCAATCTGAGAGCATCTTTTTCTTCTTCGCTGCAATCAAAGAGCGTGTTCCTTCACAGAGGCTACGGGAAAAAATCACGCCTCTAACACTGCCAATTGTGTTAGTATGGACGGTCGGCCAACCCGGAAGCACCACAGCTGGATTCGATCCCACTGTCTCTGTGGTGGTAGACAGACGCTTAGTCCGCTGCACTACCCGGCCGCCCCACAATGTATATATTTATTCTTACCATATATCTATCCACATCTGTCTGTACATACCTGCATATATTCCTTTTACATATCTGTAGATACCATATCTATATCTGTACATATCCCTTACCTACTCTTACTAGTTATACTGCTGGCCAGTATGACTTACTACCATAGTGTCTTTATACCTGTATCACTGTACATATTAATACTACAACTCTGTACATACATCTGATTAGCATTCATTTATATATTTAATACCCAGTTTAATCACCCGTACATTGTATATCACTGTTACATTGTCACTCTCGTTGGATACCAAACCTTTTTGTTGTACTGTACTTGTGCTGTATGATGACAATACATTTGAATCTAATGTAATGTAATCTAATGTAATGTAATCTAATCTAGGTAATGTAATCTAGAGACATGTGTACTCATTATGTATGTTGCATTTAGTGACCATACATGCATGTGAAATACTGTACAATCTGAGATTGAGGTGTGTGTGTGTGAGTGTGCAGCTCACATTTTCATACATTGTGGGGACATTCCATAGACTTACATTCACTCCCTAACCATAACACACACACACACACACACACACACACACACACACACACACACACACACACACACACACACACACACACACACACACACACACACACACACACACACACACACACACACACACACACACACACACACACACACACACACACACACACACACACACACACACACACACACAGCTAGTACGTACAGCGGTGCAGTCCATCTGGTGCAACAGACACAGCTGGATCTGGCAGTGCAGGAAGACGTTGGAGAAGTTGGTGAAGGTGAACATCCTGAAGGAGAAGCGGGCGGAGGTGGAGACGCCGTTCTGAAGCACGTCCACCGTGGTATCCTCCGGGTTAGGACATCTGGGGGACGGGCAGGGACGTTACAGTTACCAGGCAGTGAGGAGGGTTACATTTACCAGGCAGTGAGGAGGGTTACAGTTACCAAGGCAGTGAGGAAGGCGGGGACTGAGGACAATAACTGACTACAAAGTCAGCGCCCCCTCAATGGGGAGCGACGACGCCTCTCTCGCGGACAAACTCAACTCTTTCTACGCTTGGTTTGGTGTAGACGGCTAGTGACGTCACTGGCGCGCCGGCTGTTGTGGAGGGGGCAACCGTGGGGGGGGCGGGTACGCTCTCTCGTTGTCGGAACACAGTGTGAGAAGAGCATTTATGCAGGTGAACACCAGCAAAGCTGCTGGCCCAGATGGTATAACAGGACGCATACTTAAGTCCTGTGCCAACCAGCTAGCCCCTGTGTTCACCGCCATATTTAATCAATCCCTGGCGGAGTCAGTGGTCCCTGCCTGCTTCAAGATGTCTACCATCATCCCTGTACCGAAGAAACCCTCCCCAACAGGTCTCAATGACTACAGACCGGTGGCACTCACCTCTGTGGCCATGAAATGTTTCGAGAGGCTGGTCAAGGATCACATTTGTGCCTCCCTCCCCAGTGATATGGACCCTATGCAATTTGCATACAGGCCAAACAGGTCCACTGATGATGCGGTCTCCCAAGTACTGCACAGCACCCTCTCTCACCTTGACCGCCAGAAGGGGGGCTATGTGAGACTGTTGTTCATTGACTACAGCTCAGCGTTCAACACCATAGTCCCCACCAGACTGGTGGACAAGCTGATCGAGCTGGGTCTGAGCTCCGCTCTGAGCGCCTGGATACTGGACTTTCTGAGCGAAAGGCCCCAGGCGGTCAGGGTGGGGGGTCAGACCTCCAACACCATCACCCTGAGCATCGGGTCCCCCCAGGGCTGTGTTCTGATTTGGAGGGTATTCCTTCATTAAAAGGACAACCAAAAACGTCTCTGAAGGCTTATATTGTCAGAGAATAGGCGACGGTGTCAGAGAATTAGGAGAATTAGGCTACGCTATGGTATGCTCCAAATGGCATTGAGTTTCTCTCGTTCTATGTCACGGATAGGCTAGGGGACACAAATTCAGCCTGAGACGTTCAGAGTCGCTCCGGCCCGCGCGCACACACACACACACTATTGTCACCTATGTGTGTTGTTGCGCTCTGGGTAGTGTATCTGTAGTAGAGCGCTGTGTAGGCTACATCATCTGGCCGCGTCCTATTTTTCTACAACGGAGTTCGGCGATTTGCGAATCTGATTGGCCACTGACGTTTCTGGTCATGTGACATGTGCGCCCAATAGCGTGACGAGCTGTGTCTTTGCCCATTTCCGTGTCGAACAGCCTGCAAAGCACCTGGCGTTCTATCGCCTAACCCTAACCCTAACCCTAACCTTAACCAACTTCGAAAGAGTGCCTAAGCTTAACCGTCGGAATCAGGGCAGGCGTTCTATCGCCATGCTCTAAGACAAACTCTAACCTTAACCGACTTCGAACGAGCGCCTAAGCCTAACCAGTGTAGAAACTTGCGGTCCCACGATTGGGCGTACATGTCACATGACCAGAAATGTCAGATTCGCAAATCGCCGAAATCCGTTGTAGAAAAATAACAGGCCATCTGGACGGACTGTTTCTGTGCGAGCGAGCATGCAGAGTATGGAATTGAATCCTGACGGTGCCACTGCTGGCCCACACACCAGCCCACATTAGTGGCCCACACACCGGCCCACACACCGGCCCACACACTGGCTCACACACCAGCCCACACACCGGCCCACACACTGGCCCACACACCGGCCCACTTACCGGCCCACACACTGGCCCACATACCGGCCCACATTAGTGGCCCACACACCGGCCCACACACCGGCCCACACACCGGCCCACCGTACAGACCATGTAGCCTGGGAGATGACTGAAATCACTGCTAGTAGGCTATTTTTAATCATTTTTAAGCATCTTTCTGTGACAATTTTCATTTTTACATCAAACTTTTTCAGCCCTACCCTACCAAAGTGGGCCGATCGGAGTGGACTAAATGGGCCAGTCAAACCATCAAAAAAAAAAAGTGGACCAGCCCACTTTGGTTCTGGCCCATCGGGATTCGTCCCGAACGTCCCGATGGCCAGTCCGGGCCTGCTTGATGGGCTAACGTTATACTTCGGTACCTAGCATAACTCATTGTTACATTCGCGCTCTTTTTCATTACGTGTATTGAAACACAGCTGACGTTTTTGTCATTCTTGTGTTTGTCAGAAGGTGAAAAGAAGTTACTGCACACCAAACCTAACGCTTAGTACATTGGATATATGTCACACAGGTATGGAGATGTTTGTGTCTGTTTCTTTTGAAAACGTTTTATATGATTTTACTGTGAAATGAAAGGCTGTAGGTTTAATAGCCTTATACAGTGTAGCTAATCCACACCAGTTTAGCTATATAAATTAAAAGAGTCTGGCTGGTGTGATTATAATACAGCAGGGTTACATGTTACTCTAATGTTACTGTTTGTGATTATGATGTGTTTTATTTTCACATTCGTTATAGAGATATAATATGGGTCTTGGTTAATCATTTGGTTAAGATTGTTAATGGAATAGAATTTTGTTTTTGCTCAACACAATATATATGATAATTGTGTAATTTGTAACACTGCATTCTGGATGCAAATGAGAAGGTGAAAAGAAGTTAGTGCACACTGCACACCAAACCTAACGCTTTTGTACATTGGATATATGTCACACAGACTTCCAGTAAAAGATCCTGAGACCCAGTAGGGGAGACCGGGGCACAGTGGATCAGTGGCTATTTATAGAAACTTGTACACAGGAATGCCTTGATGATGTCATCAGTGTGTGCCTCTGGTTAATCCATATCTGAAAATGTGTTTAATTTCCAGGCAACACACTTTTGTGAAGAATTGAAAGGTAATCTTTTGTACCATCAAATGTAAAATTTCGGGTTTCTTAAGTGATTCACTGTGCCCCGGTAAAAGGAGGTTGCTTTGTTTGTTGACTAACGCCAATATTAACTCCTCAATTTAACTATTTTTTATTCCAAATATAACTATATATATATATATTATATCAATCTGTGCCATACTATTGCATGCTTTATCTGGTTTCAGAAAAATAATGTATAATATCTGGACTGATTCACAGTGCCCCAGGTAGCGATCCACTGTACCCCGTTACTGGGGCACAGTGGATCAAATATATTTTTACATTCAACCCCATCTCAGCATCTCATATTTGGCAGTTGGCAGGATATGATAGACATGTTTTATAGAGAACATATTCTGCTATCAATTCCACAGTAGACCAGAACCATGCTGTCATCAAGCCAGGAAAAATGCTGAAATATTAGATTTCTGATCCACTGTGCCCCGGTCTCCCCTACTGCCTCCTGCCTGGTTAATGCCACCACACGCACCAGAACACAATGCAGCAGCCGTAACACACGGGTTACAACTACAACCCCAGGAGCTACAGTATACAGGACAGTATCCTGAGAGAGACATTGTGATCGTGTACTGAATATTCTCTGCTGTTTCAGAAACAGACGCTCTAAAACACAGTGAAACTCTCTTTACTCTGAGGCGATGAGGTTCCAGCGCACGGGGTGGTTGCGGATGTTGACGGGCGTCGCCCAGCAGGAGTCCAGGACGACGGAGATCTGTTGCCCGTCGATGCCCACGGCACTCACGTCCACGTACAGCCTCTGGTCCACCTCCACCTCCACGTTGGCGCCGCTGAACGGGTGGCGGAAGACGGCGTCCTGGTACGCGACCATCCTCAGGCTGTAGTGGCCCAGCCCCGACGGAAGCTTCCTGGTCAAGCGGCTACAGGTGGCGACGACAATGACACGGTATGATTAGGATTCAGAGGCACAACTCTATAGTCGGTAGATTTGCACTACATCTCTACCTCATTTTTGCAGTTTCTTTGCATTTTTTTGTACAAATAAAAACATTTATTGTTTTTAAATGTGACAAATAAAACAAAACTTGAACTTGAATGAGGTTTCAGGTTCAGATTTAAGATCATGTACGACGTAGCTCCTTGGTCATGGTGAGGGGTTTACTGGACACAGTCAAATAAAGTCATCTGTTGATTTTAATTTGCTAGCATTGGTTAGTAAACAAAATGTGCTATTCGATAAGTCACTGGGAATTATTTGAATACTAATTGAACCTCGCCCCGCCCCACGTCAACATATGGTTTAGTTTTTACTAGGGATGTCCGATATTATCGGCCGATATTGGCATAAAAACTTGATATCGGAAAATATCGGTATCGGTTTTCAATTTTTAATTTTTTACATTTATTTAACCTTTATTTACCCAGGCAAGCAAGTAAGAACAAATAATTATTTTATTTATTGTCAAAGTATGCATAATGTTGTGTTAATTACACAACAAGAGATATGTAATGTTAA
This sequence comes from Notolepis coatsorum, assembly GCF_963971535.1. Classification (NCBI taxonomy): domain Eukaryota; kingdom Metazoa; phylum Chordata; class Actinopteri; order Aulopiformes; family Paralepididae; genus Notolepis; species Notolepis coatsorum. The sequence goes on along the minus strand of NC_140174.1, from coordinate 18,703,456 downwards.
TTACCTGAAATTATTTCGTTTTTTGGGGGGGGGGGGGGGGGGGGGGGGGGGACCCCTGCATATATCGGTATCGGTTGATATCGGTATCGGAAATTAAGAGTTGGACAATATCGGTATATCGGTATCGGTAAAAAAGCCAATATCGAGCATCCCTAGTTTTTACTTAAAACAAGCGAGCTAGCTGGCTGCTGCCATTGCTAACAGCTAACGCTAGCGGACCAAGCTGGTGTATCTTCCGGGAATAAAAGCATTCATTCTGAAAGTTACATCAATGATGCTTGAAATGTGTGAGCTTAGTGAAACAACAAACATTTTCACATAAAACTAATTTTTTCACACATAAAACTAAAAACGACTATTTGAAAATCGATGCCCATCCCTATGACACCTTATGCATTTCACTAACAAACAAGGGACATAATCACTGAAATCCTGTAACATACATTGTTTCTCACTAGTCACTAGACTACTCGGGAAGAAGCAGTGTTGTCTTCTGGGTAGAAAACGGTGTAGTGTTCTGCCTCCATGGCTCTGTAGCTGTGGGACCTGTGTTTGTGTCGACAGCGAGTCACACGCTAGATCTAATCTCTCTGCTCTGAACACAAACAGGTTTCCCATTACATTACATGAACCCTTGCAACAGGGAACCATGTAAGTCTGTTTGACGTTTTCAAATAAACAGTGTTTTCAAACCTAATTATCTAAAGTCTGTAAATTGGAGTAATGGTAAATAAATGAAGTGCTGCTTACATTGCTTGTTAAAGAGTCCAGAGTCAGACAAGAAGATAGATATTAATCTCATCTCTGCGTGCAGTAGAAAGTTATCCGGCTGCAAGCTAGCCTAGCTTAGCACAAATACATGGAAGCGGAATATGGACCAGCTAGCCGAGCTGTCTCCCAGAGTTTTAAGCTAGGCTAGTGGTCCATATCCGCTTCATTTCATTTGTGCTAAGCTAGGTTAGGTTGCAGCCAGATAGCTTTCTACTGAACGCACAGAGAAACAATTGATATCTACTTGTCTGACTCTGGAGAAGACGGCAAGTGCATTTCCCATAATGTCGGCATGTTCCTTTAAAGACGGTTTAGATTTAGATAGATTTTGGGGTTAACTTTACAACTGCAATACACCTTTGTTTGTGCGGGTTCTGACTAAGCTATGTACTTCATCAGAGATTCCTCTGTTGACAATGATGGGGTGGGGTGGGGGGTGTATGAAGGCCACATGAGACGCTTGTCTCTCACCTCTCTAAGGGGTTGATGCCCATGGAGAGAGACTGGCTCAGGGGATATGAAGCTCTCACCTCTCTCAGAGAGAGACTGGCACAGGGGATATGAAGCTCTCACCTCTCTAACGGGTTGATGCCAATGTTCATGGAGAGAGACTGCGTCAGGGGATACACGCAGCAGAAGCGCAGGTGGATGTCCCTCTGGCGGCTGATGATGCTCGGGTGTCCGTGGGTGTCCACATCGCCCTGGATGACGTTCTGGTAAATGAAGTGGGTCCCATTGCTCTGTGGGAAAAACAGCAAAACGCAAGGAATAAAGGAGCCATGTGCTATTATTATTAGTGCTGTCAGGCGATTAAAAAAATTTATCTAATTAATTACAGGATTTGTAATTAATTAATCTAATTAATCGCATTTTAATCGCATAACCATTTTATGCCTGATATTCTATAATCATATTTCAAATTGCATGTGTCCGGATGGCAGAATTCAGTACTGTGCAAAACCTTCTGTTTAATCATCTTCCATTTATTAATTTGCTTAGATTTTTCAGGTCTGGTCAATTTTAGCATGGTTTTTATTGATATTCTCATTTGGTTCATTACAATTTACTCAAGCCTAGTAACAGACACAGTATTTCTGACACTGGGAATACATTCCCTGAGATCCATAGATGTCCCTATAGAATCAGATACCAAGAACATGTAAATGGACCATATAAAAAAAGTCTGTAAATGTGTATTCTAGTTTGGAATGGAATGAATTCCATGGAATGGAATGAATGAGATAAATAAAAAAAAGTATAATTTTTCTTTAGTTTTTTTTTTAGTTAATTTTCATAACAAGATAATTTGCTGTGTAATTAATTAATCTAATTAACGCGATAAACGGACAGCCCTAATTATTATTATTATAATTATAATAATAATAATTATTATTATTAGTATTATTATTATTATTATTATTATTATTATTATTATTATTATTATTATTATTATTATTATTATTATTATTATTATTATTATTATTATTATTATTATTATTATTATTATTATTATTATTATTATTATTATTATTATTATTATTATAATTATTATTATTATTATCTAGGATTCTTTATTGTTATTATTATTATTGTTATGTATTATTATTAACTCATTCCCCGCCAATGACGATTATACTCGTTATTGGCCGCCAATCGTTGGACGCCAACAACGAGTATACTCGTTATTTGATCGTTATTTCTTTTATTCAATATTTCTATTCATTACAGGCCCACTGACTCGGCATTAACATTGGGAATCGCATTGAGAATGCCTAGGTGCAATACTGGCTGCATCACGCTAGACGGCGGTATAGAACACCCTTTCTACCCTTGTATCTTTCTATGTGGGACGGCCCCAGGTAGGGATGCCCCCCAAAACCCGGTTCTAAATGGGAACCGGTACTAAATTAGAAAAAACCAGAGTATTGATAAGCTCCGACGTTATCGATACTGCTATCGGTAGTCTAGGAGCGGATTAGCTACAGAGCTAACAGAGTACCATCCATCTGCTATGCAACGGTGGCAGCAACACTGGAAATGGACTAACGTTAATGTTATGCCGAGTTCATACTACACTACACGTATGAACTCGACATAACGTTAACATTACTCCGTTTCCATGAAGTGTTTAATTAGCAGCAATCTGTTGTTGAAAAAGTGACGTTAAAAATCTCCGTAAATAGCACCGGAAACCGGAAACGCAAGGACAGGAAGCCGTCATGAAATCATTGTAGTCATATTGTAGTCTTTTAGTCTTATTAACTAAAAGATTTTAACAAAATAAAAAGCAGCAGCACTATTGGATAACTGAGTCATGTTTGCTATGTATTTCTTTCTTTAGGGGAGTAGGACATTTGTTTCACAGTTTTAGCATGATGTTGATGGTGATGGCTAGGTTAAACACAGGTTTTTGTTTTTAAGAGGGGGGGGGGTTTGATTTGATTGCAGTTTATTTCATATATGCAACACAACAAACAAACATCAAGTACAGATATGGCCTTAAGCCGTTCAAATAATAAATGTATACATAAAAAAAAAAAAAAAATCTAAAAGAACCGATAAGAGTATCGATAAAGTACCGAACCGTTAAGCAGTATCGATAAGAGTAGTAGTATCGATAAAATCCTAACCATACCCATCCCTAGCCCCAGGTATCGGGTTACATTTTTCCTTGTCGGGCAATACGAACGGTTCTGCCGGTTACATTGAAGCGTGTCAGATATCTCCGATCCATATGTTGTGGATCTAAAACCATACTTATATTCACCACGGTATAACACAGGAACGTATGGATGGAAAATGTTTCTCTTTTTTGCATCTTGACCGGAAGAAACTCAATGTCAAATGACTATAGTATTGTATCCATGGCTATAATATAGAATATAGATTTAGCTCTACAAACAAGGTGACTAACTCCCATCGTTTACAGCGTGGTAGTAGCTACCACAGGATAAGGATAATAGCTGGCAGCCAATGAGTTAAGTATTATTATTATAGTTGTTTTTATTATTATTGTTATTGTTGTTATTATTATTTATTATTGTTATTATTATGTGAAGCAGAGTAGCCCAGCCTAGTAAGCCTAGTATAGCTCGCTTGTCTGATTATCTCACATTCACTATTAAGTGTGGGGGGGGGGGGTCAATTAATATTCTAATAGTTCCCAGTGACTATCGAATAGTAATTATTGACTTTTGTCCATCCCTAATACTAACCCTCCTTTCCTTTATTGTAGCTATGCTATGGAAAACATGTTTTGCCTAAAATATACCCAGGGGTGTAGAAAATACCCAGAAATTATACTTTTAAGTGAAATATGGGTACCGTCTCAAAATCGTGAGTATCTAGCTAAAGACACACTTGAGTAAAAGTAAAAAGTTTCTACTTTTAAATGTACTTAAGTACTAAAAGTAAAGACTAAAAGTAAAAGTAAAGACTTTTTTTCTGACTGTCTATTCTTCTGATAGCAGGTGTTTAATCAAAGATCCCCGCTATCTAGTCTTGCACAAGGACCAATCAGCATGGGTATGGCCGGGTTCATTTTCCATTGATGGGGATTTTATTGGCTGTTTTTAAATAAAGCGCGGCCGCAGGATTAATAACGTTAACGTTAGTTCAGCCAGAGAAACCAATGTACTGTACTAATTCAAATAGTTGGACCTGTGAGATTTGTACTTTGTAGGTCTGCATTTTAAATGTACTTAAGTATTGTAACAAAGTACAATTACTCAAGTACTTTACATCCCTGAATATACCTTTGACTTGACATATGATACCATTTCTACTATGGGTCCACAACTATTTGGGTCACAAACTGAAAATGTACATGGCCTACACCAGGGGTCTCAAACTCGCGGCCCGCGGGCCATTTGCGGCCCGCGGGATGATATTTTGCGGCCCCCTACTTGACATCAAAGTGTAGTGTTAATGCGGCCCGCGCGCAACTGTTTGCAGAGTCGTTGCGCGAGAGTTGGACGATTATGGGGCTGCGGCACTGCAGATCCAATGATCCGCACGGACGTTAGACGGTGTTGCACTCGCTACACCCAGTCTGTAAGCTAATAGCAGTCGCAGAGGCTCTGGCTAGTAGTAAGTAACGTTATCATGTTGTGATTTTCGAAGCAAAATAAATATTCAACATTCTCTTTTGAGACTCCGCCTCAGACTCTTATCCTTTGGCACTTGGAACTTACTGTACTTTGCTTGCAGGTCTGCAGCCATTATTGCTGGATTATGAATAGCACTAACTTTAGCCAAGGTACCATTAGCAAGCTAAGCTAGCTGACCTAGCTCGTCTCCCCGCATTGCCATTTGATAACGTTAGTCAGCTAACGCTAGTCAGTAGCTACTTGACTTAAATACGATTCACCGTGGGTGCATTATTGTTGATAGACGGATAGTGTCAGGTCCTGGAGAAAGGACAGGCCATCATCTGATTTAATGTAACGTTAAAGCGGATGTTATTCCAACTAGCTAGCTTTTCAGCTGTTAATGCTACAGTATAATAACACCAGCAAGTGAAACACATCCCGTCCGAGCTCCCCGTCACACGCTCTGTCGGGGACAATAGAATTTAAGAAAGTGTATCTGCTGCTAAAATGACAAACAGCATCACACTTTAAAACACGTTGATTTTATAATCATCACTCTCCGCAGGAGATAAATGCGATCGGAGGCTAGAATTTCCGATACTGGTGAATGAATGAAAACTTTATTTAACAGATTGCAGAATGGGTACAATACAGTACGGCTCAATACACACAATTGTTAAGGGGATGCAGACCAGAGAAAGACTTTCGTCTTGTTTACATCAGGGTCCCCCATTTTCAATTCATAGTGTGGTCTTCAATTCATATGCCTTTTCATAGATAGATAGATATATTTATAGACATTTTACAGCAGCAAGCATGCAAACTAAACGGATGTCCTGATGAATTGAAAATGGGGGACCCTGATGTAAACGAGACGAAAGTACTTCTCTGGTCTGCATCCCCCCAACAATTGTGTGTATTGAGCCGCACTGCACTGGTATCGGAACAACTCTAATTTTAATGCAACCTTTCCTCAAAATTCAGTGCTAAGAACCACAAAAATAAATGGAATGAAATCATCATATCAAGCTGCAAGCAGAATTATTGTTAAATCTATGTCGCAACGAGAAAAAGCAACCAAGTCCTCACTCAGTGGCAAGAAGCCATTCTCTCTCTCTGATGCATACATAATAAAATAATGTATGACTGAAGTGATGGAGACCATGTTTGAAGGCAAACAAAAGCAAATCCCCAGATCGCACAGCAACCAGAATAACTGAAATACTGGCTGGTGATTTGATTAAACAGCTTTGTAATAGAATAAAAAAAATGCACAGTGCATTTCCATAGCTGTGGATGAGTCCACTGAAACCACTGAGAAGCCTTCATGTTCTGAAGAACTGTTAATGTTCTGAAATGTTATTGCTAAAGATTGAGAAGATTGGATCAGTTGTACTTTTTTTGGGAATACTTGATGCGGCCCAGCCTCACCCAGACTCTACCTCCAGCGGCCCCCAGGTAAATTGAGTTTGAGACCCCTGGCCTACACTATTCTAAACTGTGGACCGTACCGTGAGAACTGTCCCACACGGGTTGTCCTCGTTGTCAAAGTTGAACAGCAGCCGCCCGTCCTGGAGAGACCCCCTGCAGGAGGAGTCCTGGAGGTGCAGCACGTCAGGGTGGAATCCGGCCTCAAACAGCTGGCAGCGAGACACGGACATGAGGCCGGTGCTGCTGGAGCAGGTGATGGATGAGTCTAGAGGACGGACAAGGAGACAGTTACACTAGAATCCTCAAGGTCAGAGCAGACTGGTGTTAATAAGACCATACATGATGATACTATAATGATTTAACATCTGAGACCTTCACAGTGCAATGCGGTGTCCCACAAGGTTCTGTCCTGGGCTATTTCCATTTATATGCTACCCCTCTGCAATATTATACGCAAATTTGGTATTAACTTTCATTGTTACGCAGATGACACCCAATTATACCTACCTATTAGGGGTGTAACGGTACGTGTATTCGTCCCGCGAATTTACGGTACGGCCGTCACGGTGCGGTACGCGTGTCATACGACGAATGCGCCCCACAGCGCAAACACACAAGTCACACATACAGGCACTCGCGAGGTCCGTGTGAGAACAGCGCGCGGCACACCGAGTCCCGACTTCAGTTCAGAGCGGGCGAAAGTGCACGGAGAAAGGCACATTTACATTGGAACAGCTGCAGGGTCGTTTTCTTGTTCGCCCAATAACGTTAACCAAATGAAACCAATGGAAAGAAACACACACGCGTCGCCGACACACACACACACGCCAACAAACACATCAACATTCTCCCCCGCCGGACTCACAGGCACAATCAAATAAAAAAAAGAAACATACTTTTCCGGACAGATCATCTGAGCTCCACTGTGTTTAAATCCAAATAATCCTCTGCCATTGTTGTAATATGTCATCTGTTCTCTAGTATTCAGTCTCGTCGTGAAGTTAAATTCTCTCTAGAAGTGAAACTGAAACTTAGCAAGGATACGTTGTTAAAGGGGCAGTAGGCAAGTGGATGCCTGAACACAGAATTACACCAGTATCACTGACTACCACGGCAAGCCTATAGAAAATTATTCTATTTAATTATAATAATTATCATAAATATAATATATAAATAAAATAAAAAAATGTAATAAAATAAAATATATATATTAATAATAATAATAATTATAAAAAAAATTCTGTTGTACCGAACTTGTACCGAACCGTGAACCCCAAATACCGAGGTATGTACCGAATCGTGGCTTCTGTGTACCGTTACACCCCTACTACCTATTAGTGTTGTCACAATACTGGAATTTCGACTTCGATACGATACCTTTAAAAGTATCGATATTCTATACCATTTTCGATACCAATTTTTTTATTTTTTTTATATATTATGTATTTTCAACAAATTTTGCTTTTGTTGCTGGTTGATTCTCCTCAGCTTCTCTCTGGTACTATAAGAGAAGATAAATATAACACTTTTAAAACCCTTTGTTTATCTTTAGATCAGACATTTAAAAATAACTAAATTATCTAATCTAAATCAAACCCCTCTTAAAAACAAAAACCTGTTTAACCTAGCCATCTATAAAACATCATGCTAAAACTGTGAAACAAACTCCCCTAAAGAAAGAAATAGATAGCAAACATTACTCAGTTATGCTATAGTGCTGCTGCTTTTTATTTGGTTAAAACAACAACTACAACAATTTTCATGACGGCGAGAGAGAGAGAGAGAGAGAGAGAGAGAGAGAGAGAGAGAGAGAGAGAGAGAGAGAGAGAGAGAGAGAGAGAGAGAGAGAGAGAGAGAGAGAGAGAGAGAGAGAGAGAGAGAGAGAGAGAGCGAGAGAGAGAGAGATTTCTCCGGAGCTATGCTCGGAGCATTTATTAACGTTACATTTTCAACAAGATTGCTGCTAATTAAACACCTCATGGAAACGGGGTAACGTTAACGTTATGTGACGTCGAGTTCATACGTGTACTAGTGTAGTATGAACTCGACTTAACGTTACTCCATTTCCATGAAGTAATTATAAAGGTGGCCAGCTAGCTAGCATAAGCTAACGGAGGAACGACTAGCTAACGTTAGCTAATAGCTGTATCGTTGGCACTGCTCTGTAACAACACTTGCAAATGGGCATCGTGGCATCTTTAGCTTTTCCTTCGTCGTTTACTTCAAACCCGAAGTACTTCCAAACAGCACTTCTGCTGTTTTCTTTATCCACAAGCACAAGTTGCGGAGGCTCTGCACTGGCCATATTCGGAGCTGAAATCTTTGTTGACAAACTGTGAGGTCTGTGAGGGGAGGGTTGCAGCAGCGTGTGTCTGTTGGTCTCTGAGGGGGAGGAGGAGGAGGGGCAAGCGTGCTCTGCAACAGCGTGTGTCTGTCTGTCAACAACTTGCGGTAGAACACTGCGAGCAAGCCAGTTGGTATCGATACTGCAGAAAGTATCGATATTTTGGCAAATGAGTATTGAAACCGTTTTAAATATTCAGAATCGATATGTATCGATTTTTCGATATTTTTGACAACACTACTACCTATTAAGCCGAATGATTCCTCTACGAAATCTTGAGGCATGTCTGCTTGCCAATAAAAATGGGCTGTCGCAAAATGTTCTGCTCCTTAACGGAGATAAAACCGCGGCTGCACGGATACTAACTAAAACTAGAAAATGTGATCATATCACACCCATTCTGTTCTCCCTACACTGGCTTCCCATCCAGGCCAGATTTCACTTTAAAGGGTTGCTCCTCACTTACAAAACTTTGAATGGGCTCGCACCGCTCTATCTATCCGATCTCATTATACGATACTCGCCCGCTCGTGCTCTTCGTTCACAGAATGTGGGGCTCCTATCGATCCCTAGGGTAAAAAAGAAATCTGCCGGCCACAGAGCCTTTGCCTACCGCGCTCCCTACCTGTGGAATACATTACCCGCCGTCGTCAGGGGCGCCTGCTCTGTCAAAGCTTTTACATCCTCGCTCAAGACTAGACACCTAAAAACCAAAGCTGTACCTCACTGTACCATAGCTCTGGTTGTTATTCAGTCTGGAGGTTCCAGGGTCTCACTGTACCATAGCTCTGGTTGGGTCTCACTGTACCACAGCTCTGGTTGGGTCTCACTGTACCATAGCTCTGGTTGGGTCTCACTGTACCATAGCTCTGGTTGTTATTCTCACTGTACCATAGCTCTGGTTGGGTCTCACTGTACCGTAGCTCTGGTTGTTGGGTCGATGGTGGTTCTCGTCACAGAAGCAGCCGTAGACGCCCTTCTTCTCTCCGCACCACTCGTCCTCCGTACAGTTCAGAGCATCACAGGGGTCTGACTCGGCTGGAGGAGGAGACAGATTAGATTACACTACATTGCATTATATTAGATTACATTATATTACATCACATTCGATTACATTACATTATATTAGATTACATCACATTACATTATATTACATTACATTAATTACATTATATTACGACTAAAGACACACTTCTTCAATCAATATCTGAAAGAAAATATATATAAAAAGACTAACCCTAACTAACCTTACTGTCATGCACTTGTCCTAATATACTAACCTACACTGTAGCACTCAACACTTTGATGAACATTGTTACTCAGATGATAGAGTTGTACCCTTCATGCTGTCTTGTTGTACAAAACGTGTAAGTTGCTTTGGATAAAAGCGTTCAGCTAAATGTAAATTACATCACATTACATTATATTACATTCGATTATTACATTATATTACATTATATTATATTAGATTACATTGCATTGTATTAGATTATATTACATTACATTACATCACATTATATTATATTATATTATATCATATTACATTACATTAGATTACATTATATTATATTAAAATGTATTGTCATCATGCAGCACAAATACAGTACAATGAGAACAGGTTTGGCATCCAACCAGAGTGCAAATGTAACAGTAAAGTGCAATAGTAATATTATGCAATGTACAGGAGATTAAACTGGGTATACAATATATATATATTAGTACTACTGAGTACTAGTGCTAATGAGATGTATGATGTACAGAGTTGTAGTATTAATATGTACAGTGATACAGGTATAAAGACACTATGGTAGTAAGTAAGTCATACTAGCCAGCAGTGTAACTAGTAAGAGTATGTAAGGGATATGTACAGATATAGATATAGTATCTACAGATATGTAAAAGGATTATATGGGTTATATGCAGGTGTATAAGTAGGTAGTATATAGAAGGATTGTATGCAGGTATATTCAGACAGATATGGATATATATATACTGTATACAGTATATGCAATAAATGTAAATATATATATATATATATGAAATGCATATGTGTTTCTGTAGTAAATATATAGTGTACTGTATGTGGAAAAAAACACAGGAATACTATAAATCACTACAGTATTTCTGTGGTAAATCTCTACAGCGTGTGTGAAAACAACGGCACAAGAATCCTAGGTTGTAGTAAAATGTGTATATAGTGTATGTAGTGTATAGTGTACATGTATAGGGTAGATATTGTTTAGAGTACATTTATAGGGTAGATATTGTATAGTGTACATATATACTGTAGGGCACATAGTGTAGTGTGTGTAATGGGAAATATTAAAGGACTTTAATATTTCTCATTATGTGCATATATCGTTTATATAGTTATAGTGTACATATATAGTTTACATATTGTATAGTGTACATATATAGGGCACAGTGTATAGTGTACAGGGTACATAGTGTATAGTGTACATATATAGGGCACATAGTGTATAGTGTACAGGGTACAGTGCATGTGAGCGGATCGGAGCGTGAGCGCGGCGCGGGGAGTGGAGCGGGCGTTTTTTTTTTTTTTAAACTTTGGCCATTCCCCTGGCTCTTTTATGTGTTTATCACATTTATACTGGTCAAGGATGACCGACAGAAACAGGCTGAAAGGGTTCAGATGGGGGGGAAGACACTCTGGGAAAGGCACGGCTGCAGTCGGGATTCGAACTCGCTAAGCCCCAGATCCGTGACGAGCACGGTTGTCCACGGCGCTGAAATAGCGCTCGCGGTACGTGGTGAGCTACTGGAGCTCCCCTGAGCGGGCGGTTTTGACGTGAGCGAGGAGTGGGTTTTAAAATGTGTCGGCGCGACGTCCGGAGCGAGAGTTCTCCTCCGCTCCAATCCACTCCAGGCCGCTCACAGTGGTTTAACACTGATGTAATATACATGTAGTACAATGCCAAAGCAACAGATGGCGATGTACAAACATGAAGGCCATTTTCAACCAATGAGAAGGGTGAACCTGTGATATCCTGTTCAGGCTTTGTCACTCACTCCTGTTAGAAAAAGTATCGACGCCATTGTTGTTGTCGTTAGCTTACATGCTAACGTTAATGGCAGCGACCATAGCATTGTGGCTCGGCTAGCTATCATCGCTTAATAGAGCTAGTGAATGGATAAACAACGTTATTTAACATTGCAGAATGGGTACAATTACAATGCGGCTCAATACAAACAATTGTTAAGGGGCCCAGGGGGTGTAGACTGTTGTAGTTTGAGCTAATTTACACCATGCTCCAAAAAAAATTTAAAATCTGCCGAGCGATCTGGCGCGGGGAGCGGGGAACGCTCGATTCAAGGTGAGCGGTGAGCGAGCGGAGAGCGACTTGGGGGCGGGGTCAACATGAGCGATTAGCGGAGCGGACCAAGCTTTAAAGAGCGAAGAGCGGATTTCTCCCCCGCGCCGATCCGCTCACGTGGCCTGACAGGGTACATAGTGTATAGTGTACAGGGTACATAGTGTATAGTGTACAGGGTACATAGTGTATAGTATACAGGGTACAGGGTACATAGTGTATAGTGTACAGGGTACATAGTGTATAGTATACAGGGTACAGGGTACATCGTGTATAGTGTACAGGGTACATAGTGTATAGTGTACAGGGTACATAGTGTATAGTATACAGGGTACAGGGTACATAGTGTACAGGGTACATAGTGTATAGTATACAGGGTACAGGGTACATCATGTACAGGGTACATAGTGTATAGTATATAGTGTACAGGGTACATAGTGTATAGTGTACATATATAGTTTACATAGTGTATAGTGTACATATATAGTTTACATAGTGTATAGTGTACATATATAGTGTACATAGTGTATACTTAGTGTACATGGTACATAGTGTACAGGGTCCACTACATAGTGTATAGGGTACAGGGTACATAGGGTACAGGGTACATAGTGTACAGGGTACATCGTGTACAGTGTACATAGTGTATAGTATATAGGGTACAGGGTACATAGTGTACAGGGTACATCGTGTACAGTGTACATAGTGTATAGTATATAGGGTACAGGGTACATAGTGTACAGGGTACAGGGTACATAGTGTACAGGGTACATAGTGAACGTACCACACAGCAGACCAGCACGCCAGGCAGGGATGTCCAGCTGCAGCACAGAGCAGCTCCTCTCGTACGCCTCCACGGCGGAGCACAGCATGCCGTTGGCCGGAGTGTAGAGGCAGAGGTCATACACGCAGGAGCTGAAGAAGGGTTGGGGGTCAGAGTGCAGGTGGCAGGCGCTGAACGGCCCGCTGGTGTTGGTGATGACGCTGCAGAGCTGAGAGAACTCGTCTCTGAAGGGACAGTCCCCTCCCCCGCCTCGCACGTCTGTGGACCCGCATCTACGAGGAGGACGTCAGAAGTTACATTTTAAACTGTTATTCCCCTTGTTTATCAAACGTAATCTAAAATACTTCTACTCTTCTTCTTTTTAGGAGAATGGGCAGTCCTCTCCCTTTATTGAGACAGTAGGAAGGCTGAGAGGGAGACAGAGTAGAGGAGACACAGGAGAGAAGGATCTTTATTGAGACAGTAGGGAGGCTGAGAGGGAGACAGAGTAGAGGAGACACAGGAGAGAAGGTTCTTTATTGAGACAGTAGGAAGGCTGAGAGGGAGACAGAGTAGAGGAGACACAGGAGAGAAGGTTCTTTATTGAGACAGTAGGAAGGCTGGGAGGGAGACAGAGTAGAGGAGACACAGGAGAGAAGGATCCTTATTGAGACAGTAGGAAGGCTGAGAGGGAGACAGAGTAGAGGAGACACAGGAGAGAAGGTTCTTTATTGAGACAGTAGGAAGGCTGAGAGGGAGACAGAGTAGAGGAAACACAGGAGAGAAGGATCTTTATTGAGACAGTAGGAAGGCTGAGAGGGAGACAGAGTAGAGGAAACACAGGAGAGAAGGTTCTTTATTGAGACAGTAGGAAGGCTGAGAGGGAGACAGAGTAGAGGAGACACAGGAGAGAAGGTTCTCTATTGAGACAGTAGGAAGGCTGAGAGGGAGACAGAGTAGAGGAGACACAGGAGAGAAGGTTATTTGTTGAGACAGTAGGAAGGCTGATAGGGAGACAGAGTAGGGGAGACACAGGAGAGAAGGTTCTCTATTGAGACAGTAGGAAGGCTGAGAGGGAGACAGAGTAGGGGAGACATGGGAGAGAAGGTTCTTTATTGAGACAGTAGGAAGGCTGAGAGGGAGACAGAGTAGAGGAGACACAGGAGAGAAGGTTTTGTTGAGACAGTAGGAAGGCTGAGAGGGAGACAGAGTAGAGGAGACACAGGAGAGAAGGTTTTGTTGAGACAGTAGGAAGGCTGAGAGGGAGACAGAGTAGAGGAGACACAGGAGAGAAGGTTTTGTTGAGACAGTAGGAAGGCTGAGAGGGAGACAGAGTAGAGGAGACACAAGAGAGAATGTTCTTTTTTACCCACTATATGATAATAATAATAATTATTATTATTATTACCCACTATATGCCCGTTTTGTTGTTGTGAACACATTTTGTTATTGTGAAGGTCTGCACTTGTATACTGTGTATATGTTTTTTATTTATTTTGTATTCTGCTGTTGCAGCTTCAGGTGGACAGCAGGATACAATGGCGCCATCAAGTGGCCGTCAGGCTGCTGTGCACCTGAAGACGAGGCTACAGTGAGGGCATGAATGAATGAATGGATGAATGAATGAATGAAAACTTTATTTAACAGATTGCAGAATGGGTACAATACAGTACGGCTCAATACACACAATTATTAAGGGGATGCAGACCTGAGAAAGACGTCCACCTAGCGCACATTTCCAGCTGAAAAACGGTGGCAGTGCGCCGGTAGTGCTGGGATGAAGCGCTTGCGCTTGCTGCGTGCCTTTTGTAGCAAGATGACAGAGAGAAGAAATCTAGCGACAGCCATCTTTTTATCGTATTTTACTGCCGCGGTTTTGCACATATAGCATATTTTAATACACTTTATTGTATATTAATTATATATATAGTTATTGCCTGACACCACTGTTCGCCCTTTGCTTTTTATTAGTGTATTTGTGTAGTTATTAGTGTATTTGTGCTTTGTCGCGAATCGCAATGACCACCAACCAGCAGACGCTTGCCCTCATACTGCTCCTGTCTCTTGTGGGTAGGCAGGCAGGCAACTCCGGTGTCAGGTTACGAATGTGTCACGAGTGCCACGGCTGTGATTGGTTGTCTGAAATGACGCTCAGCGCATCGCTCTGAAAAGTTCAGAAGTGTTCAACTTTAAACGCTGGGTGCTGCCGCACAAAAAAGCTGAAAAGCGCTGAAAAAAGAAGCCGACTGCAGCGCATAGGCGGCAGCATGCGGCCGCATACGCTCCCTCCCCATTGGGATCAATTGACAAAAGACGCTTGCACCCAGAAATATGCGGCAGGTGGACGCGGGATCTGAGGCTCACCCTGGTCGGCTGGTGGGTGATTTCCAGCCGTCCCCAAAGCCATCGTCGCTCTGCGCCAATGTGCCGTTGGGCAAGACTTTGTCGTCTGAAGGGTCGTCGTTGAAGTTGCCGCACATCCCTCTGACGGCGCTGAATTGGCTCCGGTGCACACTGACCAGGAGGGTGTGTTGGCCGTCGAACTGGACCCTCAGGTCGGGGGTGTGGAGCACCACGGAGCCTTGCTCGCTCCGCACACTGGCCAGGGAGCCTGCGCTGGTGGGGAGGGTCACAGCACTGCCATCCACCTGGGGGAGGAGACACACACCATGGGGATTAATTTAACAAGGATTAAGATAAAATAAGTTTGCTCTGAACAGGGTACATCTCCATTTCTCTATGACGCCCCTCTAGCTCATGGACAGTCCTTAAATCAAATCAAATCAAATGTATTTGTAAGGCCCGACATGGGCCGGACGCTTGTATATTTTCCCTAACGGAGTTGCACTTCCTCGTTTGGTTTGCGCGATCTGATTGGTGCCATCTGATCGTTTTTTTCAGCGCCAATCGCGTTACTCCTAACAATCACGCCAGCAGGCTGTTACCCTAACCCTAACCAACTAACCCTAACCTTAACCAACTAACCCTAACCCTAACCCTAACCTTAACCCTAACCTTAACCAACTTCGAAAGAGAGCGACTTTGAAAGAGTCGCCAAGCTTAACCAGTTTGTTAGGAGTAACGCGATTCGCGCTGAGAAAAACGTCAGTGGCCAATCAGATCGCACAAACCGAACGCGGAAGTGCAACTCCGGTAGGGAAAATATACACGCAGGCCGGACACGTCTTCTCTCCCAATAGTCCTTAAAGCTTGAGATTCTCCCCTCTGTTGCAGAGTTTAAAACCTTGATCTCCAACCTTTCACAATCAAGTTGTACCTGTTTTAATAGATTTGTTATCCTTGCTCTTTGCCTCGTCTTGTTGTCTCTTTGTTATGATTTTATATGCTGTGTGATTTTACTTGCTCTTATGCTTATTCCTGTATGTACACTGTTGCCTTTCGAGTTTAAATAAAGGTTTGAAGTTGTGTTGACTTGTAACTGTCTGCTGATTTCTTCATGATTTATTCTTGTATCTCAGTGTCTCACGAGTTTAAATAAAGGTTTGAAATTCACTCATTCTTCTTCTTATTTACCTTCACTCTCATGTTGGGTCCGATCCTGACGGAGATGCTCTGGTGTCTCTCCACCAGGTGGACGTCCACCGCCGACACGAAGGACACCCGGTTGTCTCCCCGGTGGTTGTTGGTGGCGACCACTCGGAAGCCGGTGCCGTTGGCGGCGTGGCCGGCGCTCTCCGCGATGACGTAAGAGCAGGTGCCCTGGAAGTGAGCCAGCGCGCCGTCAAAGGTGAGGTAGTGAGGGTCGCCCCACACCGTGCAGGTGGCCAGCGTCCCGAAGCAGCCCAGCCGGCCGTCTCTGATGAAGCATTCCTCGTGGGCCGCGCAGGGCTGGCTGAGACACACCAGCTCATCGGGACTGAGGCACGAACACTGCTGGGAGCAGCCTGGGGTCCTGAAGCTCTCGCCCTCCTGCGAGTGAGCAGAACCACATTGATGTTAGAGCGAGCAGAACCACATTGATGTTAGAGCGAGCTGAACCACATTGATGTTAGAGTGAGCTGAACCACATTGATGTCAGAGTGAGCAGAACCACATTGATGTTAGAGCGAGCTGAACCACATTGATGTTAGAGTGAGCTGAACCACATTGATGTCAGAGTGAGCAGAACCACATTGATGTTAGAGCGAGCAGAACCACATTGATGTTAGAGTGAGCTGAACCACATTGATGTTAGAGTGAGCTGAACCACATTGATGTCAGAGTGAGCAGAACCACATTGATGTTAGAGTGAGCAGAACCACATTGATGTTAGAGTGAGCAGAACCACATTGATGTTAGAGTGAGTAGAACCGTTACATTGATGTTAGAGCGAGCTGAACCACATTGATGTTAGAGTGAGCAGAACCTCATTGATGTCAGAGTGAGCAGAACCTCATTGCCCGTATCAGGTACATGGACTGCTATTTATACTTTTATCCAAAATGCTTTACAACTCATGCCTCACATTTGACACGTTCTCTCACGCGTTCTCTCAGACACTCACACTCACTACCTGGTGTCTCTAGGGGACTTGAACTCACTACCTGGTGTCTCTAGGGGACTTGAACTCACTACCTGGTGTCTCTCTGGGACTTGAACTCACTACCTGGTGTCTCTAGGGGACTTGAACTCACTACCTGGTGTCTCTAGGGGACTTGAACTCACTATGGTGTCTCTAGGGACTTCAACTCACTAGCTGGTGTCTCTAGGGGACTTGAACTCACGTCGTAGTAGAAACCGTCGTACAGGCAGCCACAGTGCTGCACAGGGACACAGCGTCCTCCACTCCTCAGGAAGCCCTGGTCGCAGAAGCATCCCTCGGAGCAGACCTGCTCACAGCTGGCGTCGATGCTGCTGGCGCAGGTGTGTCCGCAGTCTGTACCACACAGCTCGTAGTGGCTGTGGGCAGGACACTCCACCCCTGCAGGGAGCCCAGAGTGGGATTAGTTCAAAGGACCTGAACACACAGTGCCTTACCACTTTGGACGCCAGACCCGATGATAGTCTGGTTATCTCGCCATGCATTGAGCGCCAGGACCCCTGAAAACCAGAGTATAGTCGGGTTTTCATCGTTATTTCTTTTATTCGATATTTCCATTCATTACAGGCACACAGACATCTTGGTTAACATGGGGAATCATCCTGAGAATGCCAAAGTGCAATACCATCCGCATCCACCCAGGTGGCAGTATCGAGCACCCTTTGAAACATTATATCTTGGCCTGTGGGTCGATCAAAAGTTTCCGGTCAGATTTCTCTTGGTCGGGCAAGGGGGGCGGTTATAATGGTGGGATTGAGAAGCGTGAATTGCTCCCGGTGCATGACGTGTGGCGGATTATGTTGACGACACGATCGACACCAATACTGGGACTCGCGATCAGATAATTGGAATATTCTTTTTGGGGTACATCCTTGTGAAGGTAAGGCCTATATGGTATCAATCCTGCTGTGATCCAACCATGATTTCACTTTGATCACAATATATGTGTGTATTTTACTCCACAACGTGTGCCGTTGGTGACGATCAAAGCATGAAAAAACGACCCCCACCCTTTCATGCATTCATGATGAAACATAATACCGATAATATAATATATGATTTCAAAATAGTAGTGTGTACAGGCGAGAAATGGCAACGTTTTTAGTGAATTGCACGTATTGCTGCATAGCGTCATTTTCTGGGATTAGACAGGATTACTCTAAAACTATAGTCATATTCACCACGGTATAAAACGGGAATGTATGGATGAAATTTTTTTTTCTTTAACACATATTGAACGATAGATAGTCGATGTCAAATGGGCCATAGTATTGTATCCATAGCTATAATATAGAATATAGTTATAGCCCTGCAAACACCGCCACGTATTCCTATATTTTAGAGCGTCAGCCTTTTAACAACACATCACGCATATCGCTGTGGCATCCAAAGTGTTAAGCTGGGAGACACGTCACAAAGCCTTTTGAAGAGCTACCGTGCACACAGTTGTAAACGAGACCACAAACCGCCTGGGCCGGTCCTTTATACCAGCAGCCATCAGGCTCTACGACCAAGGGCTCGGACGGCCGGCTCTGCTGCCAGGAGAACTATCGCTGTCAGAACTCGGGACGTGAGAACTCAAGACTCATATCCACGTGCACTCATTGTACTTTCTTGTATTTTGTACTTTTATATTGTATCTGTATATTGTATATTGTAATTTATGTGCAAATGTGATAACATTGCTCTTTCAGGCTCAACCTCTCGATTGAAGACCTTGCTCGTCCAATATTTATTTTTGCAACTGGTTTAAAGTGTGTAAGTGCCGAGTTTACTGCATGTGACTGGAAGAAATAAGAACCTTTTGTCTTGAAAGGTAAAATATCACCGTTGTAAATGTCACCTACGGTTGATATTACTCCATATTATTGATATTACTTCATATATTACTCCATATTATTGATATTACTCCATATATTACTCCATATTATTGATATTACTGAATATTATTGATATTACTCCATATATGACTCCATATTATTGATATTACTCCATATATTACTCCATATTATTGATATGATTGACTCCATGTGGTTTTAAAGACTCACTGCAGGTGGTGTTCTGTCTCCAGGGGTAGACTGCAGCGTTGGCAGCCTGGCAGGCGCTGACGTAGGTCTGGATGGCTCTGCACAGCACGTCTTGGCCTCCGTCGCCGGAGATGCACACGTCGAACACGCAGTCGTTGAAGAAGGGCGCCGGGTCCACCTGGCCATGGCAGAAGCTGAGAGGCCCCTCGGGCGAGCTGATGGCTGAACACTGGGCGCGCGCGGGGGCCTCGTGGGCACAGCGCGGACAGGAGGAGCCACAGCCGTCGCTGCAGGTGTCGTTGCTCGGCACCTTCCAGGACGTCCCGAGCTGAGAGGGAGAGGAGGCCACGGCTCCGGACGGGGTGCGGAAGTCGTCGTCTGGATTGCCGTTGAAGTTCCCACACAGTCCGCATGTGTTCCCACTGCATGGATGATAACGATGACGTCGATTCCATTATCAATATTTCCAAAAGGTGATGAACCTACAAGCTGAACTAAGCCAGCATTATGGCAAATAATCTTACTGTCTTCTCCAGAGTCAGACAAGAAGATGGATACCAGTTTCCTCTCTGTACGTTCAGTAGAAAGCTATCCGGCTGCAAGCTAGCCTAGCTTAGCACAATGAATGGAAACAGAACAGGCCAGCTAGCCTAGCTGTTGCCCAAAAACACCTCTCCTGGAGTTTTAAGCTAGGCTGGTGATCCGTACAGTGGTGGCCGGTCCGATCCACTTTTGGGTGGGTGCACGGGGTAGGGGTAGGGGGGGGTGGGTGAAGGGGGGGGGGGGCAAACCCCCCCCTTCCCTTTTTGCAATGGTCACTTTTGGCGAGTTGTTCTACATTTAGGTTAAACATTAATGAACAAAGGGACAGCTACAGTATGTAAATTGTAAAGCTTTTTTTTTTTATTCCAGTCAACGCGTACTGTGTGTGAGAGAGAGAGAGAGAGAGAAAGAGAGAGAGCAAGATAGAGAGAGCGAGAGAGATAGAGAGAGAGAGAGAGAGAGAGAGAGAGAGAGAGAGAGAGAGAGAGAGAGAGAGAGAGAGAGAGAGAGAGAGAGAAGGGAGCATGAGAGACAGGGAGAGAAAGAGAGAGATAGAGAAAGAGATGGATATATATATCGCGCCACTCACTCATATCAGACCTCACTGCACGCCTATCATGTATGTGACAAATAAACCTCTTGAATCTTGACTTGCCATATTCAATCAGTTTCAGTAACTACAGAACACTACATATTGTTAGACTCACCTGTTGTTTGGAACGAGCCTCGAGCCGTCGTGTTAACCCTTCGAGAAGCTTTTGTGGTCCGGAAAGGCTTGATAAAGTGTATGTCCACTGTCCAGACTCCATATAAATCCAAATCCAACACTGTCAGTAATGTACAGTATCTCGTGCTGATCTCTCCAACTCCTGAGAATACACTTCTTATATCTTATTACCGAACCACGAGCCTAGCTAAGCTAACACACTGAATCGAAACGGAATAAATAAAATAGGACTGACTGGCTCCTCCTCGCATGCTTTTCTGTCTGACGACGTGGGGAGTACAGTGGCGCAGAGTTTGCTTCGAGCGCTAGAAAAACGCGCCATGATTACATCATATTTGAACGCACTGATAGGCGAAATGTATTTGCTTGACGTATTTACATTGGCTGCGATGATACAGTGACGCGCACAGTGTGCGTGCTACGTCTATGCACCCAGCTTTAGAGGTACTCTCTATATCATTAGAGACAGTGACGTCATGTGAATCACAAAACAATGATTTATATTTGATATATTAACGTTATTGTGCATTTGAAACACAAACATACTTAAAATGAGTAAATATTATTCATTTTAAACATGTTTAGTTTATTTTTAGGGGTCTAAAATAAAAATAAAACATTTTCTTCTTCTCCTGCTCTCTTCACCAGGGGGGGGGCGGCGCCCCAGCGCCCCCTATCGGCCGGCCGCCACTGGATCCGTATCCGCTTCCATTCATTTGTGCTTGCACACAGAGAGGAAGATGACAGAACTTCTTGTCTGACTCTGGAGAACACAGTAAGTGTATATCCCATAATATTGGCGTGTTCCTGTAAAAAACGCAACTGTTTCCAAGAATTCTAAATAATGGAAATGAGTGACATTTTAAAAAGTTCTACATGCCAAGTTCTGTGTATTTCACTTGATAAAAGACACCAGATGTCTTCAATCAGAAGGTCTATTGGTGTTAAAATGTCTAATAAATATGTAAATACCGGCCCTTTAAAACGTGGTTCAAAGCATTTCAACGTAGTCTGCGGTAAGAGACACATTACGTCAGCAGAAGCTCTATAATAAACACCTGTAGTTTGAAGCACTATAACAAACACCTGTAGTTTGAAGCACTATAATAAACACCTGTAGTTTGGAGCACTATAATAAACACCTGTAATTTGAAGCACTATAATAAACACCTGTAGTTTGAAGCACTATAATAAACACCTGTAGTTTGAAGCACTATAATAAACACTTGTAGTTTGAAGCTCTATAATAAACACCTGTAGTTTGAAGGCACAGAGATGAACACTGTGCTGCCTCCGTCGTAGCTGACACTCAGACCAAAGTCAGCGTTCACAAAGGTGCGGAATCCACTGGCGTAGATGGAGACACGACCTCCGTGCAGAAGTACTGGTAGATGAACAGTCACATCGTCCACCTAAAACACAAAGTACTGGTAGATGAACAGTCACATCGTCCACCTAAAACACAAAGTACTGGTAGATGAACAGTCACATCGTCCACCTAAAACACAAAGTACTGGTAGATGAAACATTATTTCTGCTTTCACTTTGATCTTTTTGCAAAACGTTTTTTGTTCGTTTTCTTTTTTTACTCTGCCTTCATGTTGTGGAAACATAACCTCTACAGAGTGTATCTGATCTCTGCTATAGTGTCTATGGAGGTGACACCTCTACAGTGTGTCTATGGAGGTAACACCTCTACAGTGTGTCTATGGAGGTGACACCTCTACAGTGTGTCTATGGAGGTGACACCTCTACAGTGTGTCTATGGAGGTGACACCTCTACAGTGTGTCTATGGAGGTGACACCTCTACAGTGTGTCTATGGAGGTGACACCTCTACAGTGTGTCTATGGAGGTGACACCTCTACAGTGTGTCTATGGAGGTGACACCTCTACAGTGTGTCTATGGAGGTGACACCTCTACAGTGTGTCTATGGAGGTGACACCTCTACAGTGTGTCTATGGAGCTGATCTCTAGGGCCTCTACTCACTTGCACCACACCATGTTGTCCCCTGGACATGGTGACCCGGTGACCCCCCACGCTGACGTACACCTCGGCCGTGACCGACACCGGCAGCCCCTGCCGTGCCTCGTTCCTGCCCTCCACCTGGAAGTGCTGCAGTCCACCGGTGCCATTGCACACGGTGGCCAGGACGTAGCGGCAGGTGCCCTGGAAGTCGTAGGCGCGGCCGTCGAAGGTGAGGTAGTGGGGGTCTCCGGACGCGGAGCAGGTGCCGCGGGGGTTGGGGTGGCAGCCCAGGTCTCCCCCCACGATGCCGCAGGTCTCCTGGGGGCCGCAGGCAGTCGGGGCGCAGCTGACCGCGCCGGTGGTGCCGTTACAGGAACACCAGCTCCGGCACTCCTCGCCGTCCCAGAATTGCTCGCCGCCCTGCCGGTAGCGGCCCTGGTGGTGGCATCCGCAGGCGACGGGCGGCACGCACCGGTTGCCGCTGAGGAGGAAGCCGTCGTCACATTGGCACCCTTCCTGGCACGCGGTGGCACAGAGGAACGGGAAGGACAGGCTGGGACAGGAAGAGGGGCAGGACGTGCCACACAGCTCGTAGTGGCTGCTGGACGGACAGCTCTGCCCTGTCGAGACAGAGACAAGACATGGTGCGTTTATTTAACAGCTTTTATCCAAAGCGCTTTGCCATTTATGTTCCTCACATTTTACCCATTCACTCACACATTCACACACCGACGGCGGAGGCGACCATGCAAGGTGCCAACCTGCACATCGGGAGCAGTTAGGGTTCGACACACTGTTTGGGAGGAGCGGGAATCAAACCGGTAACCTCCAGATTACCAGACGACTGCTCTACCTCCTGAACCACTGTCGCCCCCTCTCTGTAAATAAGTCATACCACGAATGGCGAAGTGCTTACCACAGCCCGTTGCGTTCCTCCAGTCTCCGATGGGGATCCTGTTCTGTTGGCAGAGCAGGGCGTAGTCTCTCAGGGCCTCACACAGCACCCCCTCCGCCCCGCCAGACGCCCTCATGTTTTGCACACACTCCTCTATCGGCCCCCATGGCTCCACGCTGTGCTGACACTGAGCAAACGGCCCGCTCAACGACGCCATCAGGCCGCAGAGTTGATTGTAATCTGTGACGTTCGGTCCAACGCGCGTCCCCCCCCCGCCGTCTCCTCTCTCCACGCAGTGCGCCGAGAGGGAACCGTCGCGCCAACTGTCGCCGAAGTCCTGAGGGCCGCTGGCTAGCGTGCCGTTGGGCGTGCGGAAGTCGTCGTGTTGGTGACCGTTGTAGTTACCGCAGAGTCCGGCGAGCGAGCCGTTGTAGACGCCGGGCGCGGTGACGCGCACCAGGTGAGGCCAGTCTGTCTGCACGGTCACTCCGAAGGAGGTGTGGAGGATTATGCTGTGGGCGCTGCTGTGGTAGAGGAGGATCCGGTTGGACGCCGTGCTGAAGGGCAGTTGGACGAGCTGACCGTCAACCTGAGGATAGTTCAACAAGGGGTCAGTGCAGGGAAGCACTTCAGAGACCTACACACCACACACGCTCATTACACGCACACACTGCTGCTAACAGAAACCTTGTATTGTATACGTTTGTATAGTAATTGTGTACTATAGTTTATAGTTTTAGTTTATAGTCTCTTTTCTAGCTATTTATACAGTTAGCATAACATCGTTTTATAAAGATAGAATATACGTTGTGTATTATGTTTAGTTTTATAAAACATAATGTTGAATAATAATAATAATAATATGTTGAACATAATGTTGAACCTCATCCTTCACTCTGTTATCTTTCTCTCCCATTACAGACGCCGAGACCCTGAACCTGGTAACGTGGAACCGTCCGACTACATGCCAGCTGGATCAGCTACCCTCCCCACTCCTCCAGACCATAGCACCAGACATCCTCCCATTCCTAACTGCAACCATCAACTCAGTGGAGGTTATTGCATGACTACTAGTGAGGCAGTGCTTCACTAGTATACAAAATATATATATATTATTACATATTTGTATTATTTGTATTATTATTATTAAAAAAAATTATTAGAAATGTTTTCCTCTGTGAAAAAAAACAATGCCAGTGAATTTTCTTCAAAAATGTCCAAGTGACAGCTCTCTGACCCTGATCCCATAACACATTGATGCTGGTCAGACTGTCAGCTGTCAATCAGTCACTGCAAATGTTTGCACTGGGCAGGGCTTAAGAATCTAATAATCCAATCAAAATAGGGTATTTGAGAAAAAGGGGAAAAAAAAGGCGGTTAGTGAGGCCATGCGCACTTGATTGATTGGCGTTCACGCCGTGTTACATTGTGTTGACAACCTTGAGATCCAATCAGCGAATGGTGCCAGCTAATGATACGGAACTGCAGCTAGACCCTATTGACTGTGGCGTCAATAGCCATCTAATGTTCTAGATTTTTCTGTCATCATCTCACCACTGAGACTGACTGTGTGCAATTTACCTTGAAAGAGACTGACATCGAGAATAAGATCTTTATTCAATTGTTCATGAACTTATTGTGCATCGTTTGATGATATATATATATATATTTTTATCTCAGTTGAAGTAGTGTAATTTACGTGAACGTGCCATCTTGGACTCTGTAAGCTAACTTGTTGTAGCTAATGTGAGCTAATAGCTAAGTCATCGAAACGTTCACCCAGAGGAAGAAGAAGAAGAGGAAGATGGGGTAGGTGCCCACAGCTTTGATGAGTGCACTGCTTTGGCAATCGCTTGGGTGACTGTCTGAGTGACCACCTGTCGGAGTCGGAGTCCAGAAAATGGAACGTGTGTCACACATCAACAGAACAATGTTTAGTGGATTTCGACAGCATCCTCACGCAAATGAAGGATCGATTAGATCACAAAAGACTGCTGTTTGTTGCATTGCCTGATTTGCAACTGTTTGCAAGCAGAGGAGGTCATTGAACGTTTCATCAGAAAATATCGAAGGATGGATTTAATTTACAAGTGATCAGATGGGAGGGACACTATTTCCTCGTAAAGAAGTACATCAAATGGTGATTGGATTTAAAATATATATATATATTGGGCCGCTGCGTCCAGTGTGTCAGTGACGTGTGTGTGGCTGAAATGCCTTTCGAATTACCCACATAATTGTCCTTGTGTTACATAAAACCCAGGTGTTTTGGCTGATGTTTGACTGAGAGGCTGAGGTTCAGCAGCTTGTTTTCACAGTGCTGCTCTTATCCACGTTTCCCTCGATATTCAAATGTACAGTTTTGCTTGTACAACTTTGACTCAGAATGATCTGTTTTATTGAAATCGTCACAGCAGTATAGTTTGTTTATACTTCAGAAGTATGATATTTAAACATGGTCCCCAAAATGAATGGAAGCGAATAAGGAGCCTGACACCTGGGAGGAATGGGGGTGTTGCAGCCTTGGAGATGTTTTAAAAATATAATTTAATATATAATGTCCTCGACGACCAGTTGAACATCTCCGCTCACATCGCAGCGACAACCAGAACCTGCAGATTCCTCCTGAGCAACGTCAGAAGGATACGCCCCTTCCTGACAAAAGAAGCCACCCAACTCCTTGTCCAATCAACAGTCATCTCCCGCCTCGACAATTGCAACGCACTGCTTGCTGGCCTTCCGGCCACTGCCACCAAGCCTCTTCAACTCATTCAGAACGCAGCGGCCCACCTGATCTCAAACCTACCGAAGTCAGCCATGTCACCCCACTTCTCAGGGACCTGCACTGGCTCCCCATTGCTGCACGAATCCGCTTCAAGGCCCTCGACCTGGCATACCGTGCGGCAAAGGGAACCGCTCCCGCCTACCTCCGGTCAATGGTCTCTAACTACACACCCTCAAGACCCCTACGCTCTGCATCTTCTGGCCGTCTCAGACCCACTCCTATCCAAGCTCCGGGAAGATCATCAAGGAGAAGCCGCCTTTTCTCAGTCCTTGCCCCACAATGGTGGAATGAACTGCCCACCCCAGTTAGGACAGCCAAAACCCGTCCAATCTTTCGTCGTCGACTAAAGATGCACTTCTTCAACCATTATCTGAAAAACACTAACTAACCTTACTGTCATGTCCTAATAAACTAACCTACACTGTAGCACTCAACACTTTGATGAACATTGTTACTCAACTGATAGAGTTGTGCCCTTCCTGATGACTTGTCGTACAGAACTTGTAAGTCGCTTTGGATAAAAGCGTCAGCTAAATAACATTTAATAATGTAAATGTAAATGTATATAGATAGAATAT
The DNA here is from genome assembly GCF_963971535.1 of Notolepis coatsorum. Classification (NCBI taxonomy): domain Eukaryota; kingdom Metazoa; phylum Chordata; class Actinopteri; order Aulopiformes; family Paralepididae; genus Notolepis; species Notolepis coatsorum. The sequence goes on along the minus strand of NC_140174.1, from coordinate 18,676,660 downwards.
ACATTGTGTATTATGTTTAGTTTTATAGTTAGTTTATAGTTTTAGTTTATAGTTTAGTCATAGCTTATCTAGTTTATAGTTATAGTTTATAGTTTGTATAGATAGAAATATAGGTTGTGTATTATGTTTACAAAACCTACTACGGTTGAGGAGCCGGGAAAAATGAGCATCTCACGTTTTTTTCTGAATGTATGCACAATAAAATAATCAGAATCTCAATCAGAATCTGAATCTGAATGGGAAGCATAGACAATAGGATTTCACAACGAGCAAGAGCATATGTACTGTATTGTATTGTGGGGATTATGTGTATATCTCGTAACCTACATTTATTGATTCAAATACAGGAATGTATATTCCTGTGATTTATTGGGATATTTACTGTTAATGTTTGTCTTGTCAAAAAAAAAAAAAAAAAATGGTACAATAGGATTTCACAGAACATCCCAAACACTGACCTGGACTCGGCTGTCACCTCCCATCTCAATGGACACCTGTGTGCCCTCTGCCTCAAACTTCAGGAACCGCTGGAAACCCTGCTGCCCTCCGGGCACCTTCTCCGCGGTCACCGTGAAGTGGGGGTAGGGGGACAACCCCGTCACTCTGGTCAGGGTCAGACTACACGCCCCGGGGTACTGGTACCTCAGTCCGTCAAACGTACGGTACGACCTGGGTCCCTTCACCCAGCACGTCTCGTAGCCGGTGGGCCGGCAGCCTCTCTCTCCAGCCTCCACCCTGCAGGCCTCCAGTGGACCACAGCCGTGCGCCTGGCAGCTCATGGAGTCAGGAGTGCAGGTACAGCGCCTCCCGCAGGCCTGGTCCAGGATGACGCTCTGTCCTAAGCTGTAGTAGCGGCCTTCGAAGGCACAGCCACATCGAGTGGTCGGTACGCAAACCCCACTACTGAGGACGTGGCCTGGGTCACAGATGCAGCTCTCCTGAGGAGGGATGGGGCAGTTCTGGGTGGAGTTGGGGCTGGTGCAGGTGGCAGGGCAGCCTGTGCCTTGGGACTCGAAGTGGCTGTTGGCTGGGCAGGGGATTTCTGTGCAAGGACAAAACAATTATATTTATATAGCAGATGTCTGACCCAAAGCGTTAGATCACAACATATCGTGTGGCTGACATACTGTATATATGAACACTTACCACAGAAGATGTCTGGCTGACATACTGTATATATGAACACTTACCACAGAAGATATCTGACTAACATACTGTATATATGAACACTTACCACAGAAGATGTCTGACTCACATACTGTATATACAGTATGAACACTTACCACAGAAGATGTCCGACTCACATACTGTATATATGAACACTTACCACAGAAACCATGTGACCTCCAGGCTCCTGGCTGGATACCATGCTGTTGGCACTGACTGGCGTACACACTCAGAGCCTGGCAGAGGATGGGCTGGTACCCTCCTCCCACACACAGATCATACACACAGCTGTCTGCGTAGGTCTGTGGAGGCAGCCGCTGGTGGCAGGGGGCGAAGGGTCCAGTAGGGTCCTGGAGGATCCCACAGTGACCAGTGTTGCCATAGAGACTGGTCTGCGCTGCCGTGCAGCCAGCACAAGCCAGACCGGCACACCGGGTCCCACAGCCGGCCTCGTCGTCCCCTGGCGCCTGCCAGCTGTTGGCGAACTCAACGTCAGAATTCACCAGCTCGCCTTGCCGGGTTCGGAAGTCATCCGCACGGAGGTTGTTGAAGTTTCCACACAGACCACACGTGGCGTTCTGGTAGCTGAACGGTAAGCTGATCCGGACGTAATGGTGGGCGTCGTAGGTGACCACCAACCCGAAATCAGTGCTGACGGCCAGGGAGAAGCCTGTCTGGTAGACCTGGACGCTGCCATTGCGGAGGGAGAAGGGGGTGGAGGTGAAGCTCCCGTCGACCTGAAGGAGGAGCCAGGGGTCAGTGGAGAGGAAGAAGGAGCCAGGGGTCAGCGGAGAGGAAGGAGGAGCCAGGGGTCAGCGGAGAGGAAGGAGGAGCCAGGGGTCAGAGATTAGGATTTGATACATGAAGTCCTATCATACATGAAGTCCTATCATACATGAAGTCCTATCATACATGAAGTCCTATCATACATGAAGTCATATCATACATGAAGTCCTATCATACATGGAGTCCTATCATACATGAAGTCCTATCATACATGAAGTCCTATCATGCATGAAGTCCTATCATGCATACAGTCCTATCATACATGAAGTCATATCATACATGAAGTCCTATCATACATGGAGTCCTATCATACATGAAGTCCTATCATACATGAAGTCCTATCATGCATGAAGTCCTATCATGCATACAGTCCTATCATGCATGAAGTCCTATCATGCATGAAGTCCTATCATGCATACAGTCCTATCATACATGAAGTCCTATCATACATGAAGTCCTATCATACATGGAGTTCTATCATACATGAAGTCCTATCATACATGATGTCCTATCATACATGGAGTCATATCATGCATGAAGTCCTATCATACATGAAGTCATATCATACATGAAGTCCAATCATGCATGGAGTCCTATCATACATGAAGTCCTATCATACATGAAGTCATATCCGTACATGAAGTCATATCTGTACATGAAGTCCTATCATACATGAAGTCCTATCATACATGAAGTCCTATCTGTACATGGAGTCCTATCATACATGAAGTCATATCTGTACATGGAGTCCTATCATACATGGAGTCCTATCATACATGAAGTCCTATCATACATGGAGTCCTATCATACATGGAGTCCTATCATACATGGAGTCCTATCCATACATGAAGTCCTATCATACATTAAGTCCTATCATACATGAAGTCCTATCATACATGATGTCCTATCATACATGAAGTTATATCATACATGGAGTCATATCATACATGAAGTCATATCATACATGAAGTCATATCATACATGAAGTCCTATCATACATGAAGTCCTATCATACATGAAGTCCTATCATACATGAAGTCCTATCATACATGAAGTCATATCATACATGAAGTCATATCTGTACATGATCACCATCAGTCCATCACTGACCTTTGCCTCAGCGCGGTGACCTTTGACCAGCTCGATGACGACATCGTAGACGAACACTTTGACCAGCCGGGTCCAGGCCACCCTGGTGCTCCCGCGGTTCTCGTTCTTGCCCTCCACGCGGTAGTAGGGCAACAGGCCGGCGCGGCCGCAGGACTCCGAGAGGACGTAGGTGCAGGTGCCCTGGAAGTGGAACACGGTGCCGTCGAAGGTGTAGTAGTGCGGGTCTCCGGACACGGTGCAGGTGCGCCTGCGGAGCCGCTGGCAGGAGAACTGGAAGGAGGCGCGCCGGCAGACCTGGGAGAAGGAGCAGGGCTGGTCCTGACACTGCAGCCCCGAGGAGGTGCAGGTGCACTGCTGCCTGCAGGTGGCGTCGCTCCAGAAGGAGTCGCCCTGCTGGATGGAGGAACCTGGGGAAATAACACGAGAAGATTGATTTCTAAAGTAATAACGTAGTAACTGTAGTAGTATTTAATAGGTATTTAAAACTTGGGTATTTATTTCAAAAATACTATAGCGTAGTAAGTGTGAGTAGTATTTATAGGTACGTATTTAGACCTTGGGTATTTATTTCTAAAGTAATAGCGTAGTAACTGTTAGTAGTATTTAATAGGTATTTAGACCTTTGGTATTTATTTCTAAAGTAGTAATGGTAAATGGTGCATTTATATAGTTATTTTATTTAACGACACGGAACGGGAATAGAACAGGGAATCGAACAAGGAACTTCCGGATTACCAGACAACTGCTCTACCTCCCGAGCCACTGTCACCCCACAGGTCATGGGGGAGGATCTAAGGAGAAAATCCACTCTAAAATAGATCACAGGTGCTATTTCTATCATACTGTACAGCTCAGTGCCCATTTGCGAATATGAGCAAGTCTCTCCTGAAAGGAACAATTCCATTTTACATCAATTACTCAATCATTATTTCTCACATGCCTCCACGTTGAATCCAAAAATGGTAGCCATACTTGAATGCAGAATTTATCCAAAATGTGGATAAATGTGGTTGGGAGGTACTGCGCAACGACTAGATACACGAGACTTGGATTATATGGATTATACTGAATTTGTAAATGGATATTTTGATATAGTATAGCTGTTGTTACATTTCGACGCCATTAACTTAAATGCATCAAGTATGGCTGCCACATTTCCCTTCCAGGTGGAGGCATGCAAGACGAGTGAGTAAGTGATATATTAATGGAAGAGGTTAAGCAAGGCTGATGATGCGTTCACCCTCTGGTCTAACCCTGGAACCTGCAGCCTCTGGACCCGTGGTCGGTGCTGACTAACCCTGGAACCTGCAGCCTCTGGACCCGTGGTCGGTGCTGACTAACCCTGGAACCTGCAGCCTCTGGACCCGTGGTCGGTGCTGACTAACCCTGGAAGCTGCAGCCTCTGGACCCGCGGTCGGTGCTGACTAACCCAGGAAGCTGCAGCCTCTGGACCCGCGGTCGGTGCTGACTAACACTGGAAGCTGCAGCCTCTGGACCCGTGGTCGGTGCTGACTAACCCTGGACCCTGCAGCCTCTGGACCCGCGGTCGTGCTGACAAACCCAGGAAGCTGCAGCCTCTGGACCCGTGGTCGGTGCTGACTAAGCCAGGAAGCTGCAGCCTCTGGACCCGTGGTCGGTGCTGACTAACCCAGGAAGCTGCAGCCTCTGGACCTGTGGTCGGTGCTGACTAATCCAGGAAGCTGCAGCCTCTGGACCCGTAGTCGGTGCTGACTAACCCAGGAAGCTGCAGCCTCTGGACCTGTGGTCGGTGCTGACTAACCCAGGAAGCTGCAGCCTCTGGACCCGTGGTCGGTGCTGACCAGAGCATGTGAGCGGATCGGCGCGGGCGAGAAATCCGCTCTTCGCTCTAGACGGCTTGTTCCGCTCCGCTAATCGCTCATGTTGACCCCGCCCCCAAGTCGCTCTCCGCTCGCTCACCGCTCACCTTCATTTATGAATCAAGCGCTCCCCGCTCCACATCGCTCCACAGCTCGCTCGGCAGATTTTCTTTTTTGGAGCATGATGTAAATTAGCTTGATTTGACCAAACTACAACAGTCTACACCCCCTGGGCCCCTTAACAATTGTTTGTATTGAGCCGTATTGTAATTGTACCCATTCTGCAATGTTAAATAACGTAATATCCATTCAACTAGCTCTACTAAGCGATGGTAGCTAGCCTAGCCACAATGCTATGGTCGCTGCCATTCACGTTAGCATGTAAGCTAATAACAACAACAATGGTGGAATATATTTTGGTCTAGCAGGATATGAGTGACGGTTCACCCTTCTCATTGGTTGAAAATGGCCTTCATTTTTGTACATCGCCACCTGTTGCTTTGGCATTGTACTACATGTATATTATATCAGTGTTAAACCACTGTGAGCGTGAGCGGCCCGGAGCGGATTGGAGCGGAGGAGAACTCTCGCTCCGGAAGTCGCGCCAACCCATTTTAAAACCCACTCCGCCGCTCACTTCAAAACCACCCGCTCCGCTCCCCGCGCCGCTCACATGCTCTGGTGCTGACTAACCCTGGAAGCTGCAGTCTCTGGACCCGTGGTCGGTGCTGACTAACCCTGGAACCTGCAGCCTCTAGACCCGCGGTCGGTGCTGACTAACCCTGGAAGCTGCAGTCTCTGGACCCGTGGTCGGTGCTGACTAACCCTGGAACCTGCAGCCTCTAGACCCGCGGTCGGTGCTGACTAACCCTGGAAGCTGCAGCCTGTGGACCCGTGGTCGGTGCGGAAGGCCCAACGCCCTGCGACGTTGACGTTGCTGCCCAGGAGAAAGTTGGTGTAGTTGTTTAATGATCCAGTGCAGGGGAATGACCCAGGGATGGAGAAGTGATGGGTGGAGTTCACTGTATCATAACCAGCCTGGAAACAGATCACATTCAAACGTATTGTCATCATGCAGCACAAGTGCAGTACAATGAGAAGAGGTTTGGCATCAACCAGAGTATAAATGTAACAGTAAAGTTATACAGTAATATACAATGTACAGGTGATTAAACTGGGTATAAAATATATAAATTAGTACTACCGGGTAATAGTGCTAATCAGATGTATGTACAGAGTTGTAGTATTAATATGTACAGTGATACAGGTTTGAAGACACTGGTAGTAAGTCATACTGGCCAGCAGCGTAATTAGTTATAGTCGGTAAAGGATACAGATATAGATATAGTATCTACAGATATGCAAAAAGGATTATATGCAGGTATGTACAGACAGATGTGGATATATATATATATATATATGGTAAAAATAGATACATACATATACATATACGGTATATACAGTATTATTGTACATGTTATCATACAGCGTTATATGGGTTATGCAGGTGTCTTAAGTAGGTATATAGGAGGATTATACATAGGTATATTCAGACAGATATGGATATATATGCTGTAAATATGAATATATACATGTATATATATGGTATATACAGGACTATTGTGTACATGAGTTTTGGCATGAAATGTGATTTATGGAAGATTCTCCTGTGTGAGGCTTCACTCATTCACAGGACAAATACTTGTGCATCTTGGACATTGCTACGTTAGGTGGTTCTGTAGCAAGTGAAGGCAGACAGATGGTCAAACACACTCAGACGTCAGTGTTCTGACCTGCACGGTGCGATAAGTTGGGTCTATTGTCTGGTAGTTCATCAGGACAAACGAGTGTTGACCACCAGAGATCAGGACGGCTTGGACAGTGGAGCCCTGGAAGAACAGCGATTAACCATTAAAAACACGTCTAACAATCACACTGTTGTTTCTGACACTCACTGTTTCAGAATATGCATTAGATTAGAATAGGATAAATGACTATTTTGGTAGTAAGTCATACTGGCCAGCAGCATAACTAGTAAGAGTAGGTAAGGGATATGTACAGATATAGTAACTAGCAAGAGTAGGTAAGGGATATGTACAGATATAGTAACTAGTAGGTCAGGGATATGTACAGATATAGATATAGTATCTACAGGTATGTAACAAGAATTATATGCAGGTATGTACAGACAGATGTGGATATATATAGGGTAAGAATAAATAAATGTGCTGCATACAATACATGATTATATGCAGTTATATTCATGAATAATTCAGAACTGCACTATTGCATTATTTTACCCTGTCTATTCTATTCCACTAACTATTTTATTGCACTGCACTATTGCTCTATTTTTCTCTTTTATTACTGTCTATTTTAAAATGGTCTATATGGTGTGTGATGATCACAGAGGCTGAGCCCTATTGGGATGTTAGATCCTAATGTGAAAAACTGTGATTTAGTGTTCGGTGACTTTGTCTATTTTGATGCTCGTTTTACTCTTGTTTTCTGTATTTTCTTTTTTTATATATCTCTTTTATCGAAAGCGCATTACAATTTGTTCCTCACATTTTTACCCATTCACTCACACATTCACACACCGACGGTGGAGGCGACCATGCAAGGTGCCAACCTGCTCATCGGGAGCAGTTAGGGGTTAATTGTCTTGCTCAAGGACACTTCGACACGCTGCCCGGGAATTGAACCGGGAACCTTCGGATTACCAGGCGACTGCTCTACCTCCCGAGCCACTGCTCTTGATCTCCTGTCTTATTTTACTGCTGTGAAGCACTTTGAGCTGCAATTATTGTATGAAAGGTGCTGTACAAAGAAATTTTATTATTATTATTATTATTATTATTATTATTATTATTATTATTATTATTATTATTATTATTATTATTATTATTATTATTATTATTATTATTATTATTATTATTATTATTATTAATATTATTATTATTATTATTATTATTATTATTATTATTATTATTATTATTATTATTATTATTATTATTATTATTATTATTATTATTATTATTATTATTATTATTATTATTATTATTATTATTATTATTATTATTATTATTATTATTATTATTATTATTATTATTATGATAGATGGAAGAGCATGACTCACGCTTCCTGTTTGAGGGTAATATTATTATTATTATTATTATTATTATTATTATTATTATTATTATTATTATTATTATTATTATTATTATTATTATTATTATTATTTTTATTATTATTATTATTATTATTATTATTATTATTATTATTATTATTATTATTATTATTATTATTATTATTATTATTATTATTATTATTATTATTATTATTATTATTATTATTATTATTATTATTATTATTATTATTATTATTATTATTATTATTATTATTATTATTATTATTATTATTATTATGATACATGAAGAGCATGACTCACATTTCCTGTTTGAGGGTAATATTATTTTATTATTATTATTATTATTATTATTATTATTATTATTATTATTATTATTATTATTATTATTATTATTATTATTATTATTATTATTATTATTATTATTATTATTATTATTATTATTATTATATATTATTATTATTATTATTATTATTATTATTATTATTATTATTATTATTATTATTATTATTATTATTATTATTATTATTATTATTATTATTATTATTATTATTATTATTATTATTATTATTATTATTATTATTATTATTATTATTATTATTATTATTATATATTATTATTATACATGAAGAGCATGACTCACGCTTCCTGTTTGAGGGTAATATTATTATTATTATTATTATTATTATTATTATTATTATTATTATTATTATTATTATTATTATTATTATTATTATTATTATTATTATTATTATTATTATTATTATTATTATTATTATTATTATTATTATTATTATTATTATTATTATTATTATTATTATTATTATTATTATTATTATTATTATTATTATTATTATTATTATTATTATTATTATTATTATTATTATTATTATTATTATTATTATTATTTATTATTATTATTATTATGATACATGAAGAGCATGACTCACGCTTCCTGTTTGAGGGTAATATTATTATTATTATGATACATGAAGAGCATGACTCACGCTTCCTGTTTGAGGGTAATATTATTATTATTATTATTATTATGATACATGAAGAGCATGACTCACGCTTCCTGTTTGAGGGTAGTATTATTATTATTATGATACATGAAGAGCATGACTCACGCTTCCTGTTTGAGGGTAATATTATTATTATTATTATTATGATACATGAAGAGCATGACTCACGCTTCCTGTTTGAGGGTAGTATTATTATTATTATGATACATAAAGAGCATGACTCACGCTTCCTGTTTGAGGGTAATATTATTATTATTATGATACATGAAGAGCATGACTCACGCTTCCTGTTTGAGGGTAATATTATTATTATTATGATACATGAAGAGCATGACTCACGTTTCCGAATCGATTGTAATATTGCACATTAGCCCACGTGGCGACGAAGACCCAGCTGGCGGTGAAGCTGATGCTGGGGAAGTACTGGTGGATGTCTCGTGTTGCCTGTTGGAGGACGCTGCCACCCGTGTACTGCTTGTAGAAGACGGCACCCTGATCTCTGTTGTCCAAATCTACCCAGAACGGAGCGATGATGTCTCTGGTTGAGTGAGCTGGGAACTGGTAAGGAACATACCGGCTGAACCCTTGGTCAAAGGTCAAGTCTCCATTGTGATTGACCTGGGGGGGGGGGGGGGGGGGGGGGGGGGGGTGATAGAACAAGACTTTTCATTTCACAGTCATACAAGATATAAAATAGAGATTACCACAATACAATAAAGGTAGGGTACTTCACAATAAAAGTAAGTGGCACGTCACCAAAGGGGACATTTATTTTGCACATACTCGCAGACGTCCAAAAACTTGAATAAGTTTTGCACATATTCATTTAGTTTGACAGTTATTGAGAGTAAATTAGTTTGAATATGGCCACCAGTGATGTCATCAGGGACATTGAATCCTTGTGTTGTATTAATTATAGCTCAATGAAATTATAAGGTAGCAGTCCCTATAAGACATGGTGTTGTGTTAATTACAGCTCCATGAAATGATTAGTCCCTATTCTCTACATTGTTACATTGTGCTGTAATTAATACAACACAAGGATTAAATGTCCCCGATGACATCACTGGTGGCCACATTCAAATTAATTTACTCTCAATAACTATCAAACTAGAGTCTTTGGATGTGTGTCTTTTGATTATGTGCAAAATAAATCAGCGTTGTTTTTTGGTGAAGTGTCCCTTTATCCTCACAGACAGTGTGTTTCGCCTCCTTGTTTCCTGCACTTTGAATAACAGTGTGTTTCGCCTCCTTGTTTCCTGCACTTTGAATAACCAGTTGTTTCGCCTCCTTGTTTCCTGCACTTTGAATAACCAGTTGTTTCGCCTCCTTGTTTCCTGCACTTTGAATAACCAGTTGTTTCGCCTCCTTGTTTCCTGCACTTTGAATAACAGTGTGTTTCGCCTCCTTGTTTCCTGCCTCCTTGTTTCCTGCACTTTGAACAGCCAGTGTGTTTCGCCTCCTTGTTTCCTGCCTCCTTGTTTCCTGCACTTTGAACCAGTTGCCTTGAAGTCACAGTATTTGCCAACAGACTGAAATATAAACTATATTATTCTTGACCACACATTCCACATGGCAAGACACTAACTTTAAATAGTGTGTATTTTGGAGATTGTCACGTACATATATCTGATGATGCATCGTTCCAAAATAGGGAAAAGCTCGCTGCAGAGTGATTCTGGGAGAATATCCATCATCTGATCGGCTGCTCCTGGTACCAGTTCCATATCCATAGAGTTGTCCTAGGAGGAAAAATCGAGTTATTAAAGATCCCCTCCACTCAAAAACAAATTTTCAATGGCCAACTCCCCATGGAGGCATGACTATACAGATTGTTATTTATGACTTTGACTATACAGATTGTTATTTATGACTTTGACTATACAGATTGTTATTTATGACTTTGACGATACAGATTGTTATTTATGACTTTGACTATACAGATTGTTATTCATGGCTTGATGATACAGATTGTTATTTATGACTTTGACTTTACAGATTGTTATTTGTGACTGACTATACAGATTGTTATTTATGACTTTGACTTCACAGATTGTTATTTATGACTTTGACATACAGATTGTTGTTCATGACTTTGACTATACAGATTGTTATTTATGACTTTGACTTCACAGATTGTTATTTATGACTTTGACAATACAGATTGTTATTTATGACTTTGACTTTACAGATTGTTATTTGTGACTTTGACTACAGATTGTTATTCATTAGTTTGAATATACAGATTGTTATTCATGGTTTGAATTTACAGATTGTTATTTATGACTTTGACTATACAGATTGTTATTTATGACTTTGACTTTACAGATTGTTATTTATGACTTTGAATATACAGATTGTTATTTATGACTTAAGTCTTAGACTATACAGATTGTTATTTGTGACTTTGACTATACAATAATAATAATAATGCAGTATACAGATTGTTATTTGTGACTTTGAATATACAGATTGTTATTTATGACTTTGACTTTACAGATTGTTATGACTTTGACTTTACAGATTGTTATTTGTGACTTTGACAGATTGTTATTCATGACTTTGACTATACAGATTGTTATTTATGACTTTGACTATACAGATTGTTATTTATGACTTAAGTCTTTGACAATACAGATTGTTATTTGTGACTTTGACTATACAGATTGTTATTTGTGACTTTGACTACAGATTGTTATTTGTGACTTTGACTATACAGATTGTTATTTGTGACTTTGACTATACAGATTGTTATTTGTGACTTTGACTACAGATTGTTATTTGTGACTTTGACTACAGATTGTTATTTGTGACTTTGACTATACAGATTGTTATTTGTGACTTTGACTACAGATTGTTATTTGTGACTTTGACTATACAGATTGTTTTTTGTGACTTTGACTGTACAGATTGTTATTTGTGACTTTGAATATACAGATTGTTATTCATGACTTTGAATATACAGATTGTTTTTATGACTTTGACTATACAGATAGTTATTTATGACTTTGACTATACAGATTGTTATTTGTGACTTTGACTATACAGATTGTCATTTGTGACTTTGACTATACAGATTGTTATTTATGGCTTTGACTATACAGATTCCCACTCACACCAGATTCCGACTGAAACAAGATTCCCTGGGACCATAGGATCCACAGCTGAGCTAAAAGGGTCAGAACCGTTATAGACTGCGACCAACTCCTCAGTAGTTTACAGTCGTCCTCACCAGGAGAAGTGCACTTTCCCAGGGTTAAGGCGCTGAGATCCCACCCCTCTTTCTACATAAACCTGGATACAGATTCACAGGGCACTGAGGGCAGTGTCACCAATGTAACCCAGTGTATTTGAAACTGGGACCATAGGATCCATAGGTGGCCGCACTAACCAGCTGAGCTAAAGGGTCTGACCCGTTAGCAGGTGCTGGTTGACTGTAGTTTACACTAACCAGCTGAGCTAAAGGGTCAGACCTGTTAGCAGGTGCTGGTTGACTGTAGTTTACACTAACCAGCTGAGGTAAAGGGTCAGACCTGTTAGCAGGTGCTGGTTGACTGTAGTTTACACTAACCAGCTGAGCTAAAGGGTCAGACCTGTTAGCAGGTGCTGGTTGACTGTAGTTTACACTAACCAGCTGAGCTAAAGGGTCAGAGCCGTTAGCAGGTGCTGGTTGACTGACTCCTCAGTAGTTTACATAAGACATTTAGGGAGAATCAAATGAACAGTCTCGGAGGAGAAGGAGAAAAAAGTGGATTTTGAAAAAGTTCATTAGGATCACAAGGATGACTTGGATATGACATAGTAACAACACATTTCAGATGTCATCATGATCCGACAAATTGTTGAGAAGTTCAATTCTTTATTTAGGCTACGGTATATTATGGTCTGGCCTCCTTGCTATCGTGAGACAAACATATTTGCAAAGTCTGGTGCAAATTGGACAAAGTGTTGACAATTAACAGTTTGTGTTTTTCTCTGAACGTGGATTGGATCTGGCACCACGGCTGGTGATGATTGATGCGGTTTGGTCTGTCAACTATTTAAACGACACATCTAACCACGGCGGTCCCTCGATGCCACTCAGCAGGTGTGATGAGACTCGCCTAAAGGCAGTGAAGCGCAGAGAGGATGATGTAAGTGTTTCCCATAATGTCCACCTCCTCTTGCTGAGAACAATGACACAGTCTGCACAGCAAGATGCCAACAATAACTGAAATGCCATTCTCCTTAATCCTCCTAGTGTCAGTTAAAGCTGCAGTAGGTAACGTCAGAGAAATGACCTGCCCAGCAGAAGTAGAACAGACTCCCAGAGGCTCCAGCAGCTTTAAGCTGAATACAAAAAAGAATAATAATAATACCAAATATGTCCCAGTCTCTGATGGGCAGGTGGTTTTGCACATTGTGTGTTGAAGGAACGTGATGGTGGCCTTTGTTGTATAACTCCACTTGGCAGGTGTTTGTTTGGTTATATCTTATTATCTGGTTATTGATGCAGGGAGCAGTTGTTTTTGGACAAGCAGATGTTTTTGACCAGCTTAAGAGGGGAAAGCCTCTGGCAGTCGGTGGAACCCCCTTGTTGCGCGTGAACAAATGTATCTAGCGGTCAACATCTTATATAGATTTCAGGTAAACGCATAGTAAACAGGAAGCAATGGGTTACTTATGACTGCATTGTCCGATTTGCACCAAATTGTCCTGCTATAACAAGGCTTTTCTCACTGGGTCACTATTCTACTATAACAAGGCTTTTCTCACTGGGTCACTATTCTACTATAACAAGGCTTTTCTCACTGGGTCACTATTCTGCTATAACAAGGCTTTTCTCACTGGGTCACTATTCTGCTATAACAAGGCTTTTCTCACTGGGTCACTATTCTGCTATAACAAGACTTTTCTCACTGGGTCACTATTCTACTATAACAAGGCTTTTCTCACTGGGCACTATTCTGCTATAACAAGGCTTTTCTCACTGGGTCACTATTCTGCTATAACAAGGCTTTTCTCACTGGGTCACTATTCTGCTATAACAAGGCTTTTCTCACTGGGTCACTATTCTGCTATAACAAGGATTTTCTCACTGTGTTACTATTCTGCTATAACAAGGCTTTTCCTACTGATCAATACAGAGTATTCAGATATTGTACTGATCAATACAGAGTATTCAGATAGCCTACCGATCAATACAGAGTATTCAGATATCCTACTGATCAAGATATCCTACTGATAAATACAGAGTATTCAGATATCCTACTGATCAATACAGAGTATTCAGATATCGTACTGATCAATACAGAGTATTCAGATATCGTACTGATCAATACAGAGTATTCAAATATCCTACTGGTCAATACCGAGTATTTAGATATCCTACTGATCAATACCGAGTGTTCAGATATCCTACTGATCAATACAGAGTATTCAGATAGTTGTTGCACCAAACTGTATAACCCCGGCTACAAACTAATTACAGAAAAATGCATGAAGCGGATGAGTTACTTGTGAACTCTTTATCTGATTTGCACCAAACTCGACAAACTCATACATTTGAAGTAGCATCACCGTTGTTGATACATGAAACATGGACTTACAGCCTGGGTCTGTTGAGACTCCAAATCCAAAGCACTTTACAGTTTGTTCCTCACATTTTACACATTCACTATCACACCAAATCAGGATAGGTGGGACACGGGTTTCCCCCGGCCATTTGAAAACGTCACAGCCTCGCTTTTTCTTGCTGGCCAAGAGACATGTCCGTGAGTTACAGGGCCTGTGCTACAGACAGCTGTCATTGTAAAGGATAGGTGATGCAATGCAGTAGAGACAATTTATCTTCTACTCTGCTCCCTACCAGTAGTGTATATTGGGTCAGAGCCTCCTCCTCAGGGAGTTTCAGAGCCTCCTCTGAGTTTCAGAACCTCCCTCTCAGTGAGGGAGCCTCCTCAGAGTTTTCAGAGCCTCCTCCTCAGAGAGTCTTGGTCCAATGTGTTACATGAACCTTTTTCAATTGTTTACTCACGTTGAGGTCTCTCTGGGAAAACCGCTGTCTTCCCCTCTTACATAAAGAGCAGAATTGACGCGGTTGTTATTCCCAGGTTCGTCATGTGTGGACCCGTGTCTGTGTCTTTGTAGACCGGCTCCCTGCTGCTCGTCCCAGACAGCGAGGGGAAACGTTGTGAGGCTCTTTCTGGTTGGAAATTCGCCGTCACTGTTCTCGGGTTCTTTGCAAGCATATACACTGTTTATGAAATCAGCGTATGGTCTTACGAGACCGAGCAGCGCCGGCCCAGGGTGTTTTTTCAATGATTAAATATGCTTTGTGGGCCGGCGCGCCTTGGTTTCCCAACATCATAAAAACTGCGTTTTTTATGCGGAAGACTGGGAAGGAGATTTTTTGTCTCTACCGAGCGCCAGTGCACTAGGTTAGACTTGATGGCTCACGTACATCTCCGGGGGGAGATGACGGAGTAGATCAAACATTGACAGGGGGGGTTCACGGCCACCTTTGGGTGGGCCACCGAGAGCAGTGCGTTCACGTTCTGACCGTCTTGGTTGCGCCCTCTGTGATTTTTTGGATCGACACGCGTACCTACCCCCCTCTTAGGACTGGGGCGGCGGCGTGACTAGGGCACGGGACTGGTCCAGGTCACGCCGGACCGGATCAGTTTAACCCGTTGTCCGCCGGGGAACGGACAGGTTCTGATTCCCCGAGGGACTCTGTGCTTTTCCGGGGGAAAAATGCCAGATCGGGCCGGACGTCACAGGGGTTGATGTCATGAATGTGTGTGTCATATACATGTCACCTTGAGTTGCCCTTAACAGTGGCATGCATTTGTCCATACTGTGTTGTACCTTTTTGCACGATGTTAGGGGGTTGGTCCTTTTCCATTTGTTTCACCCCTCCCTCCCTGTTAAACAGGGGATGGGAGGGGGCTGTCGGGGAGGCTGCTTCTGTCAACTCCTCTATGCATCCCTGTGTAGGTCCCGGTCCACCAGGCCCAGGTCGGGCCTTGCCCTCAATAAACCTGTTGGCCTGGGTTAACCCTTTTAAAACCTGAAACGCTTGAACTGCATTGTATAGCCTGTGTATACACGCAGTTGTGTTTCTGGGGTTTCTTAGTGGGTTAAGGGAGCACCCACCTCCTGTTATAATATACATAGGGGGGTGGTTGTCTCCCCGGTGTGTTGGTAGCAGAGTCGACTCTCAGGTTGAGCCCGGGTCTGACCCCGGCTGCCCCGAGAGTATGCCCCCGCATTTTTCATGACGACTGCCAATTGTGTCAAACTCTTTCTCTTAACCTCGACCCTGCGGGATTAATAAATTGGCGGGGTCAGGGCTCATGGAGATCGTGACATGGTGCACAGCATACCGGAACACCCTTTACCCTTTCCGCCGGGATGCTGTTCTTACAGTAAGCCCCTTAGGCACCTGTCTAGTCCGCAGTGCTCCGGGCGCAGGTCGAGTTCTACTCTTGGGACCTGTCAGCCTGGATTGAGGGATCAACCTCCTTGGAGGGTTGTCTCCCTGGCGCGCCGGCTGGCCCCACGTTATTGTGGGGGGGAAGCCTCCTTGGGAGCGCTTCGGAGCGGCGTGCCAAGGGGAGAAGGGCCTTCACCTGGTTTAGGCCCGGTCCGATACGCTGGCAATGTGGGGGGTGGTGTCACCAGTGACCGTCTGGTGGGGTCTCGATGCCACAGCCTCATAGACCTCACCAGGCCCCTTTTTCGGGGTGTCCTAGCCCCGGGGTGGCCTGAGGCTGGGACCTCCTCCGCGCTCCGCTGCTACGGCCTTGCCACGGGGTTGGGGTTTTGACTCTGACCCCGTGATGTTGGGGGCTGTGACAGGGGTTTTGCTCACGTCCGTTCCCTGGTGGTGTGTGGGATGCGCATCTGAGTAGTCGCGGGCCCTTCTAAACAAAGGTAAGTCCCACGGTCTGCTCACCCTGTGCGTTTGAGGTGCTAAACCCTCTTCGCACAGTCAGGGTCTGATCTCCCTCCCGTCCCTCGCTAGAGGGGGCGGGGGGGCCCGGATCCTCCCCAGTTCTGATGGTTGTAGGGGACCTCAGCGGGTGCATCTGTCGGGCTTACGCTCTGCTCAGCTCTTGTGTTCCAATAGAGCAAAGCGTAAGCTATAACGGAATATAATGAAGGTTATCTCATAACCCTAGTTATATGAGTAATAGCGAGCGATTTGCTCTGACTCACTGAGGACCCCACGGTCTTCCGTTTCGGCCGTGAAAGACTGGGGAAGGAGCTGTTCTATGGCCATGACCCCGCTTTATAGGAGCGGATGTGGGAGAGGTCAGGCAGATGTGGGCAGGTACACGAGGTGAAAGCTTTTATTTAGGATATGATTAAAGGGACAGTTCCAATAGAGCAAAGCGCTCGCTATTACTCATATAACTAGGGTTATAAGATAATCTTCATTACTATACTATACTGCAATGCTATGCTATGTTATCCTGTTATGCTAAATAGTTTGATACCTATAACTTAGGTGCACCTTTGTTTTAAGGTGGTTTGTGCAAATTGGTGCTTAAAATTTAATTTCCTTCTGCTGTCATCTGGACAGGGAACGAACAACCTCTGTATATTTACTGGTTGCATTTTTCTCTAAACAAAACTAATAAAGTCTGTATTTCAGCTAACTCTTTAGGTTTCAATAGTCTGGATTTAATAAATAATTCATTGGTATGTTCTCTTGAATCTACTTTGTGAACTATTCTTACTGCTCTCTTCTGTAATATAAATAATGGCTTTATGTTGCTTTCATACATGTTACCCCACACTTCCACACAGTAACTCAAATATGGTAGGATGAGTGAACAATATAATATTTGCGTAGAATTATAATCAAGCACATTCTTTGCCTTGTTCAAAACAAAAACACTCTTGGCTACCTTCTTTTTTATGTACATTATGTGAGGCTTCCATGTCAATTTCTCATCCAACATAACACCCAAACATTTGAACTCAGATACTCTTTCAATATTAACTCTGTCTATACATAATGCCACATTGTCCTCCTTATTTCGATTAGTAAATATCATAATTTTTTCCCTCTCCAAATTTAGGGATAACTTATTATACACATACCCCTTTAAGACCCCTTTAAGACCCCTTCAAGCCTTGGCTGAGCGTCTCAAGTGAACATGATGGTTAAGACCCCTTTAAGAACCCTTTAAGACCCCTTTAAGAACCCTTTAAGACTCTTTAAGACCCCTTTAAGACCCCTTTAAGAATCTTTAAGACCCCTTTAAGTTCCCTTTAAGACTCTTTAAGACCCCTTTAAGACCCCTTTAAGAATCTTTAAGACCCCTTTAATACCCCTTTAAGACCCTTTAAGACCCCTTTAAGACTATTTAAGACCCCTTTAAGACCCTTTAAGACCCCTTTAAGATCCCTTTAAACCTTGGCTGAGCGCCTCAAGTCGACATGCGGTTAAGATCCCCAGACTGATATGTGACGCTTCCTTCTGCTATTGTGAATATTGCCGTTCTTTGCTAGTCAAAGAATAGTTTCCTACTGTTGACTTGATACACACCTAGATACACACTTCATCACTACACCATGACACCTTCCAAAGTAGAAATCAGAATGTGGTGTATATTTAAAAATATATATTATATTTATACTTTTTCTATATGCTTGTATCTTTGTTGGTATATTACATGTTTGGTATTATTGTTATTAATATTATTATTATTATTATTATTATTATTATTATTATTATTATTATTATTATTATTATTATTATTATTATTATTATTATTATTATTATTATTATTATTATTATTATTATTATTATTATTATTGTTATTGTTATTGTTATTATTATTATTATTATTATTATTATTATTATTATTATTATTATTATTATTATTATTATTATTATTATTATTATTATTATTATTATTATTATTATTATTATTATTATTATTATTATTATTATTATTATTATTATTATTATTATTATTATTATTATTATTATTATTATTATTATTATTATTATTATTATTATTATTATTATTATTATTATTATTATTATTATTATTATTATTATTATTATTATTATTACTATAAATAATAATACTGTTATTAGTATTACTGAGCTTATTATTATCATCATCATCATCATCATCATCATCATCATCATCATCATCATTATCATCATTACCATCATCATCATATTGTAATTTATCTTCATAAGCTTCTACTTACCATTAGCTTGAGAGATCATGATGCCTGTGGTAAAAAAAAAAAAGTGATAGGTACAATAAATAAATACACAAATACATAAATGATAGCATCTGCATCAGACTCAGACATTGTACCATGCAATAGTACATCACTAAAGCTCACATTTACTCACTGATCTACACTGCCCTGCAGAAGCTAACCGCAGTAATAATAATAATAATAATAATAATAATAATAATAATAATAATAATAATAATAATAATAATAATAATAATAATAATAATAATAATAATAATAATAATAATAATAATAATATCTTAGATGTATATAGCGCCTTTCAAGAGACCCAAGGCGCTTAACAGGAGGGGGCAGCTAGTGGAAGGGGATCAGGGAACAACGTAACAACAAAGTAAAAAAAAATAAAAAAAATGAATAAAAAATCAGGCAGAGTCATTTACAAATTTGGTGAAGAGGTGGGTTTTGAGTTGGGATTTGAAGGAGTGCAGGGATGTAGGTAGCACTACGGATGTTTGGAGGGAGTGAGTTCCAGAGGGTGGGTGCGGCAACAGAGAAGGCTCTGGGACCTACAGTCCGCAGTTTGGTGGTGGGATGGAGAGGAGACCGGAGTCAGAGGACCACAGTAACTACAATAATTTTCAAAATGTTGTTATGAGTGAAATTTTACTTCTCAATATCTGGTGTATCTCGTGATAACGTTTCAGAGTTCAATCTTGCTCTGTTTTACAGAAAAGGGTATAAAGAATTGCAGTAACTACAAAATCACTGGAATAGAAATAGAAATAGAAATACTTTTATTATCCAGAGAGAAATTTGACCATAGTCAAAGAACTTTAAAGCCATTTCTCTCAGTTTTACTGCATAGTTCCTGCGGTTAGCTTCTGCAGGCCATGAGTTCCTGCGGTTAGCTTCTGCAGGCCAGTATAGTTCCTGCGGTTAGCTTCTGCAGGCCAGTATAGTTCCTGCGGTTAGCTTCTGCAGGGCAGTGTAAACGGGACAGAATGTAACAATACTTACTCATGGTCCCCAAAAGCAGCAAAGGTAACATCATCTCGCGCCCCGTTCTAACCAGCTCAGGAGTGAAATCTGTTGGCACATAAACACACAAACATGGCACATTTGATTGCTCAAATTGAATGAATAAAAAAAGATTGTTAACAAAACTCCTGTAAAATATGCTACTGTATAACAGCTTGTCAACAGCAAATCACCCACCTGTTGGCCAGTGTCCTCTCTCTCTCTCATGGATACAGGGATCTGTGATGTGTGAGGTGTCTTTTATAGGCTGGAATGTCACAGTACCTCTCTGGTTTCACCTGTTGGAGAACTACTCCACGACGATTCCTGTCAATGAATCAAACAACCGGTTTCCTCATACTTCCCATCAGACAGTTTAACAAACACACAAAAGAAGGAGTAGCCTATACTGAATATCGTGACAGCTGTGATCTGGTCCTAGGTGAGAGTCTGCAGGCCAGAGCAGGGTATACGTGCTAAAGATAAAGGGGGAGTTCACCCAAAATGTAAAACAACATATCCCCCCTTTACCACATATACTTTACTGCATATAATCCTCCTATATACTTACTTATACACAGGGGTGTAAAGTACTTGAGGAATTGTACTTCGTTAGAATACTTAAGTACTGTTTGGGGGGATTAGTACTTCACTCGAGTATTATTAGGTTTATATACTTGTATGGGGCGCCAGGGTGGCGCACCACATAGCTGCGCTGCAGTGCAACGCGGACGTCCCGGGTTCGACTCCCGGACCCGGAGACCTTTGTCTTCCCCCAAGTCTTCTCCCAAAACCTTCCTCTCTGTCGGGCCTGTCCGAAATAAAGCAGTAAAATGCACAAAAAAAAACATTAAAAGTTTGTATAGGCCTACTTGTACTTTTACATTTCAGAGAAAAAAAACATACTTTTAAAATGCAGACCTACAAAGTACAAATCTCGCAGGGAGGTCCAACCATTTTAATTAGTATATTTGTTTCTCTGGCCGAACTAACGTTAACGTTATTAACTTATTAATCCTGCGGCCACACTTTATTTAAAAACAGCCAATCAAATCCCCATCAATGGAAAATGAATCTGCCCATACCCATGCTGATTGGTCCTTGTGTGAGCGTATGCTTGGTTTCATTCCAGCCTTGCCTAAACACCAGCTGATGATTTCACTAATTGGCTCACCTCTTCAACTAACTCACCTGGTGCAATGTGTAGTTAAAATAAAAACTTGGCCCAAGATGGAATGAGTTTGAGACCCCTGGTCTATCCCTTGCAATAAAAAAAAGTTGTAAACTTTTTAACTTTTACTCAAGTGTGTTTGTAGCCATATAACTAACTATGTATGATAGCATGTACAATGATGATGAACACACCCAACCCTCCGCTCCTCAAACCCACGAATGCAAAGAATGGACTTGCGTTCTTGGGGAGAACATTCCTGCTAGTTTTTCTCGGAAGAATGAACTTGCACGGTCACAAGCATACATAATTCAGTTTGAGATGGTACATTCTTAAAATATTAAGATTAGGTTAATAAGATTAAGATTAGATTAATAAGATTAAGATAAAGACTTTGAAGAAGTCTTTATTCATTGCACACATTGACAATGTCGTCATGCAGTGACACACACATGCGATGGGCGGCACACACAGATACACACACATTCTTTCTTTTTTGGGTCACAGATGAAATGTTCCTCTCTGCGTTTGACCCATCCCGTCGTCCTTCCCCCCAAGGGCAGCCGGGAGCAGACACCGTTTTTGTCAGTGTTAGCGATCTGTTCTGCATGTTTTTCCATTGGGTTTATCTTATCGGGAGGGGAAACCCTTGCGAGCATGGGGAGAACATAAGATATTCATTTATTGATCCCCTTGGGGAAATTCAGGCATCATAGCAGCATGGGGGATGGGGTGGGGGGCAGGGGCGTTTTTAGGGTTAGAAAACATTGGGGGCAATGTTAGAGTAATTTTAGAGTAATTAGAGATGAATACTGAAGAACTAGAATCATTAGAGGTTCTCAAAGTGAGGTCCATGTCCATGAGAGTGATCTGGGCAGTCCCCATAGAAAATTCAAAGTTAACAGGACCAAATCATCAGTTTCTTATTTATTTATTTAACCTTTATTTAGCCAGATAAAACATTGATCTGGTCCAAGAGGCCCCAACAGGAGTACAAATATACATATATACACATATATATATACATATACTGTACATACATACACACATATACACCAATAACAAAATAAAAACAGTTAAGAATCTTACACATAAGCAAATAAACAAACAAACAAACATATGCACAGCCTATGTACAAAAGAAATAAACAGTTCATCTCTAGTCTTTACAGTTTTCTTCAATTGCATAAACACTCAAATCAAAAGTATTACACAATTATCAAAACCTTACACTCAAGGAGCAAAACATAGGCCCAGATTTGCACCCCTATAAGCACAATGTCAGCCTCACACTTTTTGCAAAACAATACACAGAGCAAAAAAGTATCTTGCCAGATCCAGCTAGGCAAAGAGATAATGTCTAGTATTTTCTGTACTCTATTTAAATTTCTTCAAATTTGTTTTTGTTTTACTGTAATTTTAACCTGTAGGCCTACTGGATACAGTATTTTATGTTTGTCTGATATTTGCTGAGCTTACAGTGTTATGCACATAGTAGCATGAAAACTGGGACATGTTTTGTTGTGATTCTCCATGTTGAAATGTTGACTGATTTGGTTATATGGAGAGAAAATTTATATTTTCATCAGTCTGCATCATTGATTTGGGTATATGGAGAGAAAATGTTTTTTTTTCAGCAGTCTGCATCATTGATTTGGGTATATGTAGATAAATAAATTATATTTTCATCAGTCTACTCTACAGCATTGGTATTGTGTAGTGTTTGGTGAATTTATTGTATATTTGCACATTCTCTGCGTACTTCATTTACAGTACTCTAATCACTGAGAAGTAGAATTGCTAAATGTGTTTTAGGTTAAGCACAGCAGTGTGAGTAACTGGTTCAAACAGAATTAAGTCATATAAAACGTGTGTTTCATATGGTAACAAAATGTAGTTTTTTTAAATTAGTGTATGGTTTTGACAAGTGTTTAATTTAGCAAAGGTTCTGAGGTGTTCTGATAATTGTGTGTGTGGTTGTGCTAATTGTGTGTTTTGAAACACCGGGCCCCGTTTTAAAAATCATGCTTAAGCAATCGAAAATAAAAGTCTCATAAAAAATATATTCGATTTTTGGGTATTTTCCTGCCTTTGGTCCACTTTGCATTCACATCTCAAATGCAGGGTTCACTTGCAAGAGTGAATGAGCTTTCAGACCACCCCAAACCAACCGGACTATCCGAGGAAATGAACCAGGGTTCGATTAAAGCTTATTATAGTTTATCACAGTATCATGAGCATGTCTTTGTCAGTGGACACTGGACATGGTATGGATGGCTCCAGGTGCTGCTGCGTTAAAGTGCACATCTTCAATACCTATCTGTACTATTTAAAAGCACAGTGCAGGACACACTCAAAGGTTATCGCACCTCAGAGATGGCAGTGGACATGTATGACAGGACAAAGGCCATATGTAATGGCATCTTGTGGCACAAGCTCAGACCTCAGCTCAGGAGATCAGCTGAGACAGAGACTGTTCTATCCAGAGCTTAAGAGCAGGTTCTCATGAGTTGGATAACAACTTATGAGAGGCATACACAGGCATGTTATCCAGCCTCAGACCAGTTTCTCTCAGTGGAATTGCTGCAACCCCTCGCCACACATTACAATATCCAACTATTGCCAGAGGAGATCACAGTTGCAAAGTGTTTCCTGGTCAGGACAGGCAGAGATGCGGTCCCTACTATCCAAAGTGTCTTTTCCCTCCTGGATGATAATAATAATAATAATGCATTTGATTTATAAGGCGCCTTTCAGGATACAAAAAAAAAAGTCCACAAATCGGTGAATGAAAAAATTATAGGATCAAATGAAAACTACTTACTAAAAATGGATTAAAAGTACTTAAAACCAAAAAAAATACCAAACACTAACAAACATGCAGCACAGACAATTGGGATGCTGACATCTTAAAAAAAAAAAAAAATGTTTTTGGTCCGGGGCTAGGAGAAAAACATCCGGGGCTAAAGCCCCGGAAGCCCAGGGCTAACGACGCCACTGGTGGGGGGGTACAGCAGGTAGTAAAAACAACACAAGCAGTGTAAACAAATAAGTCAATATAATTTACTATCTAACTAACTGAAATATACAGTAGCAATATACATGCAGACTCCATACAGAAAGGCCCGGGAGATACAGTACCCCACCTGGGTAACTGGCAACACGGCAACCTGGTCCCCAAGCGGGAATAGAACCCTGGACCTTCTAGCTGTGAGGCGACAGTGTTAACCTGTTTTTACTGCTGTGAAGATAGATAGATAGATAGATAGATAGATAGATAGATAGATAGATAGATAGATAGATAGATAGATAGATAGATAGATAGATAGATAGATAGATAGATAGATAGATAGATAGATAGATAGATAGATAGATAGATAGATAGATAGATAGATAGATAGATAGATAGATAGATAGATAGATAGATAGATAGATAGATAGATAGATAGATAGATAGATAGATGGATAGATGGATGGATGGATGGATGAATGAATGAATGAATGAATTTATTCACACACACACACAATACATTTTACATGCGAGTATCCTCATGTGATAACAATGTCCCAAATTGTGTGCATGTGCCAGGTCTCCCAAGAAGCTATTTAAAGCTTTTGGAGGGAGCCTGAACACAGATACAAACAGAATATGAACAACAAAACAATAACAAAAAAAACAATAACAAAAAAACAAAAACAAAACAAAACAATACAACGTGGGTAGGTTTACACACCTACCTACTACCTGACATATTACAGAGATACATAATACAGACAATTTTATTCCTAAGTTATTATTTTAATTAGAGATATGATTTTAGCAGTTCCTCTTTCAGTGATTTTTTAAAGGTTTTAAAGGTATTTGTCATTTTTAGATTTTCATCAAGCTTGTTCCAGATCTGTGGACCCCTGCATGCTATGCTTAGGCTAGCACAATTTAGCCTTCTCCTCTTGCCAGATATAAGATGCTTGTTTCTTGTGTTGTGGATGTGCAGTGGTTGGCAGACTGGGACAAGCTCAGACAGTCTGTGATTCATGTTGTTGACAACTTGATACATAATTGATGCGTTTTGATGAATGTTAAATTCAGCGAGCCTCAGGAGACCAAAGCGATGGAAAAGAGGCAGAGATAGATAGATAGATAGATAGATAGATAGATAGATAGATAGATAGATAGATAGATAGATAGATAGATAGATAGATAGATAGATAGATAGATAGATAGATAGATAGATAGATAGATAGATAGATAGATAGATAGATAGATAGATAGATAGATAGATAGATAGATAGATAGATAGATAGATAGATAGATAGATAGATAGATAGATAGATAGATAGATAGATAGATAGATAGATAGATAGATAGATAGATAGATAGATAGATAGATAGATAGATAGATAGATAGATAGATAGATAGATAGATAGATAGATAGATAGATAGATAGATAGATAGATAGATAGATAGATAGATAGATAGATAGATAGATAGATAGATAGATAGATAGATAGATAGATAGATAGATAGATAGATAGATAGATAGATAGATAGATAGATAGATAGATAGATAGATAGATAGATAGATAGATAGATAGATAGATAGATAGATAGTGTGAGGTTTCTGTTCTTGCTCACTCACTCGCTCTGTTCCTTTAAACCACCTCGCTCTGTTTTCATTTGTTTCTGTTAATCATTCAATTCCCCCATTCACACGCTTCTTCCCAGTGACGTCGTCAGAGACGTCGTTGATTGGTTCTCTCCCGTCCGCACGCTTTTCAATCACATTCCCCAGCTGTCACTGCTTGTCAATCAATCAATCCCGTATTATTTATACCCCGTTTCTCCACTCTAGTTTTGTTGGATCGTTTTGATATTTCTCTGTTTGCATTCTCCGTTCCTGCTGCTGCTGCTGTTTGCTCTCTGTGCTTTACCTCCAGGATATTCCAAGAAGCCTTCCTCTTGGACACCTTTTCCCCGTGGCGACGCGCTCGCTCCGCTGCTGTTCCAGCACTCATTACGCACTTCGTCTGGGTGAGTTTTTTACTGACTGTCTTGATCAAATTCCGTTTTCGTGTGTTTCTATAACACTGAAGATTACCACCTTTTTTATCAGACAGTCACTCACCCAGCGATCGCCTTTTTGTTGTTCTCACTGGGATAATATTTTTGGGACTTTACATCTCCCACTGTGTGTTGTTCACACCGAAGATATTTCACATTGGATTGTTTTTTGGACTTCACTCTCAGTGTCTATTTTTGCACCGAAGATATTCACTTGGGATTGTGTTTTGGAACAGTGCTCACTGTGTGTATTTACACGAAGATATTCACTTGGGATTGAGTTGTGGAACTTTGCTCACTGTGTGTATTTACACGAAGATTAGTTCACTTGGATAACTTTTGTATTTGGGTACAAGTCACCTCTCCTGTTCTCCTGCTCGTTCCACCTGCACCCTTGTTGACTCGCTCCCTCTCTCTCTCTCTCGGTCCCGCAACACTTCGGAGATTCTGCCGAGAGAAGTCTGCAGAGCGGCTCAGACGTCAGCATCTGCTACCCCCTACTACCACCACGGGAGAAGCTGCAGAGCAGCAGAACATTTTCCCCCTAGCTTGTGTACCTGTCTTGTTTGACTTGCCTATTCTGTGCTCATTAATTAGTCTCAATAAACAAGCCCTTGTTTTTGGCAACTCTGAATTCCTACTCTCTTGTGTCGTGCGTTTGGGGTCGGTGTCAAACCATAACAGATAGATAGATAGATAGATAGATAGATAGATAGATAGATAGATAGATAGATAGATAGATAGATAGATAGATAGATAGATAGATAGATAGATAGATAGATAGATAGATAGATAGATAGATAGATAGATAGATAGATAGATAGATAGATAGATAGATAGATAGATAGATAGATAGATAGATAGATAGATAGATAGATAGATAGATAGATAGATAGATAGATAGATAGATAGATAGATAGATAGATAGATAGATAGATAGATAGATAGATAGATAGATAGATAGATAGATAGATAGATAGATAGATAGATAGATAGATAGATAGATAGATAGATAGATAGATAGATAGATAGATAGATAGATAGATAGATAGATAGATAGATAGATAGATAGATAGATAGATAGATAGATAGATAGATAGATAGATAGATAGATAGATAGATAGATAGATAGATAGATAGATAGATAGATAGATAGATAGATAGATAGATAGATAGATAGATAGATAGATAGATAGATAGATAGATAGATAGATAGATAGATAGATAGATAGATAGATAGATAGATAGATAGATAGATAGATAGATAGATAGATAGATAGATAGATAGATAGATAGATAGATAGATAGATAGATAGATAGATAGATAGATAGATAGATAGATAGATAGATAGATAGATAGATAGATAGATAGATAGATAGATAGATAGATAGATAGATAGATAGATAGATAGATAGATAGATAGATAGATAGATAGATAGATAATAGATAGATAGATAGATAGATAGATAGATAGATAGATAGATAGATAGATAGATAGATAGATAGATAGATAGATAGATAGATAGATAGATAGATAGATAGATAGATAGATAGATAGATAGATAGATAGATAGATAGATAGATAGATAGATAGATAGATAGATAGATAGATAGATAGATAGATAGATAGATAGATAGATAGATAGATAGATAGATAGATAGATAGATAGATAGATAGATAGATAGATAGATAGATAGATAGATAGATAGATAGATAGATAGATAGATAGATAGATAGATAGAATAATTGATTGATTGATTTAAAACTTTATTAACATATTGCAGAATGGGTACAATACAGTACGGCTCAATACACAATTGTTAAGGGGATGCAGACCAGAGAAAGACGTTTGTCTAGTTTACATCAGGGTCCCCCATTTTCAATTCATCGTAACATTTATGACATACACAACACAGATATACAGTACTGTTACATCCAGACATTTATGACATACAAGATATACAAATATACAGTACTGTTTAAGAGACAGAGTTTCTAAAGGAGAATATATACATTTGAGGGGGAAGAAACTGTACATTGAAGGGGGTTGGTTGGGGGGGAGTTTGGACATTTACCGGGGTGTCTAATAACAACAAGTAGTAGTAACATCACAATAATCTCAATATAATCACAGTTACATAGTGATGAGAGCACCACATTTACATTTAGTCATTTAGCTGACGCTTTTATCCAAAGCGACTTTAGCTGACGCTTTTATCCAAAGCGACTTACAAGTTCTGTACGACAAGACAGTAGGAAGGGTACAACTCTATCAGCTGAGTAACAATGTTCATCAAAGTGTTGAGTGCTACAGTGTAGGTTAGTATATTAGGACAAGTGCTCATCACAGTTACATAGTGATGAGAGCACCACATTTACATTTAGTCATTTAGCTGACGCTTTTATCCAAAGCGACTTACAAGTTCTGTACGACAAGACAGTAGGAAGGGTACAACTCTATCAGCTGAGTAACAATGTTCATCAAAGTGTTGAGTGCTACAGTGTAGGTTAGTATATTAGGACAAGTGCATGACAGTAAGGTTAGTTAGGGTTATATATATATATTTTTTTTTAGCACTAACTATAATCACAGTTGTATGCATCTTGGTTGTGTTTGGTTGGGTGGTGAGGGGGTATATCTAACATCGTACAGTCTTGTTCTGAGGTGCTCTAGACGTTGGCAGCGGGCATGTGATGTATTTTGCTGCATCAGAACAGTATTGTCTTATCTCCTTAAAAAGATATTCCTGCCTGTCTTTGTCTAGTCCAGGTGGGGTTTGCCCTGGAAAACCAAAGATGCGTGGGCAGCGTTGAGGGTCTTTCAGCAGCTGAAACTGGACTGGTTCAGCATCACGGTGTGCTCTCACCATCACCACACCAGGGCTGCTGGCATCGAAGCTGTAATAGAATAGAAACAACACATTTAAAATATAGTCTATTTAGTAAAGAAAACCCATGACTTCCCACACATCGTGAGTCAAACTCTGTGCATTCCTGTCATCTCATTTCGTACATTGATTATTTTACAATAAAATATAGATAATTACCTGAAGTGCTGGTATTTTTTTTATTTGTGGGAACCTTTTGAAGAAGCCAGTCAGATGCTGTTGCCAGTCGTAGCTTTGCACACGCACTGTGCCATTCTCCAGTCCCACAAGCTGAGGGATATTGACTCCATTCACCTCAGAGCTTTTCTTCACAACGTCCACGATGCCTGCCAGGGTGTCGACTGCAGTCTTCCTGTAGACCTGCTTGATCAACCCGAAGCCCCAGTCGGGGGCAAACTTAGGGCTAGATCCACAAAGAAAGGATTGCACAGTGCTAGTTGCACCCTTACTTACAATTCATTATGAATTGAAAATGGGGGACCCTGATGTAAACAAGACGAAAGTCTTTCTCTGGTCTGCATCCCCTTAACAATTGTGTGTATTGAGCTGTACTGTATTGTACCCATTCTGCAATCTGTTAATAACATTTTCATTCAATCAATCAATCTGCGCAGTGATTGATTGAATGAAAATTGTATTAATAGATTGCAGAATGGGTACAATTGACACCAGTGGCGGACTGGGACACAAATTCAGCCCGGGACATTCAGACGCACCAGCCCACACACCGGCCCACGCACCGGCCCCGAAACCGGCCCACACAACGGGCGTTATGAAACACTTGTCCAGTATTAAACAACCCAAGGCTGTGGCTAAGGAGTCAACATCAGGGAGACCAAATCTACACACCGCCCCTAGATGTGCACTCATGCACAGTGCACACACACACACACACAGACACACACATACATATACCGTTACTTCCCGTCATTGGCATATGTTTTTTTTTTTACTAACATCTTAGTGCCTCATTAGCCTAGGGATTAAGGATACATGAAGTATTAACTACACCATAATAATATTGAGGTTTTGATCCATAGAAAGTAGGGATGTCCGATATTATCGGCCTACCGATATTATCGGCCGATATCGGCATTAAAATGTGATATCGAAAAATATCGGTATCGGTTTTAAAGAAATAATATTTTATTTACATTTCTATAACCTTTATTTACCCAGGCAAGCAAGTAAGAACCAATTCTGATTTTATTTATTGTCAAAAGTATGCATAATGTTGTGTTAATTCCACAACAAGAGATATGTAATGTTAATTACCTGAAATTATTCCATTTCTTGGGGCGGGAAACCCTGCATATATCGGTATCGGTTGATATCGGTATCGGAAATTAAGAGTTGGACAATATCGGTATATCGGTATCGGTAAAAAAAGCCAATATCGAGCATCCCTAATAGAAAGGTCTGTGCTACACAATTTCAGTTAGATTGGATTTATTGTCCTTTAATTTGGCACTCATGACATTAGTTGCTTGCCGTTTAATCAACATTGAAAGACCCCCCACTTCCTCCCAGACACCCATTCCAAGAGCCTGTTTTCTCTCTCTCTCTCTCTCTCTCTCTCTCTCTCTCTCTCTCTCTCTCTCTCTCTCTCTCTCTCTCTCTCTCTCTCTCTCTCTCTCTCTCTCTCTCTCTCTCTCTCTCTCTCTCTCTCTCTCTCTCTCTCTCTCTCTCTCTCTCTCTCTCTATGTATGTGTCTCTCTGTGTGTGTGTGTCTCTCTCTCTCTGTCTCTCCCTCTCTCTGTGTGTCTCTCACTCTGTGTCTCTCTCTCTCTGGCTCTCTCTCTGTGTGTCTGTCTGTCTGTCTGTCTGTCTGTCTGGACTGGGCTCTCTCTCTCCCCTCAGGGTCAGCTGTGCTGGACTGGGCGCTCTCTCTCCCCTCAGGGTCAGCTGTGCTGGATTGGGCGCTCTCTCTTTCCTCAGAGTCAACTGCATAAGAAGAACATCAGCAATCAATAATAATGGCTTGAATTCATACAGCGTTTTTCAGCCTTTTGAAAACACCCAAAGTAGTAGTAGTAGTAGTAGTAGTAGTAGTTTATTCAGTCATCATCTCACACAATACAATATACCCCATCATTTAACAATATTTGCTTTTACAGTGACTGAAAAGGTACAGACTGAAGCATAATGCTTATATATGCCTGTCCTATATTCTTAACAAAAATTTAAAAAATTGGCGGCTACGTGGCGTAGTGGGCAAGGCGCTCGCCACACATACTGGAGACGCTGGGCTCGCCTGTTCGAGCCCAGCCCTCCACATTGCTTTCAGTTTAGCTGGTCGTTCATACTAATACACATTGGCCGTATTAGGGGGTGGGAAACTGATGGGTGGGGATTGGGCGTTGTGGACAGCGACTCCTACAGGTCGGTTGGTGTGCCTGCGCAGTAGAATCAGGAAGTGTCGGGGGCAGCGTGAGCCTCCCACGCGTTACTCCTCGCCACTGAGAGATTGAGCTGCGCAGGTGAAAAGATGCGACTGCTGTTACTTCAAGTACCGGAGGGGACTTGTGCTATGTATGACTTAGTCCACATTGCAGCCGGCTTGTGGGAGGCAAGAAACAGCGTTCGTGACAGGGGAGGGTTGAATTGGATGATACGAAATTGGGATGGGAGAAAATGTAGAAAATGGGAGAAAAAGTGGATAAAAAAAAACAAAAATTAAAAAAATTAAGACTCCAAAACAGTATTCTAAAAGAAAATAGCAAAAGAAAACAGTATTATTCACCCCTGTAGTTTTCAAAAATAGCTTTACAAATTTTTCTTAAAAACCAAAAGCGAATTACTCATTCTTAACTGTATATCAGCATTGTTCCACAAAGCGCTTCACAGAAACCATCAAGCATTCACACTCACACAGTCATACACTACTGGTGGTTGTGAGCAGCATCAGCAAACACAGCTGCCCTGTGGCAGACTGACGGAATCATGTCTGCTAATCAGCGCCAACCACCATCAACAACCTTCATAAATACATTCAACATTAATGGAATAGGCTAACTACCAACTTAGCTGTAGCAGTTAGCTGTTATATGCAATCACATATGTTTAACTACGGGGTAGTAGTTGACCTAGTTGTTAGCTTAAGCTAGTTAGCTGTGGTTATTTACAAACATGTAGATGAGACTAATCATATACAGATCGAGAACATGGCTAACAGTTGGGAATTCTAAGGTACATCTTATTTAAGCATGTAAAATGGCAACTAATCAATTCAATCAATTAGATTACCAATATTATATCAACATGAAAATTTGGAAGGGAACATAATAGTATTTTATTTTAGTATAACTATTATAATATTAGTAGCCGATTAATTTGCAGCCCGTCCTAGGTTCTGATTGGCTCTCTAGGTAAGCACTTTAGCTTCTGATGCTGTGGTGGGCACTAGTCCTAACATTGCTAACTAAACTTTTAGTCAGAGAAAAAACATCACGAGTCACAACTATTTACGTCCACGTGCTGTAAGGAATCAGGAATACGGAAAGCACATTGTCTTGTAATAGAATGACTGAAATCACTGCAAGAGCTAGTATAGGCTAGCTAGCCCTCATGAACCGGCAGACACCAACAGTAGAATATGCACTAGGCTACTGCATGTACCTGTCATGTTACTGTTGGTTCCTTCCACTTGAACTTCATCATCATTAGCAGCAGCAGCGGGTAAACATGTCTGTAATTTTAGAACATTGTTCTGCGTCTTTTACTAGCAATTTTAGTTTTTTAATTCTAGCTTTTTCAGCTCCACCCTTTCTTTTTTTGCATTCTCCATTTCTGCGCTTCTAGGCCTACTCGCGGTTGGGAGGAAACGTGAATCTCATTCACTGATGTCTCATGTCTCATTCAAGACTGGCTAACAAAAGCATGTCTTTCACTTAACACCAAGAAAACAGTGTGTATGATGTTCACAAAGTCACCAGTAGAGGTCACTCACTCTAATGTGTTTCTGGGAGAGGCGGAGCTGGACATTGTACATTAATTCAAGTATCTTGGGGTCACATTGGACTCTACATTGACCTTCAAAAAGTCATGTGAAGAAAGTGACAAACAGTCAAGTTTAACATCGAAAACTTCAGGCAGATCAGGCCCTGCCTGCCAGTTAATGCTGCAAGGATGTTTCTGCATTCAATGATTTTATCACACATCGAGTAGGCCTACTGTTTTATCAACTGGTCTCTTTTATATGTCACTACTCTTACACCAATATAATTACTCTACAAAAAAGCCATAAAAGTATTTGATAGGAAACCAATTTCATTTCATCACTGTAATGTTTTAGAAAAACATAACATGCTAAGTTTCGAGAATTTCCAAGTTTTCAAATATACTTGCTTCATGTACAAGGTTCTGCATGGACTTGCCCCTCCCCCATTGAATGAGTTCATCCAACAGAAAGCAGACACTGGCATTACCACCAGGGCCATCAGTAGAGGGGACTGTAAGGTGCCTTTTCGGTATACTACCATTGCAAAAACTGTGTTCTCTGTTAAAAGTGGTAACTACTGGAATAGCCTGCCAGTTGTGATTAGAGAGTGCCCTACATACTCCATGTTTAAGACCCATCTTAAACTGCATCTTAAGGCAAACCAGAACTATGATCATTTTTAATCTGATTTAGTTTATGCAACTTGTTTATTGTTTTATTGCCGGCCCACACACTGGCCCACACACCGGCCCACATATGGCCCACACACTGGCCCACACACTACACCGGCCCACACACTACACCGGCCCACACACCGGCCCACATTAGTGGCCCACACACTGGCCCACACACTGGCCCACACACCGGCCCACACACTGGCCCATATACTGGCCCACACACCGGCCCACACACCGGCCCACATACTGGCCCACACACCGGCCCACACACTGGCCCACATTAGTGGCCCACACACCGACTCACACACTGGCCCACACACCGGCCCACAGACTGGCCCACATACTGGCCCACACACCGGCCCACACACCGGCCCACATACTGGCCCACACACCGGCCCACACACTGGCCCACACACTGGCCCACATTAGTGGCCCACACACCGACTCACACACTGGCCCACACACCGGCCCACACACTGGCCCACATTAGTGGCCCACACACCGACTCACACACTGGCCCACACTCTGGCCCACACACTGGCCCACACATCGGCCCACATTAGTGGCCCACACACTGGCAAAAAAAAAAGTAAACAAAAAAAAAAAAAAAAGTAAAAAAAAAAAAAAAAAAAAAAAAGGATAATTTTTTTTTTTTTTCTTTGGACCAGCCCACTTTGGTCCCGGCCCATCGGGATTCGTCCCGAACGTCCCGATGGCCAGTCCGCCACTGATTGACACACCCCTCTCTGGTAAACAAGAATACCCTGAAGACTCTGGCAGGAGCACTCATTCAAGGGTACTACGACTATGCTTGCACCTCATGGCACCAAAGCACCTCAAAGGCGCTAAAAACAAAATTACAAACATCACAAAACAAACTGGTCAGACTACTGCTTGACCTTACCCCTAGAACCCACCTCACCCCTGCCCACTTTGACAACCTAGGATGGCTTAGAGTAGACGACAGAGTACAGCAACTTGCAATGGGCCTGGTCTACAAGATACACTACACGACTAAGGTACCCATACTGTACATGTCAAAATACTTCCCAAAGGTCAGTGAATACCACGACCACAACACCAGAGGGAGCTCCACAAATCATGTTAAACCCAGATTCGGCTCAAACAAGGGACTAAACACGTTTTGCAATTATGCCACATCATTGTGGAACGCCCTACCCACAGCTGTAAAATAATGTGAATCACTACCCACTTTTAAAACCACTCTCAAGGAGCACCTACGGGAGATGGCAATTCAAAACTGGCCCCTGTAAATGTCCTAACCCAACCCCCTCCAATGTACAGTAAATGTCCTAACCCAGTAATACACAAGACCCTCTTCTTGGACCAAGTAAGGTTTCGTTGATAATCCAATGTACAGTTTCTCCCACCCGCCTACCCATCCCCCCCACCCCACCCCACCCACCCACCTCCAATGTACAGTCCCCCCCCCCCCACCTCCTTCAATGTACAGTTTCTTCGTCAAATGTATATACTCTCTTTTAACTAACTCTTTTTGTATCACAAACAGTACTGTATTTGTAAATCTGGTATGTCATAAATGTATAGTACTGTCTATCTGTATGTCATGTATGTCATATATGTTATGATGAATTGAAAATGGGGGACCCTGATGTACATTTACATTTAGTCATTTAGCTGACGCTTTTATCCAAAGCGACTTACAAGTTCTGTACGACAAGTCATCAGGAAGGGCACAACTCTATCAGCTGAGTAACAATATTCATCAAAGTGTTCAGTGCTACAATGTAAACAAGACGAAAGTCTTTCTCTGGTCTGCATCCCCTTAACAATTGTGTGTATTGAGCTGTACTGTATTGTACCCATTCTGCAATCTGTTAATACAATTTTCAATCAATCAATCAATCAATCAATCAATCAAGCAATCAATCAATCAATCAATCAAGAATTGCTTGAGCTGGCAACCTGTGTCTCCAGATGATTTCGGTCTCACTTAAATCAAAAAGTGATATTCTTATTAGAAATATTCTTCCAGGAGCACGCCTGGCATTACAATGCCTTTGCCTGGCAACAATTACTGCTGCAATGATCACCTGAGACGCTGGCAATGACACCCTTTATAAATGCACTTAGTTACCACCAAATCCCTAAAGAAGTAAATAGTGTTGCTTTAACTGCGAGTGGCAATTAGCGCCAATATTTGTGAATTGGAGTGTTTTTGCGATGAGGCTATAATTTGCATAGAAAGGGGCACATGTACCTCATTTAAATACCCGCAAATAGCACCGATGCACAGAGACGCAATGCTGATGGCAATGTGAAGCTTTGTGAATAGCAAACTGTGTTTCAGAGCTATTTGCACAGGCATAGCGTCAGAAAAAGACGCGCAATCCCTTTGTGAATATGCCCCCAAGTGTACAAAAAATCTAAGACAATTAATAAAGGGTAGATGATTTACAGGGGGGTTTGTACAGTACTGAATTTTGCCATCCGGACACATTCAATTTGAAATATGAATATAGAATATAGAATATCAGGCATATAAATGACCTTTTTATGGCCAAGTCACACATCTATGGATCGGGCCAAATCTCATCTTTCCAATGGCAGTGTTCAATCTGTATTTAGTACCACCAGGCACCCCTGAAAGGGCAGAAAAAAACGTGGATGAAATCTACTGTAAATACAGTTACTTTTTTATAATGTAAATAGCTACGCCATTTTTCATCAGATTGCAACGCGTTTTTTCCTAGATGTTCACAGAAAGGTAAAGAAACAAACTACGTTCTATTTTATGGCAATAACGTTCAGGTTTGTTTGTGAGATATGGTCCCGAAAATAACGTAAAAAGAAAAGTTCGCACTAAAAGTCAGATGATTGACAGGGGCTGGCGTGAGCTGGGAAGTGTAGTTTTATGAAATGCTAAAGCCCATCGAAAGCCCTGGGTCTCTTCTTTCAAAAGACTACACACGTATGCCAGATTCCTTTATTTCTAATTCATCAGGTTCCTGCCGGGATGCGTCGAGATATTTATCAACTCATAATTGAGCTAATAACACTTAAAATCATTGGTAAACAAACGTAGTTCTGAAAATATCCACTTTGACTGCTGTTTTGACAGGGTTAGGGTTTTTACTCTTGGCTACATTTGAAAAAGAAATGCAACGTTATAATACATTCTGTATTCATCTATTTACACAAGATTCAAGAGATTTATTTGTCACATACATACCAGGGCATACAGTGAAATGCAGGTGGTCATGCCCGCATTGATTGTGCAATAGTACTAATAATAAAATAGGCATAAAAAAACAGGTAATAAGAAGACATAAGATGTGCATGATAAAAATAGACATACTAAATTCACTGGCACTGGGTCCTATGTACACTACTATACAATATACAATTTTAACTCCGTCATTATGCTATACTTACTATACTATACTATACTATACTAACTATACTATACAAGAACCACATCGGTTCTTTCCTTAAAGTGACCTTTATATTCCTCATTCCTTTAAAGTGACTTTTCCATTTTGTTTAAAGTGACATTTTGTTTATGGCGTGATATCAATCTCATACCGGTACCAGATCACTCAGGCTTAAGGGGTTAAATTAGATACTTAGATAAATAAGTTAATAATAGCTGGAGGCACTTTGAGAGGTACATGAGGAGGTAATGAAGACCGAGGAACAGTAGTTTCCTCTCCATTAGGTCTTTTGACTTTACGGAACTGACCGGATGTGGACAGAACGCGTCTATTCGAATGGCAACACATTTATGCTTCCGCGTTCGCGTTTTGCTAATCTGATTGGCCACTGACGTTTCTGGTGCGATCTGATTGGCCACTGACGTTTCTGGTCATGTGACATGTGCGCCCAATCGCGTGACGCGCCCATGTCCGTCTCGAACAGCAGCAAACTACCTAACGCCTAGTTTATCACTGGTTAAGCTTAGGCGACTCTTTCGAAGTTGGTTAAGGTTAGAGTTTGGAATCAGGGCTGGTGTTCTATCGCCCTGCTCTAAGACAAACTCTAACCTTAACCAACTTCGAAAGAGTGCCTAAGCTTAACCGGCGAAAGAACTTGCCGTCACACGATAGGCGCGACCAGAAACGTCCGTGGCCAATCAGAGCGCAAAACGCGAACGCGGAAGCATAAATGTGTTGCCATTCGAATAGACGCAGACAGAACAGACAGAGTCACTTTTTCACACAGTTTTCACAGATGCAGCCAGTGACAAGCTTCTTTAGACCTTCTCCACTCATGGGTGGGGTTTCCCTTGATCTTAACCTGTTAAGCTGTAGGAATATTTTGCCTAAAGCTACATGCCTAAGTAAATGGAAGATTGCTCCACTTCTGCAAAGTCAATTTGCATGTTCTTGGTATCTAGGAACATCTAGGGACCTGGGGGTATGTATTTCCAGTGTCAGAAATATTGTGTCTGTTACTAGGCTGAGTACATTGTAATGAAGAAAAGGAGAATATAAATTATGATTTATTTTTGCATCTTTGATGGTGAATAATACCATGTTAAATCTGCGGGGTACGAGAAAATGCTCACTGAGCTCATTCACCACCTTATTGAGATCATGTGTACAAAAGATCTAAGCAAATTAATAAAGGAAAGATGATTAAACAGAAGGATTTGTAGATACAGTAATTAATGATAATCGATTTTAATTATAAATTCATATTTGACCTTGAACTTGACCTTGACCTTATTATGGCCAAATGCCCAAATCATACATCTATGGATAGGGAAAATGCTCCTCTTTCCAATGGCAGGGTTGAATCTGGATTTAGTAATTTCCTTGCGGTTTTTACGATAATTAGCATTTTCCGATAAATTCGTATTTCCAATCAATCGTATAAAACATCGGTAAAAATTAAAATATACACTTTGACTACTGTTTTTGATAGGGTTATGGTCTTTACTCTTGGCTACAAAAAAAATATTTAAAAACATTAACCTCTTAACATCCAAGGGCCCACATGTGGACGATTCTTTGTTGACCTCTAGTGGCTCGGGTGTGCATTTATTTGAATACAATATATAGATGGAATTAAAGCCCTATTTGTTGCCTGTCGATTACCTTTTCAGGTGACGAAATCCGTTCAGCGGTTCTCGAGTTACATGCCGATATGTGAGGCGTGCCCCAAAGTACGCAAAAGTACACATTACCACCCCCGACTCCCGGGGCTCTAGCTCCGTCAATCATTTGGCGATCTCGAAAACCTTTGCACAGGGTTGTAGCCAATGAGTGTGGCTTTCAATGATACCCCATGATATGATAATTGGGGATCTAATACGGTCTCTATTGATCGATTTATGATAAAGAAAAGCAAAATAAACAATGTGACTAGGCCAACGGTGACTTTCATGAAGAGGGGGAAAATAATTGACCCAGTTTTAGCGTTTTTATCAAACATTTTGTCGACCCAAACACAATCACCACTCACGTGGATATTTTAGTCCATGGTTCATAACGTGCGTGTGGTCATCTTAATGATGACGTCACATCAGGTGCAGGGCAGCGAGGGGCTCTGAGAGTCACAGGCAGGTAGTGGCAGGAAGCAGAGAGCCTTGCTACTACTAGCCGAGGAGTGAATGAATGAAAATGGATCTGTTTCACCTAACACTATTGCTCCGTGATCATAGCCATTCATCTCTAAAGCTAACCACTATTTGTAAAAGCCACAACCACGTTACCATATTTGTAATAATGTAAATCATTGTGTCGTTGTACATATTGTGTGTATATAACGTTAGTAGCTAAGTTAACTAGCTTGGTAGCCAGCATTCTCAAAACTCCTAACATGCCCCGATTTAAAATGGTTCTCTCCTCTTTGTATACCTTTGTCCTCACAAGTATTCTGCCAGGGAACTTATGGACACGACAATAGTAGTAGTTATAAGGTGTTCGAGCTTGTCACGTTAACGTTAGCTATCGTGGTAGCCCGTTTCGTGACTGTGATGCACCGAGTGCTATCCGAGGGGCTGCTATCGTATCAACATGCCGTGACATGTAGCTTGCTAGCCGGCATGATGCGTGTGCAGTGCTTTGACCCACAGGTCTGAGAAGAGGACCTGCACATTTTACTCGTTCCCAAAACTCTTTTACATGCCCCGATTTAAAATGGTTCACGACAGTAGACATAATGCTAACGTTAGCGGGACACTATCAGACACTAGCCCTGCTAGTGTCTGATAACCTTTTCATTTGCACTGTACATGTTATTCGTGCATGGACCTTTTTAACCCTTTCTGAGTGGCATTTCCGGCGTCAAATGGAAAAAAATAAATAATGAAATGAGATACCAATGATGTAAACTACCCACAATTGAAGAGTAGGGTTTAACCTGTGTAGATCATTGGCTGAATGATTATCCAGTTTGACTATTGGCTACTACGGGCCACCGTACCGCTAGTGCGACTGCATACAAACTCACTGCCTCACTACTATGAACCTGCTCTCACCGTCACGTCACAACTAGATGTTTAATAAACATACGGTTTGATATACCCAAGTGTGTTCATTGACTCACACGCAACTGAGGTACATATTAACACAGTTTACAACCTGCAAGTGGCACTTTAAGGCTTAAAGGGGAACTCCAACATTTTGGGAAATTAGCTTATTTAACATCTTCCCTGGAGTTAGACAAGAAGATACATACCTTTTTTGTTTCTGTGCGTGCATTTTAGCTTTGGGAATAGACGCTCCGTTAGCATAGCTTAGCTTCATCACTGGAAGTGAGGCAGGACAGTAGCCTTACAGTGCCTTACAGTGTATTGCAAGGTCTGACATTGACCAAATTTGATATGCATGACCTTGGTGGGCTCTAGGTCAACTCCTGAAAAGGGGGTCAATGTCAGACCTTGCAATCACAAGTTAGGGGGCGCACTGAAATTATGGCAAGGGTTATTAGCCCCCTAACTTTTGATTGCAAAGTCTGACATTGACCCCCTTTTCAGGAGTTGACCTAGAGCCCACCAAGGTCATGCATATCAAGTTTGGTCAATGTCAGACCTTGCAATACACTGTAAGGCACTGTAAGGCTACTGTCCTGCCTCACTTCCAGTGATGAAGCTAAGCTATGCTAACGGAGCGTCTATTCCCAAAGCTAAAATGCACGCACAGAGACAAAAAAGGTATGTATCTTCTTGTCTAACTCCAGGGAAGATGTTAAATAAGCTAATTTCCCAAAATGTTGGAGTTCCCCTTTAACAGGTTCGAGAATGGCATTTCAGTTATTGTTGGCATCTTGCTGTGCAAACTGTGTCATTGTTCCCAGCAAGAGGAGGTGGACATTATGGGAAACACTTACATCATCCTCTCTGCGCTTCACTGCCTTTAGGCGAGTCTCATCACACCTGCTGAGTGGCATCGAGGGACCGCCGTGGTTAGATGTGTCGTTTAAATAGTTGACAGGCCAAACCGCATCAATCATCATCAGCCGTGGTGCCAGATCCAATCCACGTTCAGAGAAAAACACAAACTGTTACCTTTCAACACTTTTGCAAATAGATACCAAGAACATGCAAATGGACCTTGTAGAAGAGTAGCAATATTCCATTTACTTAGGTATTTACTTTTAGGTGAATTTTATGAAAATATGGCTCGGGCTTAAGCGGTTAAAAGACAGTATAGGATTACAGCTGAGCTCAACACTTCTTCGTTCTGACAGAGACTCTGGTCTCCTGACAACAGGTGCTGTTGTATAGGTCCACATGAATCTATGACATGCCCTGCTGTGAGCACAAATGGAATATCCAGCTTTGACACAGTAAAAAAGAATACATTGTAGACACTGTCTAAGTAATTTTACAATAGATATAATTATAGACAGATAGATAGATATATAGATAGATATGGTAGATTTATAGATAGATAGATTCATAGATATTCTTACATTAGCAAAAACCTGCCAAAGTATAACACCAGCTGTTACCCTCACCCTACAAGCTAGCTGTTACCCTCACCCTACAAGCTAATGTACCAGCTGTTACCCTCACCCTACAAGCTAATGTACCAGCTGAGCCTGTTACCCTCACCCTACAAGCTAGCTGTTACCCTCACCCTACAAGCTAATGTACCAGCTGTTACCCTCACCCTACAAGCTAATGTACCAGCTGAGCCGGTTACCCTCACCCTACAAGCTAATGTACCAGCTGTTACCCTCACCCTACAAGCTAATGTACCAGCTGTTACCCTCACCCTACAAGCTAACAGCTGTTACCCTCACCCTACAAGCTAATGTACCAGCTGTTACCCTCACCCTACAAGCTAACAGCTGTTGCCCTCACCCTACAAGCTAACAGCTGTTACCCTCACCCTACAAGCTAATGTACCAGCTGTTACCCTCACCCTACAAGCGAATGCACCAGCTGTTACCCTCACCCTACAAGCTAACTGCTGTTACCCTCACCCTACAAGCTAATGTACCAGATGTTACCCTCACCCTACAAGCTAATGTACCAGCTGTTACCCTCACCCTACAAGCTAACAGCTGTTTCCCTCACCCTACAAGCGAATGTACCAGCTGTTACCGTCACCCTACAAGCTAACAGCTGTTACCCTCACCCTACAAGCTAATGTACCAGCTGTTACCCTCACCCTACAAGCTAACAGCTGTTACCCTCACCCTACAAGCTAACAGCTGTTACCCTCACCCTACAAGCTAATGTACCAGCTGTTACCCTCACCCTACAAGCTAATGTACCAGATGTTACCCTCACCCTACAAGCTAATGTACCAGCTGTTACCCTCACCCTACAAGCTAACAGCTGTTACCCTCACCCTAAAAGCTAATGTAACAGCTGTTACCCTCACCCTACAAGTTCATGTACCA
The DNA here is from genome assembly GCF_963971535.1 of Notolepis coatsorum. Lineage (NCBI taxonomy): Eukaryota > Metazoa > Chordata > Actinopteri > Aulopiformes > Paralepididae > Notolepis > Notolepis coatsorum. The sequence continues at coordinate 18,633,773 of NC_140174.1, read as the reverse complement.
GCTGTTACCCTCACCCTACAAGCTAATGTACCAGATGTTACCCTCACCCTACAAGCTAACAGCTGTTACCCTCACCCTACAAGCTAATGTAACAGCTGTTACCCTCACCCTACAAACTAATGTACCAGCTGTTACCCTCACCCTACAAGCGAACAGCTGTTACCCTCACCTTACAAGCCAATGTACCAGCTGTTACCCTCACCCTACAAGCGAATGCACCAGCTGGTACCGTCACCCTACAAGCTAACAGCTGTTACCATCACCCTACAAGCTAACAGCTGTTACCCTCACCCTACAAGCTAATGTACCAGCTGTTACCCTCACCCTACAAGCTCACAGCTGTTACCCTCACCCTACAAGCTAACAGCTGTTACCCTCACCCTACAAGCTAATGTACCAGCAGTTACCCTCACCCTACAAGCTAATGTACCAGCTGTTACCCTCACCCTACAAGCTAATGTACCAGCTGGTACCGTCACCCTACAAGGTAACAGCTGTTATCCTCACCCTACAAGCTCACAGCTGTTACCCTCACCCTACAAGCTAACAGCTGTTACCCTCACCCTACAAGCTAATGTACCAGCTGTTACCCTCACCCTACAAGCTAATGTACCAGCTGTTACCCTCACCCTACAAGCTAACAGCTGTTACCCTCACCCTACAAGCTAACAGCTGTTACCATCACCCTACAAGCTAACAGCTGTTACCCTCACTGTTACGAAGGATCAGATTAAACCGAATATATATATTTACTACTTGATATATATTGCATAATATTTGTATATCGTCTGATATCCCTTGTGTATTCTTTGTACATATACACGGAATATCCCTTTACCTAGTACAGACCATAATATTTCGTTCTCCTATTGGACAGCGGTCCCTTAGGCGCCACTGCCATACCCCCAAGGTCTAGTTCAAAGTCACCGCCAAAGACATGCCTGGACATGAACGGCTCTGCGCAAGAATACGAGACAGGAATAAGGCTGGTACTAGTTTGTTCACCTAACGTATAAATACGGCGCAGGTGGATACAGCAGTTAGTTAACCTAGTTCGAGTTACCCAAGTGAAGCCTCACCCACGATACAACGTGCGGTGAAGTAGGGCCCGTTTGGCCCCAAATAGAGCATTGAGACCGCGTGCAAATTGATAGCTGAAGTATCAGAGTTTAACGCTGTACCGTCGAGTTCGACCGATTCTATAAATTCAGTAATAGTCTATTTATGTATAGTGTATCGTGCGGCTACCGTTCTACAGTGACCAGCATCACCAACGTTTCCTCGTACCAGCTAGTGTGCTTATCCAGGCTGGGCAGCTTACCCTGGCGCCTTCATCCGAGGAGCCCTAGACGAGGACCGTGTGGACATGTACACTGGATAACCTACCCGACGACTGCATAGCCCTTTTCGGCTGGATTATATTTGCTTTGGTCCTGTAGCTGATGGAGCGGAGAATCGTCTACACCCACAACTGTGTGGGATTTACCCTGTGAGGAGCACCGTCGAGCCCGCCTCTGAGACGCCTGAGGCTGGCTAGCTTTCTTCCATGCGGAGCTGCATGCCGGAGAATAGCTGTTATTCGTCTGCGGATCAAGAGATTATTGCACTGTCTCCTGTACCTGGAGTCTCCCTATTCTTCGTTGACCCAGACTTTCGTTACCGACAAATCCTCTACCCTTGCTGGCCTACAACCGGAGGGACCCTACTAGTATCTCCCGCTGCCCTACTAGTGTACCATAGATATAATTCCTAAGATACAGGTGGTATTCATTATCTCCTGCGTAATATTATAATGGACTTACGCTCTTGACTTACTCACGCACATTCTTCGCCTTACAAGCGCGACTCTAAAGTAATGTAATCTACTATTATTGCTGCTAATAAATATTATTATAACCAAGATTTGTGTGGAACCGTGTCATTGTGGAGGTGTTCATCTAATATACCTGTGTACTGTATGGCCAGTAGTAATGTACATAAGACAGTAGTGGTTTAATGATACCATACTTATTTAATACAGTCAGGGAATTGTACCCCTCAGTTACACTCACCATACAAGCTAATGTACCAGCTGTTACCCTCACCCTACAAGCTAATGTACCAGCTGTTACCCTCACCCTACAAGCTAATGTACCAGCTATTACCTTCACCCTACAAGCTAACAGCTGTTACCCTCACCCTACAAGCTAACAGCTGTTACCATCACCCTACAAGCTAACAGCTGTTACCCTCACCCTACAAGCTAATGTACCAGCTGTTACCCTCACCCTACAAGCTAATGTACCAGCTGTTACCCTCACCCTACAAGCTAACAGCTGTTACCCTCACCCTACAAGCTAATGTACCAGCTGTTACCCTCACCCTACAAGCTAATGTACCAGCTGTTACCCTCACCCTACAAGCTAACAGCTGTTACCCTTACCCTAAAAGCTAATGTAACAGCTGTTACCCTCACCCTACAAGCTAACAGCTGTTACCCTCACCCTACAAGCTAATGTACCAGCTGTTACCCTCACCCTACAAGCTAATGTACCAGATGTTACCCTCACCCTACAAGCTAATGTACCCGCTGTTACCCTCACCCTACAAGCTAACAGCTGTTACCCTCACCCTACAAGCTAATGTAACAGCTGTTACCCTCACCCTACAAGCTAATGTACCAGCTGTTACCCTCACCCTACAAGCGAACAGCTGTTACCCTCACCCTACAAGCCAATGTACCAGCTGTTACCCTCACCCTACAAGCTAACAGCTGTTACCCTCACCCTACAAGCTAACAGCTGTTTCCCTCACCCTACAAGCGAATGTACCAGCTGTTTCCCTCACCCTACAAGCGAATGTACCAGCTGTTATCCTCACCCTACAAGCTCACAGCTGTTACCCTCACCCTACAAGCTAACAGCTGTTACCCTCACCCTACAAGCTAATGTACCAGCTGTTACCCTCACCCTACAAGCTAATGTACCAGCTGTTACCCTCACCCTACAAGCTCACAGCTGTTACCCTCACCCTACAAGCTAACAGCTGTTACCATCACCCTACAAGCTAACAGCTGTTACCCTCACCCTACAAGCTAAGAGCTGTTACCCTCACCCTACAAGCTAATGTACCAGCTGTTACCCTCACCCTACAAGCTAACAGCTGTTACCCTCACCCTACAAGCTAACAGCTGTTACCATCACCCTACAAGCTAACAGCTGTTACCCTCACCCTACAAGCTAATGTACCAGCTGTTACCGTCACCCTACAAGCTAACAGCTGTTACCCTCACCCTACAAGCTCACAGCTGTTACCCTCACCCTACAAGCTAACAGCTGTTACCCTCACCCTACAAGCTAATGTACCAGCTGTTACCCTCAACCTACAAGCTAATATACCAGCTGTTATCCTCACCCTACAAGCTCACAGCTGTTACCCTCACCCTACAAGCTAACAGCTGTTACCCTCACCCTACAAGCTAATGTACCAGCTGTTACCCTCACCCTACAAGCTAATGTACCAGCTGTTACCCTCACCCTACAAGCTAACAGCTGTTACCCTCACGCTACAAGCTAACAGCTGTTACCATCACCCTACAAGCTAACAGCTGTTACCCTCACCCTACAAGCTAATGTACCAGCTGTTACCCTCACCCTACAAGCTAACAGCTGTTACCCTCACCCTACAAGCTAATGTACCAGCTGTTACCCTCACCCTACAAGCTAATGTACCAGCTGTTACCCTCACCCTACAAGCTAAAGTAGCAGCTGAAAACGCAGTCCCAGAACAGGTGAATGCGGTATAATTAATCTTATCACTCTGTTCTGTCAATCAAAACCAGACTTACTTGTCATGCAGATATGCACTCACCATTTCTAGGTCAGTGGGTTTGGTTCACTGATAAAAACAAAAAAAACATTACAACTGACAATGTTGCTCTGTATTGATGTGACTTGATTTGATTTGATTTGATGTTTTTTATTTTCGTGTCTTACATACAGGTGTATGCCCAGCCCATATGGGCTTACAAGACACATAAACAATAAGTATATAATAATATACTTGACAAATGACTTGACAAATTACATATAGACCAAGATGGCCACATTGGATGTAATATTGGAATATTGGAATTATAAAATATATGTTTTATTCCATTCATATTTCTGTGTATGCTCATGACAGTCCCCTGACTAAAAGTATAATGGAGCTCTATGGAGAAACCATGGCACTCCTCTGACTAAAAGTATAATGGCTCTATGGAGAAACAATGACACTCCTCTGACTAAAGGTATAATGGAGCTCTATGGAGAAACCATGACACTCCCCTGACTAAAAGTATAATGGAGCTCTATGGAGAAACCATGACACTCCTCTGACTAAAGGTATAATGGAGCTCTATGGAGAAACCATGGCACTCCCCTGACTAAAATGATAAAGGAGCTCTATGGAGAAACCATGACACTCCCCTGACTAAAAGTATAATGGGGCTCTATGGAGAAACCATGACACTCCTTTGACTAAAGTTATAATGGAGCTCTATGGAGAAACCATGACACTCCTCTGACTAAACGTATAATGGAGCTCTATGGAGAAACCATGACACTCCCCTGACTAAAAGTATAATGGAGCTCTATGGAGAAACCATGACACTCCTCTGTCAAAAAGTATAATGGAGCTCTATGAAGAAACCATGACACTCCCCTGACTAAAAGTATAATGGAGCTCTATGGAGAAACCATGGCACTCCCCTGACTAAAAGTATAATGGAGCTCTATGGAGAAACCATGGCACTCCTCTGACTAAAAGTATAATGGAGCTCTATGGAGAAACCATGGCACTCCCCTGACTAAAATGATAAAGGAGCTCTATGGAGAAACCATGACACTCCCCTGACTAAAAGTATAATGGAGCTCTATGGAGAAACCATGACACTCCTCTGACTAAAGGTATAATGGAGCTCTATGGAGAAACCATGACACTCCTCTGACTAAAGGTATAATGGAGCTCTATGGAGAAACCATGGCTCTAGATTGCTTGTCATTGAGATGAAGTTAACATCTGTTAAGTATTTCTATATGAATCGTTGTGGCTTTATTATTTTAACACGAGGGTTAACTCATTCAGCGCCAACGCTTATTGCGCCAGAGGGCGCTAGAATGCCATCGCTTTAATCAATGGGAAGACTGCGAGATTTGCGAGTGCTTAAAATATATCTTATATTATAGCTATGGGTCTAATACACCCTTCGATTGTCCGTGAGTTGCTTCCAGTCAACATGCACGAAACAGATTGTTTTTTCATCCGTACATTTCTGTTTTATACCGTTTTGTATGAGTATAGTTTTGGTGATTCTTAGTAATCCCAGGAAAAGACGCGATAATAGCCCTTTAGTGGAATACACTAAACACGTTGTCATTTTTCGCCTGATTATCAAATCTTCCTGAAATCAACACTAGATTATCATTATTATCCTTCCTCGTGCATACATGAAATGGCCCTCATGCTCCCCCCGCCACCTCCTGCACTCAACGGTAAACAGCCACACACACACACACACACACACACACACAGCTTCGATCGCGGTAGAAAGAAATATCAGTTCAACGCAAGATTTTATATATAGAGTCCTTACCTGGTCTCTGATGTAATGCAAAAGAAATAATCTAATTATCTGATTGCCATTCCAAATACTGCTCGTGGAGGTCTGTTCCACCAGTGGCGTCGTTAGCCCTGGACTTCCGGGGCTTTATCCCCGGATGTTTTTCTCCTAGCCCCGGACCTAAAAAAAAAATAATAATAATAATAATAATAATAATATTGTTTACTTTTTTTTTACTTTTTTATAATTTCTATTTTTGAAGATGGCAGCATCCCCATTGTCTGTGTTGAATGTTTGTTAGTGTTTGGTATTTTTTGTTGGTTTTTAGTACTTTTAAACATCTATTTTTAGTAAGTTTTCATTTGATCCTATAATTCCTTCATTCACTGATTTGTTTATTTGCTTATGTGTATGATTCTTAACTGTGTTTTTATTTTGTTATTGGTGTATATGTGTCTATGTATGTATATGTATATATATTATATATATATGTATATATGTATGTATGTATATTTGTACTCCTGTTAGGGCCTCTTGGACCAGATCAATGTTTTATCTGGCTAAATAAAGGTTAAATAAATAAATAAGAAACTGATGATTTGGTCCTGTTAACTTTGAATTTTCTATGGGGACTTCCCAGATCCCTCTCATGGACCTGGACCTCACTTTGAGAACCTCTAATCTAGTTATTCAGTATTCGTCTCTAATTACTCTAAAATTGCGTATTTCTGTGTAAAATCTTTAATCAGGTTTGTGAATAGTGTGATTATGTGACGTTTGCTTATTAACACCATCATATCTTTGCTATAATAATAACAATATTTGAAGGACAGTCATACAAATTTAATGATAGTATCCTTAACATCCTAACTCTTGAATGAAGCAAAGGTCAATTGATATAAAATCATTTACAAGTCAAATGTGACACTTTTGATTTCATATGACCCAAAAAAACACATTAACACCAGTGACACAATAAAACACCAGTGACACAAAGAACACTAAATATTGTTTTATTCAATATCTATTACTTATTTGAGATAGAAAATTGTGTATTTAGTACAAAACCAAAGATTATTACTGACATTAAGTCAAATAACTTTAGTTATTTATATATTTATTTGATATATATATATTTATTTATATAATTTATATTTATATTTAGTTGTGATCATGAAATGGGTACTAATGAGTTATATTGTATGCATAACAACTTCTTTAAAAGCTTTTACTAAAGCTTATTTACACAAGATAGTCACTGGTGTTACTGGTCGTCACTGGTGTTACCATGAAGAGCAGTAACACCAGTGACGGTAACACCAGTGACCATTTTCATGAAATCTGTATTTTACAAAATGGCAGCTACAGTACCTCAAACCACATGTTGCTAATCATGCTAAACTCACTAAAATATGTAATTTAATCCATTTGTATTGATTATTGAGTATTGATATCTTCTTAAAAAATAGGCCATACCAGTGACTCTAGCTAAATGTCTCGTATGAAATTATGAGATAAATGAGAACATTTCCAACATTTGAAAAAAGACTGACAATGTACCTTTCTTCACAGTTGTTCAGGAAGTAGGACGTAGGAAGTAGGAAGTGATGTCACAAGTCTTTGGATTTTTTCAGAATAGGGATTTTTGTTAAGCGGTAACACCAGTGACATGACATCAGGGGACAGCTATTTCCATTATATTATTTATAATATTTAGTTGGTATTTTTTTATGTTAGCCACTTCATACATGTGATAGTGGTGTACATTCTTGCATTTAAAATGGGAGAGAAATATATTTGTAAACTCTAAATATGCCCCTAAACCCCAATACATGACATTGGGGACAAGCACTTTTCTTGTACTTGGAATTTCATATAATTGATTAAAAACAAATATTGCCCAATTCTTACCTCAAATAGGTATAATTGTTCAAAGAACATTTTATATTATTCAAATATATAAATTAAATGTGACTACAAAGTCTGTTTAAAGTGTATGCTTTCTGCAAAGGCTGGGGACAGAAAAGTGTGCGTGTCTGTAGAATGACTCCCCTGCGTCCCACATTGCCCGGCATTGCATATGAAGTAATGTATGTAACGTTGTAAAGGCTAATCCTGCCGGAGTATTTAAACCCCACCCGCATGGCTCAGATCGGCCCAGAAAAGAAACTACACCATTTCTAATAGCAATACCGGCTGGAAGGTGTAGGCGGCGGTATTTGCCCTTTTGCGAGCTCAGACCCATTCCCAATGATAACATCAGGCTGGATGGATGAAAAATGAATGGATATAGCTAATAAAATAAATAACGATTAAAACCTGACTTTACTCGTGATTGGCGCTGAACGGTTGGCGAGTTACAGTTTTTCTCAGTCGCTTTGGTGCATTTCTCACATCATTATTTACATTTGCACAACAGTTAGTGCATTTCTCAAAACAATTAGTACAAACTGCAAAACCTAGTTGATAACCTGCAAAAGCGTGTCACTTGCTCAAAATGGCTAGTTCCTTCTTCAAAAGCAAGTATTCATGTCAAGGAAAGTGTCAGTGTCATCAAAATGAAAAGTCCTGACACCATTGTTTATGAACAAGATAGTCAAATGGCCTTGTCATGTTTTCATTATGACAGATCACTCTTTTTTCCAATGCAAAAAAGTCAGATCTTGGTGACACTACCTGAAAATGCTCAAGACAGCACTATACACTATTTGCACAGCCATCACTGTACACACTGTACACATTGTAATATTCCCTCCTTGTTGGTCTGGGACATTAATGGTTGCTCTCTGTCCAATGTGATTTCTTCCACGCCTTCTACCTTTTGCCAGATTGAAACCTGCCTCATCAACGTATAATGTGTGCAGCGGCAGGCACGCGGGAACTATAAAACGGCAGGGGGTGCTGGGGGGTCGCCAGATGAATTTTTTTTTTTTTTTTTTTTTTTTTTGGTCAGGTCACTGAACTTAGAAGCAGGCCAGGCCAGTGTTTCTATTTGCACCAGCGCAATAGTTAGATAACCTAGGTGGGGAACAACCAGGAGATCACTGCAACTCACACAAGTTGGAGAACTATCTCTCTCTCTCTCTCTCTTGCTCTCACACACACACAAAGGGAGCCGCATGTGATTGGTGGAGGCGGGATCCTTACGAAAAACTGCTAATCATTGACACATGCTAGCCTGTAATAATCCCCCCCAGAAAAATGTACTTTGCATTTGATATATTGCAAATATATGCTATCACACACACTGGCATTTAAAGGGTTAGAATTATAAAATGAATATGTGGTGTTATGATCAGGGCTGAACTTGAATAAAATATTGTATTTATCAATTACAAAAAACTGAAAATCCATAAAAATCTGTGTTGTTGCTAATCATACATATGCTAGCCTGTTTTTTAACAATAAGTTGTGATGCCATCACAAACACTGGCATTTAAAGGGTACAAATAAAAAAAATGCCTGCACCAGAATGCAGGAAATTAAGTCTTTGTAACAAAGAAATTCGTGGTGGGGGACCCCCAGACCCCCTGCTTAAAAAGTGGCCTGACTGGGGCTATATTTCCTGGCCTGAATGATTTCCCCAGTCCGGCCCTGGTTAAAAGCCTCCAATGCTTATTAGTGTGTGTGCGTTTGAACGTTTGCATGTTTCAACCATACATTTCCATTTAAAATATTTTTTTGTACCTCCTATAATAGTGGGGGTCGCGGCTCTCTGACACCATTTTTTTTGGGTCGCGGCCTGAAAAGTTTGGGAACCCCTGGTCTAGCCTGTACCCCCCAGACATGTTGCTGGCCCCGTCAAAACAGTATCCTATCAGCCTCTCCATGGGCAGGTCGAGGCGTAAAAGTATTTTATACACAAAAACAGCGTCTCGGCTGTTGTGTCTGGGCCGGGCATTGTAAAAACCCCAAAAGAAGTTCTGAGCTTCCAAGTTGTCATCGGCTAACTGTATATTACACGAGAATTGTTCTTTTCCAGTGAGTGACATCAGTGGTTCCGTCAGCGCTCAAGCCAAAGATTGGGCTTTTGGATGCTTTGCCTCTAATTTGTCGCTGAATATCATGGGCAAGCAGCTGTAAGATTTCGTTTTGGATGTTGTTGGACATCCAGTTGTCTCTCTTTTGGAGCCAATTCTTCAACTCGGGATCAGACTCGGTGCGCACTCTTTCCATCATGAGCTGCCATAACACCCCATCCCTATTTGCATCACCCCTCAGTGGAAGCCCCTGGCGCCCGAGGGGGGGTATAGGGGAACAGACTCAGTTAACTCTTCAATACCTGATGCTGAGGCTGAACCTGTCGTCTCTGTCTCTCTCTGACGTTTATCAGATTTAGTGGGACTGTCACTGGGACCGGCGGGACGTTTCGAAAATAAATCTGATATTTTTCTTTTCTGCGAGTGAGACATTCTGTGCTAGCAAAGTCTGACTACTAGCTCAAATCGACTGACTGCGCAAGCACTGTATCACAGTAGCTCAGTGGTTCATGGCGCGTGGGAAGGGCGGGAGACAGGAGGTGAATACAATTAGTTGTTTCACCTGTCATTCAATCAGTCTGTGACAGTCTGTCATCACTCGAAAATCTACTCGGTTTTACACGTATGATTGTGTACATACAGTAGTGTAATGAATGAATGAAAACTTTATTTAACAGATTGGAGAATGGCTACAATACAGTACGGCTCAATACACACAATATTAAAATGGTGACGTGCTTTGAGCAGGATAAACTTATAATATACAGTGTTACAGTTATACAGTTACAGTATATACAAATATATAAATACTGCCATAAAAAAATAAAAAACAAAAAATTATATATATATATATATATATATATATATATTTTTTTTTTTTTTTTTTTTTTTTGCAATAATTGAGAGGGGGTGCTGCAGCACCCCCCGCACCCCCCCTTCCCGCGTCCCTGTGCAGCGGTTCCCTGGTACACGCTTTATCCCAGAAGAGAGAGAGAGAAAAACTATAAACTTTTCCTGTGTAACATAATGCATTTTGGACAACATATTGTACAGTATGAACTGTCATGTAAGTGTACTGCATGGCACTACACAAAGTAACCAGTTTACAGCACTGAACATTAGAGTATGCATAGAACACATAAATGTTTTACTTGTGCATACTGGTGACGGGTCTCCTTCACTCTGTCGCTGTTCCGGTCAAATGGCACATTGTACTACAATTGTTTCATGGGCATTTAATTTCCCCTGAGCACTCTGTCAATTGTAGCGATTGAAACGGATTCAATATTACCAAAGATATCCTCTATAACAGCGCTTTGTATCTCTCTCAACCTTATGGCATTGTTTGCAATCACCATTGCACAAAGGGCTTCCTCTTGAGTAAAAAGGGGCCCTCTTCCACCTCTGCGAGGTTGTCTTGCAATCCTATGTGGTGCAGAGTAAAATTTAAGTAATGTACACAAACATGAGATATACTGCTTTACAGTAACCCATATTACTGTAGTGTACAATAACAGTGCTTCCCACTTGTAAAATGCTGCAGTACAGTACCATACTGTAAATATGGCAAATATTTACTGTAACACTACTTTACACTACAATACAGTAAATCTGTGCTGCAGTAAAGTTGTCTAAATGTAAAATGTAAAAAGTGACAAGTTCTTGTCCCACTGCTTCATGTATGACACAATGGCAGTAGTGCAGTGCAGATTGTTTAGTGCTGAATTACTGTCCAGTATACACACCTGCTCTCCCGACGAAATGTTTGAATACAGTAATTTAATTTACAGTGGTTCTCTCAACATTTGGCTGCACCCTTTGACCCTTAAACCCTTATTTACATTTACATTTACATTACATTTACATTACATTTTATCCAAAGCGACTTACATGTTCTGTACGACAAGCCATCAGGAAGGGCACAACTCTATCAGCTGAGCAACAATGTTCATCAAAGTGCTACAGTGTAGGTTAGTTTATTAGGACAAGTGCATGACAGTACGGTTAGTTAGGGTTAGATTATTATTTTTTTTTATTCAGATAATGGTTGAAGAAGTGCGTCTTTAGTCGTGTTTCGGCTGTCCTAACTGGGGTGGGTAGTTCATTCCACCATTGTGGGGCAAGGACTGAGAATAGGCGACTTCTCTTTGATGACCCTCCCGGAGCTTGGATAGGAGTAGGTCTGAGGCGACCAGAAGATGCAGAGCGTAGGGGTCTTGAGGGTGTGTAGTTAGAGACCATTGACCGGAGGTAGGCGGGAGCGGTTCCCTTTGCCGCACGGTATGCTAGGTCGAGGGCCTTGAAGCGGATTCGTGCAGCAATGGGGAGCCAGTGCAAGTCCCTAAGAAGTGGGGTGACATGGGCCGACTTTGGTAGGTTTGAGATCAGGCGGGCCGCTGCATTGTGAATGAGTTGAAGAGGCTTAGTGGCAGTGGCCGGGAGGCCAGCGAGCAGTGCGTTACAGTAGTCGAGGCGGGAGATGACTGTTGATTGGACGAGGAGTTGGGTGGCTTCTTTTGTCAGGAAGGGGCGGATCCTTCTGACGTTGCTCAGGAGGAATCGGCAGGTTCTGGTTGTCGCTGCGATGTGAGCAGAGAAGTTCAACTGGTCGTCGAGGACAACACCAAGGTTCTTGGCGGTCGGGGACGCGGTCACAGCTGCATTCTCGACTGTGATGGAAAGGTCGGTCAGGGCGGAGGATTTGGCCGGCAGGTGGAGCAATTCTGTTTTGCTTAGGTTCAGTTTGAGGTGGTTGGTCATCATCCAGGCGGAGATGTCGGACAGACAGGCCGAGATCCGCTCAGAGACGTGGATATCTGAGGGAGGGAAGGAGAGGAAGAGTTGAGTATCGTAATGTTACCCAGTGATTTAGTGTAGAGGGAGAAGAGAAGGGGTCCTAAAACCGTGCCCTGGGGGACACCCTGGGGGACACCCGTCCGACAGGGTCCCTCTCCATGACACTTGGTAGGAGCGGTCATTGAGGTATGATGACAGCCATGTCAGCGCAGAGCCAGCCACTCCCATTCCTGCGAGGGCCGCGAGGAGGATCTGGTGGTTGACTGTGTCGAAGGCTGCAGATAGATCTAGGAGAATCAGGACAGAGGAGAGGCCTTTCGCTTTTGCTAAGTGAAGTGCCTCTGTGACCGCAATGAGGGCTGTCTCTGTGGAGTGACCAGTCCTGAAGCCTGACTGATTAGGGTCTAGGAGGTCATTCTGTAAGAGATAAGCAGTAAGTTGGTTGGATACAGCACGTTCAAGTGTTTTAGAAAAGAAGGAGAGAAGAGAGACAGGACGGTAGTTGCCTATGACGGTAGGGTTGAGGGATGGTTTTGTTATGAGGGGCGTGACTCTGGCTTGTTTTAGGGAGGTGGGGACCACCCCCGAGTTGAGTGAGGAGTTGATGGTTGCAGTTAGGAATGGGAGGATGTCTGGTGCTATGGTCTGGAGGAGTGGGAGGGTAGCCGGTCCAGCTGGCATGTAGTCGGACGGTTCGACGTTACCAGCCTTTGATAGCACACTCAGTACACAAGTGCTGTCTTTAAGCAGGAAGCAGCCTTTAATGGGGCACTTAAGGAAACAAAATGGCCGCTTTAAACACGGCCCTTAATCAAGTCAGCTGGTCAGGTCAGCAATCAAGTCTCAGTTTAAAGATATTACTAAATTACTTAAAATGTCTTACCCTGATGCAGTGTAATCAACTCCATCTATTGTCAGTACTATATTTTCATAGTTTTCGATTGCCAAAAATCATAAATTTAGTTTTTTTCAGATTCAGTGATAGCTTATTTACATCAAACCATTTATTTAGCTTTGTCATTTCATACACAATATATTCAGCTAGTTCCTTTAAATTATTTCCAGATAATAAACAAATAATAAACAAATGATAATGTTATAAAACAGCAGAGAATTGTATGAAAGCAATTGATGCATGTCCAAACGCATTTGCAATTTGTTCGGAGGAATGAGAAACTGCTACTATGATGTGCACAAATGACTAAATGTTGTGGAGGTTGAACTAACAGTTATGAGAACTTTAATTCTGATCAGAGAAATGCACCAAAGCAACTGAGAAAAACTGTAACCCGACTTTACTCGTGAGTCGTGACTGGTGCTGAATGAGTTAAGGGTGCAACGCGCACATGTTCGTTCGGATGACAGCTCATTTTGGTCAATGCAGACAAAATGCACAGAACATTGTCCTGAAAATGTATCAAAATAAAGTGTTTATTTATTAAGGCTGCACCACAGTAAGTTATTTTGTTCACAAGCCTGAGAGACGTGACGCGTGAGAGAGTGTGAAGAGGATGATTTGACATCGCCACCTTGGCAACATATCAAACCTCAGGCATTTCTCTATCTTCAAATGCACAAAGAATGATATATTGTTCAATCAGTTGACTAGTAGTGGGTGTGTTTACAGTAATGTAATAGGTGAGTCTGACACAGATCCAGCAGAGCAATGACATGCCTCAAGTCAAGTAGAAATATGTCCCACACCAGGTACAATTACATAGATAGATAATAATAATAATATCTTAGATTTATATAGCGCCTTTCAGGAGACCCAAGGCGCTTACAGTTTTTCTCAATTGCTTTGGTGCATTTATCTGATGAGAATTACAGTTCTCATAACTGTTAGTTCAACCTCCACAACAGTTTGTAATTTGTGCACATCATAGTAGCAGTTTCTCATTCCTCCGAACAAATTGCAAATGCTTTTGGACATGCATCAATTGCTTTCATACAATTCTCTGCTGTTTTATAACATTATCATTTGCTTAGGTCATGTCAGTCAAAATGAACTATACTTATGACTGCTGAATAGTCATTCCCTATAAAACTAATAGTCCTCATTTCATTGCTTGAGTCATTACATACAAATATGTTGAACTAGTTGTCAAAATCTGTCAAGCAAATTTTATACATTTCTTTATAATTTTTCCCCTGAATGGAGCTGGATGCCAGGGAATCGCTGCACACATTCATATATGTTGATGAGGCGGGTTTCAATTTGGCAAAAGGTAGAAGGCGTGGAAGGAATCGCATTGGACAGAGATCCGTGACTCTGTTGCGATACAGATGAATTATACTCAGAATAGTATTATAAAGTGGCTATCTTTTATGCTGTAGATCACTGCGTGCAGAACCTTTATTTCAGCGGGGACTGTAGTATTTATTTGACGTTACTGTACAATATATGTGTATTAAAAGACGGAGCTGTCTTTTATTGTATTATAATAATTATTAATATTAAAAATAAATTAAGAAAGGCATTCTTATTCCAGCATGCATTAATGACACTAACGGGCAATGGCAAAACAGTGGTTGATGGTCTTTATTAATGTTTGCGGTGTCCAGGCAGCAATGGTCTTTTAGGAAGTTACAGTTTTTCTCAATTGATTTGGTGCATTTCTCTGATCAGAATTAAAGTTCTCATAACTGTTAGTTCAACCTCCACAACATTTTGTCATTTGTGCACATCATAGTAGCAGTTTCTCATTCCTCCGAACAAATTGCAAATGCTTTTGGACATGCATCAATTGCTTTCATACAATTCTCTGCTGTTTTATAACATTATCATTTGCTTATGTCATGTCAGTCAAAATTAACTATACTTATGACTGCTGAATAGCCATTCCCTATAAAACTAATAGTCCTCATTTCATTGATTGAGTCATTACATACAAAAATGTTGAACTAGTTGTCAAAATCTATCAATCACGGCCTCACAATGGCTGAGGCTGGTCAAAGGGTGCAGCCAAATGTTGAGAGAACCACTGTAGCAGGTGTGTATACTGGACAGTAATTCAGCACTAAACAATCTGCACTGCACTACTGCCATTGTGTCATACATGAAGCTTGCAGTGGGACAAGAACTTGTCACTTTTTACATTTTACATTTAGACAGCTTTACTGCAGCACAGATTTACTGTATTGTAGTGTACAGTAATGTTACAGTAAATATTTGCCATATTTACAGTATGGTACTGTACTGCATTATTTTACAAGTGGGAAGCACTGTTATTGTACACTACAGTAATATGGGTTACTGTAAAGCAGTATATCTCATGTTTGCTGTACATTACTGTAATTTTACTCTGCACCACATAGGATTGCAAGACAACCTTGCAGAGGTGGAAGAGGGCCCCTTTTTACTCCGCAACAAGAGGAAGCCATTTGTGCAATGGTGATTGCAAACAATGCCATAAGGTTGACAGAGATACAAAGCGCTGTTATAGAGGATGACAATATCTTTGGGAATATTGAATCTGTTTCAATCGCTACAATTGACAGAGTGCTCAGTGGAAATTAAATGTGCATGAAACAATTGTAGTACAATTGACAAATGAGTAGCCATTTGACTGGAACAGAGTGAAGGAGATCTGCCACCAGTATGCACAAGTAAAAGATTTATGTGTTCTATGCATACTATAATGTTCAGTGCTGTAAACTGGTTACTTTGTGTAGTGCCATGCAGTACACTTACATGACAGTTCATACTGTACAATATGTTGTCCAAAATGCATTATGTTACACAGGAAAAGTTTATAGTATTTATCTCTCTCTCTTCTGGGATAAAGCGTGTACCAGGGAACCGCTGCACACATTATACGTTGATGAGGCGGGTTTCAATCTGGCAAAAGGTAGACCGCGTGGAAGAAATCCCATTGGACAGAGAGCAGCCATTGATGTCCCAGACCAACAAGGAGGGAATATTACAATGTGTACAGTGTGTACAGTAATGTGTAACTGTAGATTTCAAATGGCTGTGCAAATAGTGTATAGTGCTGTCTTGAGCATTTTCAGGTAGTGTCACCAATATCTGACTTTTTTGCATTGGAAAACACTTACAGAGTGATCTGTCATAATGAAAACATGACAAAGCCATTTGACTATCTTGTTCATAAACAATGGTGTCAGGACTTTTCATTTTGATGACAGTGACACTTTCATTGACATGAATACTTGCTTTTGAGGAATGAACTATCCATTTTGAGCAAGTGACACGCTTCTGCAGGTTATCAACTAGGTTTTGCAGTTTGTACTAATTGTTTTGAGAAATGCACTAACAGTTATGAGAACTTTAATTCTGATCAGAGAAATGCACAAAAGCAATTGAGAAAAACTGTAATAGGTATAATATCCGACAGTGTACAACACCCTCGGTTTAGTCCATTCTTCCACATTTCATGGGGGTGTCCATTACCGTATATGGTTAATCGGGGCGGTTTTGGTATGCAAATACTTAAAACAGTGCACGAGCTCAAACGTAGGATCAAAGTCATATTAATCATGACAGGTGTGCGTAGAACCTGCGTACGCACGTGTGGTGAATCCCGATTTTCCTGTGCGTACACTGATTCTACATTCTGTGCTTACGTGTGGAAATAGAACATGTTCACCCTCATTCATCAACGTGTCTTACGCACAGATTTGTGCTTACCCTGTGCGTACGATCATTTCTAAGCAAAGAGTGGGATTCATCAATTTCAACTTGAACTTGACTTTGTGCTTATGTCTACGCAAAGCTCTGAGCACACTTAGCTGACGCCCAGTGGTAGAATATATTATTACAACAAGGAAATGAGCTTATGTGCATTAGTTTCAACACTGGCGGAGCGCAGTCAGTCAGTAGCCTACACCCCGTATATTCCGATAACGCTATATAAACCATGCTGCATTCATTCTGAGAGAAGGATCTATTATTCCAAATGCTATTTATAGGGTTTTGACCATAATTACACTACTGTTGCTATTTTACAATGAACTATAATGAATTACGGTTCATACAGAACTTCTGTATGAACCGTAATTCATTATAGTTCATTGTAAATGATGGCATGGTCCATCGTGATATTGTGTGGACTGTTATTATTACTGTACCGGTACCACCCATTGTGACAACAGCCTTGTGAGTCCCGCACACAAACATGATGGAATTCAAGTTCATGTATTGAAAGGCAGGCTACATCATACATGCAGTGAGATTCATTGTTCTTGTATATGCTCTCGTATTATTGTTTATATAGGCTACCCAATACTGACATCAAAATAGATTGTAGTATGCCTCTAGAAATCATATGCAGCAGGTAGAAAATTTACGGAAGATCCATCGTGATTTGGAATAAAATTGAGGAGAACTTTAATCCCTGGGTATTAATCAAACAACACGGGAAAAGGCAGTCATATTCCAGCGCGGTCTTTGTGTTTGCGCTGCCCAGGCAGCAATGGTTAATAGATATCATATCCGACATCACCGTAAGTGTACACGTCTGTCAGCCTGTCGAACGAGTTGAGTTCTAACAAAGAACATATTACATGCTGGTATGCTGATAGAGTAAACTATTATATGAATATGATATGATACAAGGTATACACTGGTCCGTCGCATACACTGGTATGCGCAAGTTACTGTTGCATAATGTAGGCTATGGCTGCTATTATATGTAATTCATATAGGCTACCTAATAGTATATGATTTTTAGAGGCATCTATTTTGTTGTCGGTAATACCGACAACAAAATAGATGCCTCTAAAAATCATATAGCCAATCGAACACAACTAATAAAGGCATTCATATTACAGCACGGTTATAATGACACACAACCAACGCCAAACAGTGGTCAACGAACGGTCTTTATTAGTATTTTGAGCTGTCCAGGCAGAATTGCAGCAATGGTCTTAGGGATCCGTTGATATCTGACATCACCGTTTACAAGTCCGCCTTTTATTTATCCCATAAACACGCGCGTTGTGTCTTCTTGGTTCGACAGCAGTGAAAAATCTCCGTGAAGCTTCTCAGAGTTCCGCTCGGGTCAGTCCATTATTTCACATCCCATGGGGGGTGTTTCCTCACTTTCATGACCATATATGGATAATCATGCACGAGCATTGACGGTAGAACAAAGTGGTATTCATCAACACGGAGGAGCATAGGACCTGTGTACGCACGGTTGATGAATCCCAATATTCCTGTGCGTACACTCATTCTAAATTCTGTGCTTACGTGTGGAAATAGAACATGTTCTACGCACACGTTGATGAATGAGGGCCCTGGAATGTTGTTGGGAGGAGCATTATATAGTTAAAAGGGGGGGGGGGATGTGGTCCCATTTGGGGGGGGGGGTGACACACAGGATTGGGGAGAAAGGGGAGGGGAATGTCTTTACATGAGGGAGTTGGGGAATCATTATATTATTCCACAGTTACTCACTTTTCTCTATTATAATGTGGGTGAGATTAATGTATTGGGGGATGTCTTTACATGAGAGAGATGGGGAATCAATATATTATTCCACAGCATGTAAATCGAAAATAGCAAAGGGCCCAGGACAGAGCCTTGTGGGACACCACATTGCACTGGGAGGGTCCCAGATGTTAAATCATTATAGACCACGCAGTGTGTTCTATCAGTTAAATAAGATTTAAACCAAGCAAGTGGCAGTCAGTAACGTTAGCTATAATAAGTAGCTATAACTAGAACGCGTCGATAACTCTATACAGTTCCAATAGACTAACATTACACTTCTGTGATTTAAATGTGTCCTCACCTTAGACTCAGGCCTTGGGCCTGGGGTAGTATTGCTGGATGTGGATGCAGTTCCCTGTTGGTCAGTTTGGGTCTGTTTTCCATCTTCTGCTGTGTTCACCCTCTTCAAATAGCGCAGCATGTTTATTGTTTACAGTGCTCTCTTCACTGAGAGGATGCCACAGTGACAGTATAGCGTGTTTTATTTATTTATTTTACTTTTCGCTGTGTTTTTGTACAGTGGAGAAAGCCTAGGTAAGAGAGATTTCCCTCACCTGTTAACACGTTTTAATTTTTTGGAGCGAGATTCATTTGGGGTGTGATGCTGTCGCGCTGCTGCAGGGTAGAAGCTTGATGCTGGATTAGCGTATCGCTGCCTTGGGAGACGGAAATAGACATTGGATTCAGCTAATCATGCAATGTTTAGTGAACTCTGTGAACATGAGTCAGCACGAGACATTCACCATTTGACAGCAATATATGCGCGCACTCGGCTAATTTACATTTCCTGTGAAAAAAAATAAAAAATCCTCTCCGTCCCGGATGCGTCCCAAAAAAGATTTCTGTTCGTCCCAAATCAATATTTGATCGTCCCCGGGACGACGGGACATCGTTAGTCTCGAGCCCTGCATGGTCGGCCTTCCGTTCCTTGTTATCGCGGTACCGCTTAGTGGAGGGCGAAGGTTTGCCGGATGCTCTCTCTCACACGGATGGTGGAGATACACATGGCCTTGGTCTGTCGTAGGCTGCCGGGGTGGCGCAGCATGTCGTCCTTTCTGTGTCTGCTCCCCTTCCTTTGGGGACGTCTGTCGTGTGGGCTGAGTTGGATGGCGGCTCTCTCAGGTTGTGTCCGTAGCTCTTTGGCTGCGTCCCTCGTGGCCCTCTGTTGCCGTGGGTCGCCCTGGTCTCTGGGTTGTGTTCCTCCTTGCCTGGTCCCGCCATCGTTCGTGGTTCAGGTCACACGTCGTCTCACTCATCTTGTCCTCTCACCAATTTATGATCTGAGGATGATGAAATTGCCTTAGAAAACCTCCTCACATAAATGATTCAACGCCTTTCTGCTAAAGAGGAAAATCATTTTGGGTTAATTTAATTCATTGTGTAGTACCATCATGCATTTGATATCGTTTGGATCCGATCTTTGCATGGCATCAGAAACATTTCTTTTTATCTTTATAATCTGTGATGTCAAATTGAAGTTGATCTTACCTCAGGCCGCGTACGATGGTGTGCTTCTTCAAGATACTTACCTCGCCATGACTTCTCTGGCTTTCCTCACACCTCTAGTGTGGCTCTTCATAATTTAGCATGGGAAAAAAACATTAAATCTAGACAGCCAGTTATTTTTTGCATGAAAAACAATCATTCGTTTTCTCATTTACTCTTAAGTAGCATTAATTCAATTATCCTATAATACATCTTGTGCATTTTGATAATCATTGTGTAAATGATTATATTGATGTTCCAACTGGTGTTTCTTGATATTTGCAGTAATAGAAATGTATTAGTTTGTTAAAAAGAAGAGTCATGCATGTTATTAGTTAGTGGAAAAATAGAATTGTGAGTAATTTCCTGACTGCATTCATCAAGTACCAGTGAATCATGGTGTTCGCTATGGCAAGCTGATCTCCAGACATTGCATTCAATGCGTTTGGTGGTTCCCTGTTGTTATCCATTGTCAGGTGAGTCTCGGTGGTAACAAAGAGAAAATCTGCATCTAAAGCGATACTTCCTATTATACTAAGTATAGTGGAGATACTAAGTTGAGTCCCTAGGTGTGGTCAGAGTCCTCTCTAGGCATTTGCATTGTCTTTCAGCTCCACATTGTCCTCAGCTGATTTTCGTGTTCAAATGTAGATTATTTTGGGGTCTCAATTTACATGACTGCAGCAGGTATTTCAATGGTTCTGTGTCCTGTCTGTGTTAATGTGTAAATCACTGGAGTTTCAATGTAGTATGTCTTTTGTGATACGAGTGAGTGTTTAAACACTGCTCTGTAATTCAATTTAGAGTTAAATCAGTCTGCCTCTCCTGTAAACACAAAAAACATGTTAATTTCCCACTCCTCTAAGATCATTCATAATTGTAAAAGCTTATAAAGTCTAATCGTATATACTAGGAGTAAGTGTGTTACTCATAAATTGTGATAGAAATGATTAGTTGAATAAACATAGCATGTTTGCCTTATCACTAGCCTTGTGCACATTCTAAGATATAGAAACCTATTTATGAGGAGCGAGCCTACCGGCACGCCCACAGATACATTACAAATTTGAAACAGGCATTGAGGTTAGCTTTATGTGACTTATAACGTGTACAGTAATGAAAAACAATCACTCAAGCGATATGGGATAGCTGTAATTCCCTGCAAATGAGAAGATAGTTATGTCATGCAGCTACATTAGGACTTCATACTTACCGGAAAAAGCTGTTGTGTTCACGTCGGATCCTCACAGTTCAGTTCAGTTATTGAATAACCATATTATCTTACCCCCTTGCAGCGCGTATTTACACATACAAATAAAACATATACTACACGTGGATTTCATATACCCTCGGCCTCGGGCATATTAAACTTTACGTTCGCCCATGGATAGTTTCATATCAAAATCATAACTTCATGGCGCACATTTATATGACGTCATCGCTCCAAGCGACGTTCATGCGTTCCCATTCACCTCGGAAATAATGCTTTTCAATCCATGCAGTACTTTTCCGCGAGCTCTCAATAGCCTGGAATTCACCTAAAACCAGCGTTTTGTAACCGAATGAACGCGCCTGTGCATCATATGCGGTTCCATGTGAAACGTAAACAAACAGACAAACAATAATACATATAAGTTAACGTGTGTGTATACCTGGTCTGTATCGGATCGCTGTTCGTTTAATCGTCCAGCATCTGCTGCGATAAGGCTTGATTACCCTCGATTTAACTATACATCGTTATTAAGGCATAACGACCGACCCTGAACTTCGAAATTTAACAGCGCTATATTAGATTTGAATATACTGTTTAATCACACTCACGGCCCCTTCAACCCGCGACTAATGTCCCGTTTAATGTACATTCACGTACTACCGGGACGTCCCGTAGTCAGCTTCCCGCTATCTGTATGATCAATTGGTTAACCTAATCCGAATACATCGTTTTCAGGAATGGAAGAGGTCGTGGGCTTAGTTGAGGTTGAAACTATGAATATTATGACGTTACTCTGGTAAATCTAATTATGATTTTATCAGCTCTCGGTCCTACTTCCCGCCTTTTGCAGAAGAATCACAGAACGTTTCTAACAGAGTAGTGTTTTCCAAGGATATCACGTCTAATAAGCCCACGTATCTTACCTTGTTGCCTATATTTCAGTCTGCACCAGCTAGACTAGGGATAGCAATCCAACAACCTTTTGGTGTGCCCTAACTTTCGGTTGGCAACAGCTCAATCCGGGAATAGCACTACAACCCATCCTCTCAGAACCGCCTGATAAGGACCCGGGTACACACGTTTCCCCGGTAACGATTCTCAATACAGATCAGATATATTAATACACGTTACTCTCACTCAGCCATGATCTCAATATTTGACAACATTCCGTCAAGGTTTTAATTCCTTGCCATACATTTTGGTCGACCATTCTATATACTCACTTTTCTCTGTATAGATGAAACAATACAGCACGCCGGGAGGACGCAAAGAGTCCGTCACAAGTTCGTAGACGCCAATTGTGGGATATTCGTGGATATCCTGAAGAAGAATGTTCTCAGTCAACCGAGGTTTGGATAATAACAAAGGTTTATTAACCAAACAGATAGAAATATACATAGTACATAGAGAGAATAACTGAGGCTCTCGCCCCAGGTGATCAGCTGAAATGACCCAGGTAAAGAGACCTGGAATGTTGTTGGGAGGAGCATTATATAGTTAAAAGGGGGGGGGGGTGGTCCCATTTGGGGGGGGGGGGGACACACAGGATTGGGGAGAAAGGGGAGGGGAATGTCTTTACATGAGGGAGTTTGGGAATCATTATATTATTCCACATTTACTCACTTTTCTCTATTGTAATGTGGGTGAGATTAATGTATTGGGGGATGTCTTTACATGAGAGAGTTGGGGAATCAATATATTATTCCACAGCATGTAAATTGAAAATAGCAAAGGGCCCAGGACAGAGCCTTGTGGGACACCACATTGCACTGGGAGGGTCTCAGATGTTAAATCATTATAGACCACGCAGTGTGTTCTATCAGTTAAATAAGATTTAAACCAAGCAAGTGCGTGACCCCGAATGCCAACATGATTCTCAAGCCGACCTAGAATAATCGAATGATCGATATAGACAGGGTACATTTTCAGAAAATCATAACCCTGAAGGCATTTCGTGTTTATTTTTGGTACACAACATTTCTAGGGGTATTAAGGGGTGCTAAATCCAAATCTGCTGTATACCAAGCTCAAAAATGTCAAATAAGGCCTCAAAATTGAGAAATCCAACATGGCCGCCAACGCCAGGCTGAAATCTATTTAAGTGCATATCTTTTTTACTAAACAAGGTAGAAACATGAATGAAATGTGTTTTTATATGTTTGCATACATGGGGAATTTAAAATCATATCCTGATTTTAGATCAGTTGTGAAAATGTTGCTTGAAACTCATATTTATAGCAGAAACTGTGGTTGTTATTGATGCATAACTCATCAACCAAATAAGAAAGAAAAGCAGGATGATCCCAGGCCATGGATTTATTCATCAAACTCTTTTCTCTTGAATTTTTTTAATCAACATGCCATTTATCAAATTAGATAGTCCTTAATATGCGTACAGTAGCTTAGGTACAGTAATTTATTGTCAGTCATCAATCGTATTCAGGCAGGTGTCGCAGGTATCTTGCAGTTGCATGATTCATCCAATGCCACTTTTCCTGAATAGAATAGAATAGATTATAATATAATATAATAAAATAAAAATATTATTTTACCATATCAATATAAGTGAATGTTCAAGTTTCTTTATTAGTTGTCATACAGAATACTTTGCATAAAATGTTTCTTTCTGTGTTGCTCCTGAGAGTGTGCTAGATAATAACAAGATAGTATAAAATAAGTATAATAAGTATAAAATAGAAAGTCAAGTACGTAAACAAGTGTAAACAACAAAATTGTTCAGTGTATCTATATATACAGTACAGCTGGTACAAGAATGGTGAAGTATAGCTTAGCTTGTGGTGCCACCTTGTAGTGGTGAGGTGCAATAAGGAATGAGAATGATGTGCAATTTCCTTACCAATA
This sequence comes from Notolepis coatsorum, assembly GCF_963971535.1. Taxonomy (NCBI): domain Eukaryota; kingdom Metazoa; phylum Chordata; class Actinopteri; order Aulopiformes; family Paralepididae; genus Notolepis; species Notolepis coatsorum. The sequence goes on along the minus strand of NC_140174.1, from coordinate 18,609,399 downwards.
ATATAAATATAAAGTGTAAAGTGTGTCTAAAGTGGTAAAGTGGGTGCTACAGTGTGTTGTTTATTTAAGTGAGTGTATGTGCGCTGTGGGTGTGTCAGGACACAGCCCTGGGGGGCCCCTATGTTGAGAGTGATGGATGAGGAGGTGCAGTTGCCTGCTCTCACCACCTGGGGTCTGCCCGTCAGGAAGTCCAAAACCCACTGGCAGAGGTCATAGTTCAAGCCCGGGTCCCTGAGCTTGGCTATGAGTTTGGAGGGGACTATGGTATTGAATGCTGAGCTGTAGTCGATGAATAGCATTCTCACATAGTTCCCCTGCCTCTTGTCCAGGTGTGATGCTGCTGTGTGCAGCACATGGGCTATGGCGTCCTCCGAGGAGATGAGAGCTAGACATGAGTGGAGGAGATGAGAGCTAGACAGGAGTGGAGGAGATGATGAGAGCTAGACAGGAGTGGATGAGATGATGAGGGCTAGACAGGAGTGGAGGAGATGATGAGAGCTAGACAATAGTAGACAGGAGTGGAGGAGATGAGAGCTAGACAGGAGTGGAGGAGATGATGAGAGCTAGACAGGAGTGGAGGAGATGAGGGCTAGACAGGAGTGGAGGAGATTATGAGAGCTAGACAGGAGTGGAGGAGATGATGAGAGCTAGACAGGAGTGGAGGAGATGAGAGCTAGACAGGAGTGGAGGAGATGAGAGCTAGACAGGAGTGGAGGAGATGATGAGAGCTAGACAGGAGTGGAGGAGATGAGGGCTAGACAGGAGTGGAGGAGATGATGAGAGCTAGACAGGAGTGGAGGAGATGAGGGCTAGACAGGAGTGGAGGAATGAGAGCTAGACAGGAGTGGAGGAGATGATGAGAGCTAGACAGGAGTGGAGGAGATGAGAGCTAGACAGGAGTGGAGATGATGAGAGCTAGACAGGAGTGGAGGAGATGAGAGCTAGACAGGAGTGAGAGGAGATGATGAGGGCTAGACAGGAGTGGAGGAGATGTGAGCTAGACAGGAGTGGAGGAGATGAACACATGCACTATATGCTCACAACAATGGGACTTATAATTGACCAACTACCCCACAGCACAGACGCCCATACACTAATATGCCAAAATATTTATAGAGCTATAGAGCTATACACGTATTGACCTATATGCCTATAGACATACTGTATACACCCATATAACTATACACCTATAAAAGGACTCAGAGACAAGCTTGAGGCTAACTGACTTCAACTGGCTTATATAATTTAACTTAAATTTAATTATAACTTATTTCATTGGCCCCTTCCAATGTTTACATACATGGACACATATTTCAGTTGAAATGAGTGAGATGACGCAATGAATCTACATTTACATTTAGTCATTTAGCTGCCGCTTTTATCCAAAGCGAGTTACAAGTTATGTACGACAAATCATCAGGAAGGGCACAACTCTATCAGCTGAGTAACAATGTTCATCAAAGTGTTGAGTGCTACAGTGTAGGTTAGTATATTAGGACAAGTGCATGACAGTAAGGTTAGTTAGGGTTAGATATTATTATTATTTTCTTTTCTACACAAGCCTTGGGCGCGCAGGACCTTATAGGTGGAATTCAGTTAGCTGCCTCCGTCTTCCTGGTCCCTCTGGGCTTCCTGGTTCCTCTGGGCTTACTGTCTGTGACGTGGACCTCTTGCTTCGGATGAAAGCCGGGCGTAGCAACAGAGATCCTGTTGAGAGAAATTCAAGCGAACTGTCACTTAGTGATTGATGACATCTTCCTGAGGGTTGGCTGCAGCTATGAGCCCCTTCAGCATTCTGTAGCTGCTGCTCCCTTCACTGACACACACACACGCACACGCACACGCACACGCACACACACACACACACACACACACACACACACACACACACACACACACACACACACACACACACACACACACACACACACATACACACATACACACATACACACACACACACACACACACACACACACACACACACACACACAGACAGACAGACACATGTACGCACAGGCGCACACACACGTACGCACACGCACACGCACACGCACACACACACACACACACACACACACACACACACACACACACACACACACACACACACACACACACACACACACACACACACACACACACTAGATATAACTAGAACTATAAAAACACACAAAAAAAGTTAAAAATATTCCTAAAACCATTGTACTGTCTTTTACGAGTAGTCACTCTGCTACAAAGGAATCTACCATGCCTATATTACTACCTACTATGCTAATATGCACGTTTGACAAACAATCTCACTCACCCTTCTCACAGGTTGTCCAATATTGTTTTTATATAATTGTATAATTATAATTTATATAAAATGTGTTTTATAAAAATAATTGTATATTTTATTTGGTATGGAGACTGAATCTAAAATGGATACCGATATACTTGTGTTACATATACAGGTACGACCACTACACCCCCCACTCCCAGCTCGATCCACCCTGTACAGATTGTAGCATATATTTTTTTTATCAAAAACCTGCACGGACTACAACGTATGACGTATATAATGGCAGTTATTATTATTATTATTATTATTATTATTATTATTATTATTATTATTATTATTATTATTATTATTATTATTATTATTATTATTATTATTATTATTATTATTATTATTATTATTATTATTATTATTATTATATTATTTTCTGGCTGCTCCTGAGTCTCCAGCCTTGAAAAAGATGGCTCCTAGCTTCGTCTGTGGTTCATGCAGCTGTGGTCCCGTGGGGGTCGCTCCAGGGCCCTGTTTCTTGTACCTGGATAACTGAGTTAGCCGGATAACTTTAGCTGGATAACTGGGTTAGCCGGACTTTCCGATTTCATGTACCTGGATTTTCCAAATCACCATGACAACATATCCAAAAGTTTGAGCCTGGTCGAAAGCAGAGTTCAAGTTCAAGTTAGCCTGAACTATCGCCACGCCCCCGCAAAGAAGTGACAGCCCGTTTCCTGAAACTATTCCCACAGTCTACGATCTGCATTATACCATTCTGAATTACGTTTTTGTGCTCCATTCTTCCAGAGGGGGCTTTTGAAATGTAAAATAGACCCAAAATGCTGATATTAAATTCACTTTGTCCTAAATAATGCACGTTATATATACCGTGGCGACGGTGGCGCTCGCTCGTGCGACGTACACATGATGTGGTTATTTTAATTGTAACTGGGATTAAGATGTCTGATGAGATGCGCTGTTTGACGGATTTGAGAAATTGAATGAGCCGTTGACGTCACATGAATGAATGAGGATAAAGAAATAAAACTTCATTCAAAATAAGGGATATTCTAAACACGGGTCTCTCGTTCATTAATGTATAAACAATGAATCTATCCCATCTGGCACAGTGGCCCAGCGGTAGCGCTCAAGTCTGCCAACATAGCGATCCGGGTTTAAATCCCGGTGTTTCCAATATGATTTTTTTGAATATAATATTAATGATTATACGCCAAAGTAGCCTGGTTTTAAGTTAAAATATTATAAATCTACATGCATTGAGGATGTCATTCTTTATATAGCTCTCAACGTGCACCAAATTGAATTATTCCTATATTGCAAAAAGAAGGACCCCGGTCTTGAACCCGGGTCGTCCGTGTGGAAGTCAAAAGAACAACCCGTTGGACCACATTGGAGATAAGTTAAACATTGACTATACATCAATCAATGGGCAAGAAAGCCGTCTCGTAATTCTGTATAACAGTTAACTAGTTATTTTCGCTAGCAAGATCTCATTTGATTATTCAATCCAGCAGGCAAGTTTAAAGAAATATAATCTGATTGATTGAGGTAATGAGGGACTTAGAATTAGCCTATAGATAACGCATTTAACTTGTCGGCGAGGCGATTGAGCCTATTGCAATCTGTCAATAAAGTCTTAAATCAATTAATCAATCAATGCCGTTGAGAATCAGGGTCTCTGCCATCGATACGTGCTGGCTTTCCACCTAAAACGGGAGCGCGCATCTAGCCTGACTTGAGCCTGACTCTCAAGTCTGGCTTGAGTTAACGAGACTGAATCCTCCTTTGTGAAACAGGAAAATCCCGGCTTTGAACATCGGGTTAACTGAAGCTGGATAATGGACATGTTGATCGACTTAGTTGAACCACGTACATGAAACAGGGCCCTGGTCAAACAGAAGCAATCTTCCAGCCGATTGACCCAGACTGCCAGTGCCCTTCAGTTTCATTCCCTTGATCATTGCCATAATGGCAGTGATTTGGCAAGAAAACGTTGTAGTTCTTTTCTTGAATGAGTCCAAATCGGCAAGCAACACTTTGATATATTCTATGTACGCCTTGCCTTGCCTAAGGCAATTCTGTGTTGGTGTAATGTACTGTACAGGTATGGGCAGGGTAATAGTAGAAAGACATAAATATACAGGCAATAGAATTTGATCTGAATATAATAATATGAGAAGAAATAGAGAGAGAACAATATAATTAACTTTGGATATAAAAATGTGAGTGAAGGGAGCTCCAGTAGCTCACCGCATATCTCTGCGCTATTTCTGCGTCGGGGAAAACCGTGCTGCGTCACGGATCTGGTGGACTCCGAGTTCGATTCCCGGACCCGCCGTCATTTGCCAGAATGTCTTCCCCTGCTCTATATATATATAATAGTGTCAAAGGCTGCACTGAGATCAAGCAGTAAGAGCACAGAAGTTAGGTTTGAGTCAAGAGAGAGCAGTAAGTCATTTGTGACTTTGGTAACCGCCGTTTCGGTAGAGTGTAAGGCTCTAAAGCCAGATTGAAAAGATGCATTAAGATTATTGTTTGATAAATGGTCAGTTGGTTGCGTTGCGACAATCCGTTCTAACACTTTGGATAGGAACGGAAGATTGGAGATGGGTCTGTAATTTTTCAAGATTAAAGGGTTGAGGTTCGGTTTTTTAAGTAGTGGTTTAATGGCGGCTGATTTAAAGGCCAGGGGCACCACGCCAGTAGACAAGGAGGAGTTTTTTGATGAGAGTTGCTGGAAGAGGGTCAAACAGACAGGTTGAGGGTTTAGCCGCGCCAACCAATTTAGAGAGGGCACTAAGTGAGACGTTTTCAAGGCAGCATAGCGTATGGCTGGATTCAAAGTCAGGGGGAAGGCCCATCAGAGGTTGGGAGGGACTCTGATTATTGAGTAAGCCAACAATTTCATCTCTTATGAGATAACGCATGGTTTAGGGCACTTGGTTGTTTCTGAGTACGTTTTGCAACTGTGTCCAACAGAAACTTTGAGTTGTTTTTGTTTTCATTAATGAGCTTGGGAAAATATGAGGTTTTGGCAAGTGAGAGTGACTTTTTGTAGTTACGTAAACTATCATTCCAGGCAAGGCGGAATACTTTGAGTTTGGTCGAACGCCATTTATGTTCAAGTTTGCGACAAGCCTTTTTAAAGGAGCGAGTTTCCTCCGTAAACCAGGGAGTTTGTTTTTGCGGAGCATGTTTAATTTTAGGCTTAAGGGGAGCGACAATATCGAGCGTGCTACGAAGGGCAGCGTTAAGTTTGTCTGTAAAGAGATCAAGGGGGCCAGAGTAAGAGAGGAAGGGAGAGAGGGTGTCTGGTAGGCAGTTAACTAGAATTGGGACAGTTGAGGCGTTAATACAACGGCTCATGTAGGATTCTACACTGTCTCGGCGAGAAACCGTCAAATCAATCGGAAATTTGATGAGGTAGTGGTCTGAGAGAGCAGGAACATAGGGGGAAACGGTCAAATGATTTCGATAAAAGCCTTATTTAGGGGATCTAGAGTTTTGTTGGAATGAATATTAAAATCACCAACAATTAAAATGTTATCTGAGCGCGTAACAAGCTCAGAGATGAAAGTGGAAAACTCATCTAAGAAGAGGGTGTAAGGGCCTGGGGGGCGGTAAAGGACAGCCATTACAAAGGATGCAGTGGAGGTAGGAATCAGACCGCCACAGTTTCTGTTGGGCGGAGAGGGACGCAACAGGAGCACCTCAAACGAGGAAAACTTACAGTTTGCGTCGGATGTAAAGTTGTGCTTAGAGTCGTAAATTAGAGCAACTCCGCCTCCTTTATTGGAGGTGCGTGCGATATGGGAGCTACTAAAATTAGAGGGTGAAGCCTCGTTTAAGGGCAGAAAGTCATTAGGTCATAACACCCCCTATCTGACATCCATGTTCCATAACACCCCCTATCTGACGTCCATGTTCCATAACGCCCCCCCATCTGAGGTCCATGTTCCATAACACCCCCCTATCTGATGTCCATGTTCCATAACGCTGCCCTATCTGACGTCCATGTTCCATAACGCCCCCTATCTGACGTCCATGTTCCATAACACCCACTATCTGACGTCCATGTTCCATAATGCCCCCCTGTCTGACGTCCATGTTCCATAACGCCCCCCTATCTGAAGTCCATGTTCCATAATGCCCCCTATCTGATGTCAATGTTCCATAATGCCCCCCTATCTGACGTCCATGTTCCATAACGCCCCCCCTATCTGATGTCCATGTTCCATAATGCCCCCTATCTGATGTCCATGTTCCATGACGCCCCCTATCTGATGTCCATGTCCTATAATTCCCCATTCCTGACATCCTATCTGATGTCCATATTCCATATTGCCCCCCTATCTGACATCCATGTTCCATAACACCCTCTCAAACCTACACACCCAATGGGAAATCTTAAATATTTGGCTCTCAATTATGATTATTTTCTGTTTATCATGGGTATCTATGGAATTCTATGTTTCTATTTGTCACAGTTTGTTGGGTCCACATGTCACATGTCAGCAGTGTTAATTTCGCTGTTCATTTTAGTTTTAGTCTTAGTCATGTGTCAAATGCTCTTTTTCGTTTTCATCATATTTAGTCCACCTTTATCTATTTTTCGTTTAGTCAAGTTTTAGTCAACTTCAGGTCTGAGCATTTTAGTCTTAGGGCGAGATCCACAAAGAATGGATTGCACAGTGCTAATTGCACCCTTACTTACAATTCATTATGAATTGAAAATGGGGGACCCTGATGTAAACACGATTAAAGTCTTTCTCTGGTCTGCATCCCCTTAGCAATTGTGTGTATTGAGCCATACTGTATTGTACCCATTCTGCAATCTGTTAATAAAATGTTCAATCAATCTGCGCACAGATTATTATTATTGGGTAGTAGTTTCTCTCTGGTCTCTCTGGGTAGTAGTTTCTCTCTGGGTAGTAGTTTCTCTCAGGTCTCTCTGGGTAGTAGTTTCTCTTGGGTCTCTGTGAGTAGTAGTTTCTCTCTGGTCTCTCTGTGTTGGTCGTAAGGCCGTGGTAACGTGTGCCTGACCTCAGTGGAGAGAAGAGTCTGTTGTTCAGTCGTCTGGAGGCTGGAGTCATGTCGGGTGGGTTAGGGTTCTTCACGGTCCTCTGCGTAACTGGTCCCGTACCGACTGCGTTCCCAGACTCTATGCCTAAAGGTCCGTCAGTATCGCCGCGGGGGCCATCTTGAGCTTCCCCAGACGTGAGGAAGCAGAGGCGCTGCTAGTTCCCTGCCTTCCATCATGGCTGCCTGTAGCATAACAACCACTGTTTTGTACATGATGGTGCAATGGACGAGCCGGCTGCTACTGTAAACCTTGGACATTGTGTTGATAGAAATATATCAATATATATATATATATCACTTTGTGACGTAGGTGGGTTGGTCATTATCATTATTATTGTATTTGTAACACCATGTGAACATCAGGTTAGTAGAGGTACATTATATTGTTGTTATTTGTATGTGGTGTGTCACGTACGTGGGTTGTTCATTATCATTATTGCCATATATTTTAACACCATGTAACATCAGGGTAATATATTATTTGTGTTGTCTGTTATGTGTGGTGTGTGTCATCTCCTAATTGCTGTTTCTATTCACAGATGCCACTCATCTCCCTGATTGGATTGGTTGCATCTGATTGGTGCACCTTGGAACAGGCAGTGGAGATGGGTGGTTAATAGAGTGGAGATGACACACATCGGGGCGCCTCACTCTGTCAGTTGTCACTGATCAGAGTTTCGGGAGGTTGCCATTGATTGACCACTGTGTGTGGACTTACCTTGTGCTTATGTTTGCCACTGTGTGTGGACTTACCAGTAGCCGTATATATATATGTATTGTGTTGTGGGCCTTAGAGCCATTTGCTTTCCTGCTTGGAAGTAAGTATCCATATATATATAACTATCGGAATTATACTATATCTTATATTATGTTATATCATATGGTATTATATATATATATTTAGTATTCTCCAACCTCACTTTGTTTGTTCTCCAATTACCCTTTGCCCTTTGTGTTTGTGCTGTGGGTTTCAATCCCCATGATAATAAATATTATTTCCCTTTTGGGAACAGTGGCTTTAAATCCCCGCTATAATAAATATCATTTACTATTTGGAACAACGCCTTGTGTTTATTTTCTTTACCTGCCTGGGACGTTTGCTTTAAAAGCACTACTGGACGGGCTGGTTTTCACATACAGCCCGTTCCAGCTTATTCTGTATTGTCTTGTGACATTGCTATGTGACATGGGGGCTCATTTCCGGTCTTTCATGTCCTTGTGACATGGGGGGCTCAATGCCGGTCTGCTGTGTATGTTTGACATAGGGGCTGTTGGTATCAGGTAAAGTGGCGTTGTTGTTTATTAGTATTTATGTATCCATGCTGTGTTTTATATAATAATTAACCATTCGTGTATGCTCTTAACCAGATCTCTTTTTTCTACCACATAGGTAACTGGGGGGGTCACCTGCTTGGCTAGATGGTGGGGGGCACGAGTCGTGATTCCGGTGGAGTGCGCAATGAAATCGGTAAGCGACTGAAGATATGTGTAGCCTTCATCCCGGTATGGGAGTAGTTTAGCTGGGATAGGCTAGAGTGACACAGGTGACTCCTAATTTAGTGGTTAGGAACATTTGTTATGGTTTTCATTTGGTAGATGTGGTCAGTTGGATTGTTTTGGTTAAGAGGTATAAAAGCAGAATGTGTCTATTATTATTGCGCACGGTCATGGTTAACTAAGTGAGGACGTGATATATATATATTTTTTGGTGTATCATAGTCACGCATAAAGACATATTATGGCGGCGTCGGCGTTTGTTTTTGAAGTCTTTGTGGCGGATCCAACAGAGGATCAGGTGGAAGGTTGCACTAAGGCGGAATTATGCCTTATTGCTAAGCATTATAATATTACTGTGCAAAGTTCCCAGTCCAAGGCTGATATGAAAGCGGCTGTAATAGCTGGGTTGGTGGAGCAACAGGTGTTCAGCACGGCTGTGGGAGTGGTGAGTCATAGTGACTCACTGTTGGAAGACCGGGGGGTTAAAAACACTGGCGATAAATCTCCCTTGCGTGATCTTAACCCGGAGGGTGGTGCTATTAGGAAGAATGGTAGTACGCCCAGAGCTGAAAATGAGGGCGCGGGGGATTCAGATAAAGAATCCACGTCTTCCGGCCATACGCGCTCTAGTCTGCGTTTTGCCCATCTCCAGATGGAGGAGAGAGCGCTTTTGCGCAGGGAGGAGCGAGACAGAGAAGAGAGAACAGCTGTACGAGACAGAGAGGACAGAGCGGCTGTACAAGATAGAGTGGAGAGACAGGACGAGAGGGACAGACTAGAGAGAAAGGAGATGGAGGAGAGAGCCGGGCTGGAGAGAAAGGAGGCAAAAGACAGGGAACTTCAACTGGCCATAGAGAGGCTGAGGTTGGAGACTAGTGCTACCTCCTCTCCAGCTGGGGTTTCCCCGGCTCACTTTAATATCGGCCAGCACGTTAATCTGGTACCCATGTTCCGAGAATCAGAAGTAGAGGCTTATTTTTCTGCTTTTGAGCGTATTGCACAGGCTCTGCATTGGCCGGAGGAGATGTGGGTAATTTTACTTCAGACCAGGCTCACTGGCAAAGCCAGTGCGGCGGTTGCGTCGTTAACTATGGCTGACAGTCAAAATTATGAGCGGGTGAAGAATGCTGTTTTACGTGTGTGTGAGTTGGTTCCCGAAGCATATAGACAGCGTTTTCGCTCGCTCAGAAAATCCCCTTCTCAAACAAATACTGATTTCTCCCGTGAACAGAGGAATCTTTTTGAACGATGGTGCGCGGCGAGTAAGGTGCAGGATCTTGCAGCCATGAGCGAGTTAGTACTCATGGAACAATTTAAACTCTGTATGCCCGAACGAACCGAACTGTATCTGAATGAACAGAAAGTGTCTACTCTCCAAGACGCTGCTGTTTTGGCGGATGAATTGGCGTTGTCGCACAAACATGCTTCGGTGCGTAACGATACTGTGTGTGTTAAAAACGGTGCGTTTCCCTCTCGGGAATTACCATTTCGGGGAAATGGCGAGCGTGCGTATCGGCCACGCTCGACTCTGTCTGAAAAGAGACATTGTAATTATTGTAAGAAGCCAGGTCATTTGGTGGCGGACTGTTATGCATTTGTGCGCGATCGGCAAGATACTAAAAGGCCAGCTCAGAAACCAAAGGGGGTGGGGTTGATTAGCACTGTCTCACGCCCAGAGCGGGAGAAACCGGACAGTTGTTTTGATCCTTTTATGTCTACTGGTTTTGTGTCACTGTCGGGTAAAGTCTGTGACCAGCGCGAGGTGAGGATCCTTCGTGATACAGGTGGTTCACAGTCCTTTATGCTGGCGGATGTATTGCCGTTAAATGAGGAGTCATCTTGTAACTCAAGTGCTATTGTGCGCGGGATAGAAATGGGTTACATACCCGCTCCGTTACATATGATACATGTGACATCAAAACTAGTCACAGGTTGTTTTCCCGTGGCGGTTCGTTCCTCTTTTTCCGGTAGCCGGAATTGATTTTATCATGGGGAATGATATAGCTGGGGGGAAGGTGATTCCATCCCTAGAGATGGTGGATGCCCCAGTGTCTGAGTTTTTGTGCGATGCGTTGGTCAAAAGTCACCCAAATGTTTTTCCTGTCTGTGCTGTGACTAGGGCTCAGGCGAGACAAGGGCAGGCGGTGACGCTGCGTGACTCCATCTGTGGCGAGGCGCTCGCTGAGGACAGGTGGCCGTCTAGTGACGAGATAAAAAGGGGTGTGAGTAGCGTTCAGGGGAAACTGGTAAATCCCAAGTTTTCCGACGTGCTGTTGCCTCTAACGCGTCAAGCGTTGATTGACGCTCAGAAAAATGATTCCTCCCTAACAAGTTGTTTTGCGGCAGTAGCCAGCACTACTGATAGTAGGAAACACACCTTCTTAATGGAGGAAGGGGTGTTGATGCGAACTTGGGTAGCTAGGCCAGGTGTGACAGGCTTAGAGTGTGGGGATGCATGGAATGTAGTGCACCAGGTTGTATTACCAGTGGAGTGTAGACTTCACGTTTTGATGTTAGCTCATGAACATATTTGGTCTGGTCATTTGGGTATTTCAAAGACTTATGACAGAATACTGCAAAATTTCTTTTGGCCCGGTCTGAAGGCCAATGTGGTAACATTTTGTAGTACTTGTAGTACATGTCAAATTGTGGGTAAGCCAAATCAGGGGGTTCCTTTAGCTCCCTTGCACCCCATTCCGGCGATAGGAGAACCTTTTGAACATGTGATCATTGACTGTGTTGGCCCCCTGCCTAAGACAAAGGCAGGTCACCAATACATGTTGACTATCATGTGTCTTGCCACCCGTTTCCCAGAGGCGATACCTCTGAGAAAGATTACTGCCCCAGCCATTACCAAGGCATTAAACAGGGTTTTTTCGACTTATGGGCTACCAAAAACCGTGCAAAGTGATCAAGGCTCGAATTTCATGTCTAAGACCTTTAATCAATCATTACAGGCTTTGGGTATCAGTCACACGGTGTCGAGCGCGTACCATCCTGAATCGCAGGGGGCGCTAGAGCGCTGGCACCAGACGCTGAAGGCGATGCTGAAGAAGTACTGTGTTGATACGGGTTGTGGTTGGGACGAGGGTGTGCCATTTGTACTGTTTGCTATTCGGGATGCTAAACAGGAGTCACTTGGGTTTAGCCCAGCAGAGTTAGTGTTTGGTCACAGTGTGCGTGGTCCATTGAAACTGCTCAAAGAGAAGATGTTGTCTGGGTCTTCTCCTAAATCGACTGTGTTTGATTTTGTCTCCCGGGTCAAGGAGCGTCTCCGCTGTGCGTCCTCGCTGGCTAGGGAGGCCCTCGCCTCTGCCCAGGGGGAGATGAAGGTGAGGTTTGACAAGAAGGTGGTGGGGCGGCAGTTCAAGGCTGGCGATGAAGTGCTGGTTTTGCTGCCCATGCCTGGGTCAGCTCTCTCTGCCCAGTTTGCAGGGCCCTATAAGGTGGAGAGGAAAGTATCAGACACCAATTATGTTATATGTACGCCCGAGAGGCGCAGGAAGACACGGTTGTGTCACATTAACATGTTGAAGAAGTATCTCACCCGTGCTGGTGAGAGTGAGCAGGAGGTGCAGTCTGGCAGCCCAGGAGCTGTGCCAGCTGTTTTGTTAACGTGTGTTAATCCCCTGCCGGACGACGATTTGAAGGCGTTGTCCGAGGGTCAGCAGACGGGGCGTTTGACTAACTCAGAGTTCATGAGTGAGGTCACTGCCCATCTGTTGTATCTGCCTGAGTCACAGAGTGATGATGTACGTCAACTGTTGTTATCCTACCCTGTGTTGTTGTCTGATGTGCCTTCCAGAACGACCGTCCTGGAGCACGATATTGATGTGGGTGGTGCGACCCCCATTAAACAACATGCGTATCGGTGTCCGGTGGCGAAGAGGGAGGTAATGAGGAAGGAGGCTGAGTATCTGTTGGAACATGGGATGGCTAAGGATAGCCGTAGTCCCTGGAGCTCTCCTTGCCTTTTGGCTCCTAAGGCTGATGGGTCTCCCCGGTTTTGCACTGATTACAGGAAGGTGAACGCGGTGACTGTGCCTGACTCGTTCCCGTTGCCCAGAATGGATGACTGCATTGACAGTATTGGTCCCGCTGTATTTATTACGAAGCTCGATCTCTTGATGGGGTACTGGCAGGTTCCCCTGACGGAGCGAGCATCTGATATTTCGGCGTTCGTTACACCAGACTGTTTTTTGCAGTACACCGTCATGGCCTTCGGAATGAGGAACGCACCGGCCACGTTCCAACGGTTGATGCACATGGTGTTGCGGGGAGTGTCTAAGTGTAACGTCTATTTGGACGATGTGGTGGTGTACTCGGACACTTGGGGGGAGCACATTGACAAATTGCGGGTGGTTTTTGAACGCTTGGCGGAGGCTTCGTTAACTCTGAACCTTGCCAAGTGTGAGTTTGGGAAAGCCACGGTGACGTACTTGGGGAAGCAGGTGGGTCACGGACAGGTTCGCCCGGTGGACGCTAAGGTGACAGCGATCCTGGCGTATCCGGCTCCTTCCACGAGACGCGAGCTACGGCGTTTCCTGGGGATGGCAGGGTATTACCGGTGTTTTTGTACGAATTTTTCTGTGGTGGTGGCTTCCCTCACTTCTTTATGTAGTCCTATAGTACCTTATGTGTGGTCCGAGGAGTGTCAGTGCGCCTTCGAGGCTGCTAAGTCTCTCCTCTGCAGTGCTCCTGTTCTGGCAGCCCCTGACTTTGCGTTACCCTTTCAGCTGGAGGTCGACGTGAGTGCTGCTGGGGCTGGAGCTGTGCTGTTGCAGGCGGGAGAGGGCGAGGTGCATCATCCGGTTTGCTACTTCTCTGTGAAGTTCAAGCTGCATCAGTTGAACTACTCGACCATCGAGAAGGAGACGCTGGCGATGCTCCTCGCTCTCCAGCACTTCGAGGTGTACGTGGGCTCCAGCGCTATCCCAGTGTTGGTCCACACGGACCACAATCCCCTGGTGTTTTTGGCACACATGTATAACCATAACCAGCGGTTGATGCGTTGGGCCCTGTTGGTGCAGGGCTACAACATTGTCATCCGTCACAAAAAGGGGGTGGACAATGTTGTGGCCGATGCCTTATCCAGAGGGTAGGTTTTGGGGTACTGCTCTGATGTTGGTTGTATAGGTAATAATGTTTTGTTCACCCGGTGGGTTCGCTTCTATGGGGGGAGGTGTCACGTACGTGGGTTGTTCATTATCATTATTGCCATATATTTTAACACCATGTAACATCAGGGTAATATATTATTTGTGTTGTCTGTTATGTGTGGTGTGTGTCATCTCCTAATTGCTGTTTCTATTCACAGATGCCACTCATCTCCCTGATTGGATTGGTTGCATCTGATTGGTGCACCTTGGAACAGGCAGTGGAGATGGGTGGTTAATAGAGTGGAGATGACACACATCGGGGCGCCTCACTCTGTCAGTTGTCACTGATCAGAGTTTCGGGAGGTTGCCATTGATTGACCACTGTGTGTGGACTTACCAGTAGCCGTATATATATGTATTGTGTTGTGGGCCTTAGAGCCATTTGCCTTCCTGCTTGGAAGTAAGTATCCATATATATATATAACTATCGGAATTATACTATATCTTATATTATGTTATATCATATGGTATTATATATATATATATATAGTATTCTCCAACCTCACTTTGTTTGTTCTCCAATTACCCTTTGCCCTTTGTGTTTGTGCTGTGGGTTTCAATCCCCACGATAATAAATATTATTTCCCTTTTGGGAACAGTGGGTTTAAATCCCCGCTATAATAAATATCATTTACTATTAAAAACGCCTTGTGTTTATTTTCTTTACCTGCCTGGGACGTTTGCTTTAAAAGCACTACTGGACGGGCTGGTTTTCACATACAGCCCGTTCCAGCTTATTCTGTATTGTCTTGTGACATTGCTATGTGACAGGTGTGTGTGTCACCCTTTGTATTAATCCCTTATCGTTTCTTTCTCTCTTTGCCAGGTGCCGCCCGTCTCTCCGATTGTGCTGATTGCCTGAGGAGTGGCACCTGCGGGCAGTCAGCCTCGGTGCAGACGGGTGGATAAAGCCTGGCATGTGACACATATCCAGGCGCCTCATTCTGTCATTGCCAATGTCCAGAGTGGAGGAATGTGAGGTTGCCTGTTATCTACCACTTTGTGTGGATTACCTGTGTGGGATTCTATATATATATTTGGCCTCTGTGCCTATTTGCCACTACTGTGTGGAATTATATATATTTGGCCTCTGTGCCTTTTTGCCACTACTGTGTGGAATTACATATCTTGTTGGCCTCTGTGCCTATTTGCCACTATTAAGTGGAACAAAATATATATATATATATTGTGTTGGCCTTATTGCTAATACTTGTGCTTACTTTGCTGTTCGTGTTTATTGTATATTCCCATTTTGTTCTCCCATACCTTATCCCCGTTTGTGTTGTGGGTTTCATTCCCTCTTTTGCATATAATAAATTGTTATGGTTTGTAACCGACCCCAATCGCACAACACAAGACAGGTATGAGAGTAAGCCAAAACAGGGCAAATCTTTATTATAGAACAAAAGGCGGAACAGTCCCTTTATGGGAGAACACAAAAAACACTAGAGTCAAGGAAAACTGGAAAATGCGGCACTGTGCCTTTAAAAGGCGAACAGGCTAAGGGACAGGGCTAAGTGTCAGGGACAAAGGCTAAGGGCCAGGGCTATGGGCCAGGGCTGCTTACAGGGATGAGGACAGGGTTCCGACGGCGGAGGACGCCCCCTTAGGCCACACCCCCTCAGTGTATCTCTTGAACCGTTTGTCGTAGAGACTTGCGGATTGTGCCATTGTACTCGGTAGGGATATCCTCTTTCATTGGTCGATGTTGACCACTCCCCCGATCATTAGACCACTTAGGCCACACCCCCTTTCAAAAACTCGGAAAAATCTGAAAACTCGGAAAAATCAAAAATCCGAAAAAGTTCAAAAACTCGGAAAAATCCCAAAACCCGAAAACTCGGAAAAATCCGAAAACTCGGAAAAATCGAAAAAGTTCAAAAATTCGAAAACTCGGAAAATCCGAAAACTGAAAAATCCGAAAACTCGGAAACATCAAAAATCTGAAAAAGTTCAAAAACTCTATGTTGACCACTCCCCCGATCCTTAGGCCATGCCCCCTTTTTGTATCCTTTGAACCGTTTGTCATAGAGACTCGCGAGAGACCCTCTCCCGTTGGCCGGCGGTGCACAGGCGTCACCCACACTTTCACAATTTCCCCCGCGCGGAATTGTCTAGTTATTATTATTATTTACTTTATTTTTACTTTATTATGATTATTATTATATATATATCTTTTTCTTTTATATATTTCTTATTACCAACACTATATTCTCCCTCTGAAACTGTTTTTTTTTTTTTTTGTCTGCATGTCACTTTGTCTTGATGTCTGCTGTTCTTTGTATTCTGTTTTTGTGTTTCAAATAGAACATTTTCAAGTACATATAATTTGTAAATGTTGGTTGCACTGGAAAAAAAAACAATAAACAGACATAAAAAAAAAAAAAAAAACGTTTGAGAAGTTAGAATATGTGTCTACAACAGCAGACATATGGACTGCATGTAACAAGAGCTATCTAGGCGTAACGGCGCATTGGATAAATCCGCAAAGCATGAAGCGAGGTAAGGCAGCCCTAGCATGCAGGAGGTTCAAGGGACGCCATACATACGACAAAATTGCAAAGGAACTTGACCATATCTACTCCTCATATGGGATATCATTCAAAATCACCACAACAGTCACAGATAATGGCTCAAATTTTGTAAAGGCCTTCAAAATGCATCAGCCAGTGGAGCGGGATGACTCTGATGATGACGAGGATGAGGTGACGTTTACTGACATCAGTGAAGCCTTGCAGACCGTGTTGTTTTTGATGATGGTGGTGATGAAGACGATACTGTGATCACGTTGCCGCCACATCAGAGATGTGCGTCACACACCCTGAACCTGGTGTCATGCACTGATATTGAGAAGTGGTTACTGTCAACAACCGGAACAAAACATGTTTACAGAAGTACTACCACAAAATGCACAGGGTTGTGGAATAAAGCAAGTCGGTCAACGGTGGCTGCAGAGACTGTGCATGATGTAATTTCCAAGAATCTGTTAGTCCCATGCACCACAAGATGGAACTCATTCTATGATGCCCATCTGGGATTCCTATAGTTGAGCTGAACACCATCTCATCCAAGTTTGGATTGACAGCCAAACTGTACGGTCATGAAGCCACTTACAGTTGCCTTAGACATTCTTCAGGGAGAAGATCATTGTTTCCATGGCACACTCCTACCCAGTGATGCCAGTAACGCGTTACTAAGTAACACGTTATTGTAATCTGATTACTTTTCCCCAAAAATAGGAATCTAACGCGTTAATCTTTAACACTTTGAGCGCCACGCCTGGTTTTCCGTTTTATGTGTCTAATCTGCCCATCGCATTATCAAATACTATTTTCCAGTCAGTGCTGTGAAGGCAGATTGTTTTTTTATCGCGTCGTTTCCGTTTCAGAGCAGTTAGAAAAGCCCCCGTTTTGATATAAAAAACAGCTCATTCTGGAGCATTCTATGAAAATCGTCTTTTAGTGGAATATTCCACAACGTTGATATTCGTCGGCCTTTTTATGAATCGTTTTCAAATAAACGCTAGATGATCAATATTATACGTGCACGCAAGCACATTGCGGCCGCGCACTGTTAATCGCTCCGTTGATTTCCTCACGGACTTTTACAGTGAAACCGAAAGAGGACATTTCACAAAACAAGTTCAAGTTCAAGTTCAAGTTCTTTAATAGTTGTCATACAGAAGTACAGAATACTTTCATACAAAATGCTTCTTACTGTTACGCTCCAGAGACTGTGCTAGACAAGATAGTATCAAATAACATAATATAGCATGTAATTTAGAAGAAGAAAAATGAGGTCACAGTGTTCGGTATAGACATATGTACAATGTTCTGAGTTACCATATAATATACAATACTATGCAGTGTACTAATGTACAGTACTATCTAGTGCAAAGCAGAAATGGGATGAGGTACAATTTTAGGTACAATTTACAGTAAGGTGTACGAGTTGTAGTGCAATCCTTCATCAATAAATATAAAGTGTGGGGAGTGGGTGCTACAGTGTGTTTGTTTAAAGTGGGTGTGTGCTATAAAGTGTGTGGAGTGGGTGCTACAGTGTGTTTGTTTAAAGTGAGTGTGTGCGTGTGGATGTGTGTGCTATGTGCGTTTGGTGGTTGTTGTTGTGTAGTGTTCATTCATTGTTCGTTTAGCAGCCTGATGGCCTGGGGATAGAAGCTTCTTCTGAGTCTTTCTGTGCTCGCCTTGAGACTCCGGTATCGCTTGCCTGACTGCAGCAGTTCAAAGAGGCAGTTGTTCGGGTGACTGGAGTCTTTAATGATTCTCTTAGCCTTGCCCTTGCAACGCTTGTTGTAAATGTTCTGGAGGGTGGGGAGCCCCCCTCCAATTGTGCGTTCGGCTGAACGTGTCACTCTTTGTAGTCTGCTTCGGTCTTGTGCAGTGCTATTCCCAAACCAGGAGGTGATGTTGCCGGTCAAGATGCTCTCTATTGTACATGAGTAGAAGTTCTTAAGGATCTTCTGACTGACTTGGAACTTCCTTAGGCGCCTGAGGAAGTAGAGGCGTTGTCGTGCCTTCTTCACAACACTGTCAATGTATGTGGTCCATGTCAAGTCCTCGGATATGTAGGCTCCGAGGTACTTAAAGCTGTTGACTCTCTCAACCGGTGCCCCGTCGATGCTGAGGGGGCTGTTGTCCTTGACCCCCGACCTCCTGAAGTCCACAATCATCTCCTTTGTTTTGCTGACGTTCAGGGAGAGGCTGTTTTCCTGGCACCATCCCGCCAGGACCTTGACCTCTTCCAGGTAGGCCCTCTCGTCGTTGGCAGAGATCAGGCCCACCACCACTGTGTCGTCAGCAAATTTGATGATTGTATTGCTACTCCGCTGAGCCACACAGTCGTGTGTGTACAGGGAGTAGAGGAGGGGACTCAGAACACAGCCCTGGGGGGCCCCTATGTTGAGGGTGATGGATGAGGAGGTGCAGTTGCCTGCTCTCACCACCTGGGGTCTGCCAGTCAGGAAGTCCAAGACCCACTGGCAGAGGTCATAGCCCAAGCCCAGGTCCCTGAGCTTGGCTATGAGTATGGAGGGGACTATGGTATTGAATGCCGAGCTGTAGTCGATGAATAGCATTCTCACATAGTTCCCCTGCCTCTTGTCCAGGTGTGATGCTGCTGTGTGCAGCACATGGGCTATGGCGTCCTCCTGTTGGGGCGGTATGCAAATTGCAGGGGGTCCATGTTGATGGGGAGGGAGGAGCAGATGTAGCCCTTTACTAGCTTCTCAAAGCACTTCATGGCTATGGAGGTGAGAGCTACAGGGCGGTAGTCGTTGAGGCAAGCAGGCTTGGATTTTTTGGGTACAGGGATAATAGTGGACTTCTTCAGGCAGGTGGGGATGACAGCCTGTTCTAAGGACAGGTTAAATATGTCAGTGAATACTGGGGCCAGTTGGTCGGCACAGACTTTTAGGACGCGGCCGGGGATGCCGTCCGGACCTGCTGCCTTCCTGATATTCACTTTTTTAAAGGTCCGCCTCACCTCATGCTCTGTTACCCTGAACACTGCGCCTCCATCAGCAGCCGACCCCCCCCCCCCCATTGCCGTGGCTTGTGAGCTGGTGTTGTTATTACCAGCATCAAACCTCGCATAGAAGGTATTGAGGTAATTTGCTAAGGAGATGTCACTGTTCAGTTTGAGGGAGGCGCCTTTGTAGTCTGTCATCGTTTTGAGCCCCTGCCACATAGCTCTAGAGTCAGCTTGTTCAAACTGGAGTTAAATTTTATCCCTGTAGCGCCGTTTGGCCTCTGACACTGTCCTCCTTACGTTGTATCGCGCCACCTTGTGGTCATTCATGTTGCCTGCCACTAGGCCGTCGTTGTATGCTTTGGTGCGCTCTCTCAGAGCTTCACGGACGGATTTGTCTACCCAGGGTTTTTGATTTGGGTAAACTCTCATCTCAGCTTATAACTTCATCAAACTTACTCTGATTATCCTAACACTGATAACATAGAGTCCTTACCTGACATCAGATGGTATCCAACTGGTATATTCCAATTCCTGGTCACCATTCGAAAAAATCGATACGTGTATGGATCCAACGCGATACTGTAGATCTCCATGATCAACGGGGATCTGAGGTTCCAGAATGAACTGTGGTAACCCCGGCTGGATCAGTGAACTGGAAAATGTGGAGTACCGGATTTTTTTCCCCATTCATTTTCATTGAGTCCATTCCAAAATCACTTATGTCATCTGGGAGACGACAGGGGGCGCTTTTTTCCACAGTGATCGCCAGCGCCCCTCGGCTATACTCGGGTAGGCTCGGGTGATGCAATAATTTTTCAGATCGCTAAAAAAAATTAAAAAAAAAAAATCCGAGAAATCTTGTGAGTGGCTAGCAACCACCTATAAAAAAAAAAGAGAAATCTCGTGAGTGGCACGGAAAGTGTTAAAAGCCAGTAATCTGATTGCAGTTACTTGTCCAAGTGGCTGTGCGTTACTATTTCGTTACTATCTCATCATAAATTCATAATGCAGGCGGAATGCAGTATTTTATTTCGTTTTCGACAGTCAAAAATACATTTTGAGCTGTTTTTCTTATTTGGGAGTGACGTAGTGTGGCAGTGAAAGGGTTACACAAGAATGTGTCCCGCGGCGTGACTGGACCCTCTGTCTGTGAGTGACTCTGCTTTGGTCCAATCACATTCCCCATCCACAGTCTGCGAATCAGAGGCAGAGTAGGGCGGGTCTTCACAGCACGTCATGTGACATATGCGCCAATCGTGTGACAGCAGGGCTCCGTCGTTACAGCCTCGTCTGCATTCGTCTGAGAATTCCACCCCAAAACGCTTGTCTAAACGCAAAATTAAAAGTTAAACCGCAAGAAGACTTTTGCGGTTTCTGTTCAGACTTCCATCCCAAAATGCTCGTCTAAACGTAGCCTCAGTCACTACTTCACGTTTGTGTCAGCTAAGCCGGGTGAAAAAAACATTCATATGCGGAGGAAACAAAATACTGTCTACCGCTAAAAACAGCACATCCAATTGCATTGAAAGCATCTGGAATCACAACACTAGCCGACGCTTCGACTAGGTACAGGAGGACTCAGAGGTCCAACAGCCAAACAGCAAAAGAGAGAGATTGTTTCTTTCCCTTTTGATTAATGTATATTTGATGGTGGCAGAGCAAAAGCTCTTATTTGCCAGATTTACAGTTAATTTACATGTTAAAGAGAGACTGATTGTATGTTTATAGAGAGACATTTATAAAAACAATTTAATAGTTACAGTTGATATAATTGAATAGTTCAGCCTGCATTTGTTAGATGTGATACACTGGTTTTGTAAAACCACTGGCTGGCTGCTCTAATGCTGTGAGCATCATAGACTGTTGCTTTACCATACTTGATGGTACAGAAGCTGAAGCACTAGTTTAACAATTTACGTTATGTGCAGAGAAACAAGTTAAAAACTATTTATGCACTTTCAATAAAGCGTTTAAAAAAAAACTGTTGGGGGAACGACAACGACTTCGTAACCTAGTTACTTTCAAAGTAACTAAGTTACTCTGATAATCAAGTAATCAGTAAAGTAACTTGGATTACTTTTTAAAGGGGTAATCAGTAATCAGTAATCGGATTACTTTTACAAGTAATCTGTGGCATCACTGCTCCTACCCACGCTGGAGACATTGATATCCAAGACCCTGCAACTGAAGAGTGGCCTGCACATCCTAATTTACCTTCCAGAGGCAATTGTCACAGTAAGAACTTTAATTTATTTTAGATCTTCAACAAATTACCCAATACATTTATTTTATTATATGAATGGGAAAAGATAACTATTCTATTCTAGCCTTTACAGTTATGAATCATTATGACTACAGATGAGATGATGGACCTTCAAAGCCTTGTTGTAAAGAAATAGAATGTATAGGCATATAGGGAAATTAATATAGGTTAATGTAAAATTAAATATCTATAAATATGTTCATAATAGTCTATAATGCATATCTCTCTATCTGGATAGGGATAGATACAGATAATATAATATGGACTTTGCATCCTTATGTATAATTTCAGGCAGTCAAAACAAGATTTGCAGAGGTGCTGGAAAGCGAGGATGCTGTCTTGGCTGCTGTGACTTTGCCCAAGTTCAAACTACGTTGGCTGCGGACACAGGATAGGAAGGACAAGGCCAAGGCAAGTCTGCTGGCAGAGTGTCGGAAAATTGTCCAAGAAGAAGACCAGCAAGCAGGTACCATCCCACCAACACGACACCTCAGCACAGACTCTGCCATAGAGGATGAGTTATTTTCCTTTGAAGATGAGAATGACACGTCTGATACTGCTGAAAGTCAAGTTGCAGATTATTTCAAATCAGGAGAACAAGGGATAGACTCTCTTAATGGATTTGCACTGATAAAGAAGATTTCACTCCGGCATAATGCAGCCACTCCATCCAGTGCCCCAGTAGAGAGACTTTTTAGCTTGGGGAAGCTCCACTGAGACTCCACTGAGAAACAGGCTATCTGACCAGATGTTTGAGAAGCTTTTGGTTTTGAGATACAACCACTGGTTCAATGACAAGAAGGGGTGAATGGATAGCTAGATAGGGTATCTTACATTTTTGGTTAATTGCTTAAAGAGCATAATTTTATTTAGATGTATTGGCTGGCTGCAGCCTCTTGAAGTGAGATTGTCAACAATGGCCAGAGAAAGAAATTTATTTTTATGGAGATGTATTTTTTTTTATGTATTACCTGTTTACATTTGGATTCCTTTGTTTTGCTATACATTGCACTTTTCAGTTACATTGAAAACACCTCATATTGTTACACTGTTCTACTTTTTCGAGGAAGAAAATACTTGAAGTACAGTATACTGTTATCTACCAATTGTCTGAAGTTGTATTTGCACTACAAAGTTAATTTGTTATTTGTGGTATAGTGCTTAAAAAGCATAATTTAATTTAGATGTATTGGCTGGCTGCAGCCTCTTGAAGTGAGATTGTCAACAATGGCCAGAGAAAGATTTATTTGTATGGAGATGTATTACCTGTTTATATTAGTTTCTTGATAAAAGGATAAGAAGCTTTAGGTTTCCTGAGAAAAGGATAAGAAGCTTTAGGTTTCCTGAGAATGAGATATGAAGCTTTAGGGCTGCTGATAATAAGATATTAAGCTTTAGTGCTGCTGAGGTCAGTAACCTCTGCTCTTTATATCTCCTGGGATGAACTCTGAATGGACTGGCAAGGGTATCTGGTTTCAAGATATTCATTTTATAAGCACATTGTCAGTGACCAGAGAAAGAGATGTATTTTTATGGAGATGTTTTTTTTTTTTTATGTATTACCTGTTTACATTTGGATTCCTTCGTTTTGCTATACATTGCAATTTTCAGTTACATTGAAAGCACCTCATATTGTTACACTTTTCTACTTTTTCGAGGAAGAAAATACTTGGAAGTACAGTAAACTGTATCTACCAATTGTCTGAAGTTTTATTTGCACTACAAAGTTAATTTGTTATTTATTTGTGGTATAGTGCTTAAAAAGCATAATTCAATTTTCCCCAGTTGTGGCCTGTTGAATAAATATCAAAATTTCAAAACATCTATTGTGGTATTTCATTTGTATCGATTCACTATATAAACATAGTAATTATACTAATATACATACATGGCATTTGATTGGAGGCTAGTCTCACTTTGTCCCACAGCAACATTAAAATAGTTTAGATTTGTGTACATTGTTTATGTTAATAATGTATTGTATTAAGTTTTCATTATAATATTTAGATTTATCATAAATAATTGAACATGCACATGTATTTTATGTTCCGTTAAAGAGGGGTGGAGGTCGGGTCACATTTGAGCAAAATTTTACTTGAAAGTAACTTAATAGTTACTTTCTGAAGTAACTAGTTACTTTTATAATTTGTAACTGAGTAAGTAATTTAGTAACTTTTTGAAGAAGTAACTAGTAACTGTAACTAGTTACTTTTTTAAAGTAACTTGCCCAACACTGCCTATAACCATAGTTATATGAGTATAGCGAGCGCTCTGCACTGACTCACTGAGGACCCTGTGGTCTTCGCCTTCGGTGGTGAAAGACTTGGGAAGGAGCTGTTAGTATGGCAACGACCCCGCTTATGTAGAGGAGCGGATGTGGGTGTGGCCAGGCGGATGGGTGTGTACATGTGAATACATTTATTTAGTATTAGATTGATAAGGGATAGGGTTCCACCAGAGTGCAGAGCGCTCGCTATACTCATATAACTATGGTTATAGGATAACCGTATTATTCTACCGACTCCTATTACATGACAGGAGCCGGCAGGTTTCCCCGCCCGTTGTAGCGGTGTTGCTATGGCGACGCCTTCCATGAGTTGGTGTCTTAAAGGTGTCGAGTTTAGGGCGTAGGGCTCACAGTTCTGCTGCGCCCGTTTTATGTATCAACTTGAGTCGGTTGGTCACGTGACTCACAGTTGGCATATCTTTTTCATGACTATGAACTCATGTGGGAAGGTGTTTCTGGGAGGGTCTGGTCTTACACTCTGATTAAAAAGAGTGACTGGATTAAAATCATGTGAAAACAGGTTTTTTACTCCCAGCTGTGCAGTTGGGTCATACGGGTGATGCTTTTTCTTTATTTTTATAAAGAGTTGGATGTGTCTATATGGATTGGAAATGAGGGTCCCTGATGGAAACAAGACTAACGTCTTTCTCAGGTCTGCCTCCCCTTAACCAATTGTGTGTATTGCCGTACTGGGTTGTACCCTTTCTGCAGTCTGTTGGGTAAAGTTTTTCATTCATTCATTCATGGAGTTGATTGCATCTCGCCCCTCTTGTCGTTCCCCTGGGCGTCTTGGGGATTCAATAAGGTGGTCTAAACGGCCTATTGTTGATGTGGGTATGTCAAAACGCACACATAGTGCTAGCTCAGGATGTTCTTTTGGGGCATTGGCTGACTGGCGCGCCTTGATTGCTTGGGGTTGAAACAGCGTTTTTATGAAGCAATTGGGATGGGGGTTTTTCCTCTTCCGACACCCTGTGTGGTTGTCGATGGGTTCCCGTTCATGTCAGGGGATGATAACGGAATGGGTCTGGACATATGGGGAAGGGTCTCACGCCCTAGGGGTGGGCCACCGGGCGCGGTTCGTACAGAAACGTCTGGGTGGCGCCTTCTTTTTATGTTGGGATCAACACACATATCTGCCCCTTCTCCTGGGGTTGGCAGGTCGGCGTGATTAGGGCACGGGACTGGTTCTGGTCGCGCTGGTCAAGATCAGTTACACCCGTTGTCCGCCGGGGATGCAGATCTGCTGTTCTGGTACCCTGAGGGACTTGGGTTTTTTTCAGGGGGAAAAAATGCTAGGTCGGTCCGGGTGTCACAGGGTTGAGCGTTATGGAACCCTTGTTGGGTGCGTTGTATTCTGCACTGTCGTAATGGCTTACGGCCGTGCCGACCTGTACGCGCCCGATCTCGTCGGATCTCGGCCGCTGTGCAGGTTGGTCTTGGTTGGTACTTGGTTGGGTGACCTCCTGGGAATACCGAGTGCGGGGTGCTGGGGCTGGTCTTCCATTTTTTACGCTCTTCTCTTGCGCTTGGCGCAGAGGGGCCTGTTGGGGTGGTTTTAGCCTCCTCGGGGGACTCTGTGCTCCCCGTATCACCGGGCCCGGTCCGGGGTAATGTTTCGTTGACCCGTAGGCCCGGGATAGCCCTGTTGGAAACCAGAACGCGGGCTGCGGCAGTGCCGCAGGTGTGTTTTTGGGGTTTCTTTCCTGAGGGGTTATGGGACCAACCGTTGCATAGGGTAATGCCTGGGTGGTTGGTTCTCTGGTGTGTTGCTGCAGTGTCAACTCCCGGTTTCTCCGGTTGAGGGTGCCCCTGCACGTTCATGACGTCTGCCGATTGTATCAGCCTTCTCTGTGGAGGCTTGGTTATGCGACAAGCCAGCATACGCCCCTTCCGCCGGGGCGGCTGTGTTCAGTTGTCCTTTCTGGCGCCTGTCTCGTCCGCAGTCTCCAGGCTTGGGTTGACAGCCTGTTGCCTGGTCTTTTTTCCCGGTGCACTGCCTGCTTCCGTTGGTTAACTCTTGTGTGTTACGACCATGCTGTCTGCCTGTTGCAGGGCCTGTGTTCCAGGCGGTGTACTGTTGGGGAGGACAGGGCCCGCTCGGCTGAGGGGCCTTTGTCCGAATACGCTGGCGATGTGGGGGGCGGGGTCACTAGGTGCCCACCTGGTGGGGTCTTGATGCTGGCATCATGGACTTCTCCGGGCCCCCATTCCAGGGAGTCCAGTCCTTTTGGTGGGTCTGGGTCTTCCTTCGCGCTCCGCTGCTACGGCCTTGCCACGGGGTTGGGTTTGCCCTTGATCCCGTGATTCTGGGGGCAGTAACGAGGTTGTTTCCTACGTTCGTTCCCGGGTGGCATGCGGGTTGTGCGTGGGTGTAGTCGTGGGGTCAAGCCACGGTCTGCTCACCCTGTGCGTTGAGTTGCTTGAGTGCCTCTTCGCGCGGTCGGGTCCGTCGCCCTCTCGGTAAACCTCTAATAGGGAGGGTGCCCTCCATTAGGGGGGGTCGGGGGGGCTCGGCCCTCCCTGTTCTGTTGGTTGTGGGGGGCCTTCAGCGGGGTGTATTTGCCAGCGGCTCCGCTTGGCCTCCCTTTGTGCAGTGTGATGCCAAGCAGAGCCCCTAATGGAACAGAACGTTAGGTTATGACTATAACCAAGTTCTGTTAATTAGGGGTGACGCTTGGCATCAGACGGCCGCTGCAGCCCTTGACCTCACCTTGTGGTGAAAGCTTGGGAAGGAGGAGAGCAGGTGACCACACACCTGCTTATGAAGGTAAGCTGATGAGGGGTGTGGTCAGACTAATACTGGTATTAAAGGTACATTTGTGGAATTTATTCAGTGCGCGTGCACGTACGCGAGATAGTGCAGTCTGATGCCAAGCGTCACCCCTAATTAACAGAACTTGGTTATAGTCATAACCTAACGTTAATGCCCTGTCCACACGAACACAAGGTTTTATGTAACCGCGATTTAATGTGTGCAGTTGCACTGTTCGTCCACACGCAACCGGGTTTTTGGAACACTGCGTCCAGGGTGACGTTTTTGGCGCATCCCGGTTTCAGTGGTTGCGTTTGGACATAGTAACCGAGATAATTTCCAGTGTTTATGGCAGAGCTGTCGCAAGTAGCGTTATATGAAAATGATTGTAACAAACGATATCGGGGGTCCCTGATGTAAACAAGACGAAAGTATTTTTGTGGTCTGCATCCCCTTAACAATTGTTTGTATTGAGCCGTATTGTATTGTACCCATTCTGCAATCTGTTAAATAAAGTGTTCATCCATTCATTCTACTAGTGTTAACGTTACTAGTACAATCAATAGCGAGCGATATAACAACATTAACCAGACTGCTATATCAACAATGTTTGTGTCCAGCAAGATAGTCTCCCATGTGTAAGGTTACTACGCTAATGTACACTAGCCGCAATGCTAACTATTATAATGGCAAATCCCAATCACATTAGCATGTAAGCTAACAAAATCTGCGATCTTTTTGTGAGACTAAACTCTCCGCTCTTGGTGGTAAATTGTGTTGATGTTGGTTTTGTTTCATCAACAAATGAGGCAGAACACAGTGAATGTATCTTTTTTGGTTTATTGCACTTTGTTCTTGCTGCAAACAAATAATGAATGCTATGTGCTAATGTTCAAGTGAGCAATTTAAAGATGGTGGGTTTCTGTTTTGTGGACAGGACGTTATAATGTAGTGACGCGTTCAACCCTTCAGATTGGTTGAAATGGCCTTCATGTTTGAACTACATCGGCACCTATTGCTTTGGCATTGTATATTACATCACTCGATAGCCGGGTTTTACAGTTGCCGTGAGTATGCGGTTATTTTTTTTCCCCTGCCAACAACGAGATGAGACGTCACGTTAATGTAGATCATGTGACACTAACGTGACTAAATAATTATTGCAATGTCGTTGACTACAAACGACGACACAAAATGTAGTTTACAAAATAAAATCTTTCCGAAATGAGACAAAATAATTATGACTTTTAGAATAATTGATATTATTAGTGCAGCATTTTCGTTTCCTGTGTGCTTTGATTAATTTCCCAAAGATTTAAGATTTCCCATTGGGTGTGTAGGGTTGAGCGGGTGTTATAGATAGGATAGGGGGGCGTCATGGAACATGGAAGTCAGATAGGGGGGGGGCGTTATGGAACATGGACATCAGATATGGGGGGCGTTATGGAACATGGACATAAAAAAAGGGGGCGTTATGGAACATGGATGTCAGATAGGGGGCGTTATGGAACATGGACATCAGATAGGGGGCATTATGGAACATGGACATCAGATAGGGGGGGGGCATTATTTGTTTATTGTTATTTGCACTTACAAACATACATTCTGGAATAAAATAAGTAAAAGAAGAACAGTTCAAATGTGCAGGAAAGGTAAAAAAAAACCAAGGGCTTATAAGCGACCTCCCCTCTTAAACCTATATAGGATAACTACACACAAAAAATCCCCCCCCCCACCCACATTATGCACAAACACACATGCGCATATCCCTCTCTCATACACACAGATACATACAATACAGCATTATACAACTATTATAATGTTGGGGGGGGAAATAAAAAAGACTTTACACAAATACACATGGATACTATAGACTACAGGATCTGTAGTTCTTTTTTAAGCTTACTTTTAAATATATTTAAAGTGGAACATGTTTCTATTAGATTTTGTATATCATTCCACATCACTGCACCTTGATAAACAAATGAGAATTTGGCAACAGAGGTCCTACAGAAAGGAATGCGTAAGTCTTTATTTCTTCTTGTGAGATGTGCATGATAATGAGAATTAAACTCAAAATAAGTTTGAAAAAAATTAGGCAAAGATAAAGGAAGACCAATTACTTTGTACATACGAACCCCTGTTTGATACTTGTTGACCTCATAAATTGTGAGTAGTTGCAGTTGTTTAAATAATGGTTTGGTTGGGGCTAAGAGTTGGTTGCAATTCTTACAAAGGATTTCTGAGCTCTATGGAATGTTTGTAAGTAAGATGGGTAAGTGCTGGCCCAAATTATATTGCAGTAAGAGATGTGAGGATAAATTAAACTGTAATACAAAGTTAGTAATGTGCTATTTTTTAATAGTTTTTTAACCCTTTTTATAATGCCCAACAATTTTGAAACCTTCTTGCAAACAATTTCACAATGATTCTTAAAGCAGAGTTTCTCATCGATATTGACACCTAAGAATTTCACTGATGAAACTTGTGCAAGTTCATTGTTATTGATACAAATCTTGGTTCCGTCTGAAATGTTTTTGTTCTTATTTCTAAAAATAATGAAGTTAGATTTTTTGACATTGAGTGATAGCTTGTTTAACTGAAACAAATAGGAAAAATGGATGAGTCCAGAATTTGCTTTATCAATAAGGGAATCAAAATTCTTGTCAGTGACGAAGAGATTTGTGTCATCAGCAAATAATATAGGTGACAATAAACTGGATGCATTTGCAAGATCATTCACATAAATCAAAAACAACAAGGGTCCTATGGACGGACCCTTGTGGAACACCACATTTTAGTACAGCCAGCTGTGATCGATTACCATTGAAAACTACAAATTGCTCTCTGTTGTTTAAGTAATTCTCAACCCATTGTATAACCTGTTTTTTAAGACCATAACATGATTCACTGTGTCGAAAGCCTTTGATAAATCTAAGAAAATGCCTAAGGTATATTCATTTTTCTCCAGTGCAGCTGTAATTTTTTCTCTAAGGTGCAAAAGAGCCATATATGTAGAGTATTTTTTTCTAAAGCCATACTGATGTTCGAACAAGATATTGTTGTCATCTAGATGTTTCATGATTCTATTATATACCAGCTTTTCAAGAATTTTTGAAAAACAAGGTAGTATCGATATAGGACGATAGTTTGAGAATACAGAGGGGTCATCAGCTTTAAACAGCGGTATAACCTTGGCAACTTTGAAGGCTTGAGGGATAGTGCCTGATTCGAGGGACATGGAAAAAATGAATGATAAAGGATCAATAGAGAGAGGTTACAGATTGACATTGTGTCACATTATGCAAAACACGCCCCTTTTAGTTTGATTGATTGTGAATACGGCACTTTTGAGCCCTCTGATTGGTAGAGGATTCAAGGAGGCGGGACATCCGGTTTCGAGGGAGGGACATCTGGTTTAGGAGGGGAGGGACATCTGGTTACGGAAGGGGAGGGGTTGTAAGGGCGGGTACTTCCGTTTTTAGATTTTTTTTTCAAAAATAAAAGTTTTTCAGAAATAAAAGATTCAAAAAGTTTTTTTTATTTTCAGATTGTATTTGTGTATTCCAAGGTTTTCAGAATAAACATTTCAAATGTCTGTGTGTGTGTATCTTAAGAATATAGTTTTGCAATAAGTATTCCAAGGTTTTCAGATTAAACATTTAAGAATATGTATTTGTGTATCTTAAGAATATAGTTTCACAATAAGTATTCCAAAAGTCTTAAGAATAAGTGTGTGTGTGTGTGTGGTTTCTTGGATAAATGCAAGAGAGTGTTTAGACACTTGTGTGGAGGAATTAAGAAAAAATATATCTCTGTCAGTTTGGTGTGTGTGTGTGTTCAGAAAATGTGTGTGTGTGTGTGTGTTCGCTCAAGCGACTGAAACGGCAAACTGTTGGTTCTATGCGATTCTGCAGAACACACGATTCTGAAAGTGACACCCCCTTCGTGGTCGTGAAGGAGGGGGTTTCATGATGGAGGTTGGTCAAGTTTCAAGTTTCAAGTTTCTTTAATAGTTGTCATACAGAAGTACAGAATACTTTTGTACAAAATGCTTCTTACTGTTGCGCTCCAGAGACTGTGCATGACAAGATAAGTATGAAATAAAAACATAGTAAAAATTAGAAGAAAAAAAAAGAGGTCACAGTGTTCAGTTTAGACATATGTACAATGTTCGTAGACGTAGTTACCATACAATATACAATACTGTGCAGTGTACTAATATACAATACTATATAGTGCAAAGCATAAATGGACGAGGTGCAGTTTAGGTACAATTCACAGTAGGTGTACGAGTTGTAGTGCAAATCCTTTATCAATAAATATAAAGTGTAAGTGTGTTTGTGTGATCTAAAGTGTGGAGAGTGGGTGCTGCAGTGTGTTGTTTGTTTGAGTGAGTGTGTGTGTGCGTGTGGGTGTGTGTGCTGTGTGCATTTGATGGTTGTTGCATAGTGATTATTGTTCGTTTAGCGATTATTGTTCGTTTAGCAGCCTGATGGCCTGGGGATAGAAGCTCCTTCTGAGTCTTTCTGTGCTCGCCATAAGACTCCGGTATCGCTTGCCTGACGGCAGCAGTTCAAAGAGGCAGTTGTTCGGGTGGCTCGAGTCCTTAATAATTCTCTTAGCCTTCCCCTTGCACCGCTTGTTGTAAATGTTCTGGAGGGTGGGAAGCCCCCCTCTAATTGTGCGTTCGGCTGAACGTGTCACTCTTTGTAGTCTGCTACGGTCTTGTGCAGTGCTATTCCCAAACCAGGAGGTGATGTTGCCGGTCAGGATGCTCTCTATTGTACATGAGTAGAAGTTCCTAAGGATCTTCTGACTGACTTGGAACTTCCTTAGGCGCCTGAGGAAGTAGAGGCGTTGTCGTGCCTTCTTCACAACACTGTCAATGTGTGTGGTCCATGTCAAGTCCTCGGATATGTGGGCTCCGAGGTACTTGAAACTGTTCACTCTCTCAACTGGTGCCCCGTCGATGCTGAGGGGGCTGTAGTCCTTGACCCCCGACCTCCTGAAGTCCACAATCATCTCTTTTGTTTTGCTGACGTTCAGGGAGAGGCAGTTCTCCTGACACCACTGTGACAGGTTCTCTACCTCTTCCAGGTAGGCCCTTTCGTCGTTGGCAGAGATCAGGCCCACCACTACTGTGTCATCAGCAAATTTGATGATGGTGTTGTTGTTCCGCTGTGCTACGCAGTCATGTGTGTACAGGGAGTAGAGGAGGGGGCTCAGAACACAGCCCTGGGGGGCCCCTATGTTGAGCGTGATGGATGAGGAGGTGCAGTTGCCGGCTCTTACCACCTGGGGTCTGCCCGTCAGGAAGTCCAGGACCCACTGGCACAGGTCATAGTTCAAGCCCAGGTCCCTGAGCTTGGCTATGAGTTTGGAGGGGACTATGGTATTGAATGCTGAGCTGTAGTCGATGAACAGCATTCTCACATAGTTCCCCTTCCTCTTGTCCAGATGTGATGCTGCTGTGTGCAGCACATGGGCTATGGCGTCCTCCGTGGACCTGTTGGGGCGATATGCAAATTGCAGAGGGTCCAGGTTGATGGGGAGGGAGGAACAGATGTAGCCCTTCACTAGCTTCTCAAAGCACTTCATGGCTATGGAGGTGAGGGCTACAGGGCGGTAGTCGTTGAGGCAAGCGGGCGTAGATTTTTTGGGTACAGGGATGATGGTGGACTTCTTCAGACAGGTGGGGATGACGGCCTGTTCCAAGGACAGGTTGAAGATGTCAGTGAATACCGGGGCCAGTTGGTCGGCACAGACTTTTAGGACGCGGCCGGGGATGCCGTCCGGTCCTGCTGCCTTCCTGATATCCACTTTTTTAAAGATCCGTCTCACCTCATGCTCTGTTACCCTGAACACTGAGTCTCCATCAGCAGACCCCCCCCCCCCCATTGCCGTGGTTTGTAGGCTGGTGTTGTTATTCACAGCCTCAAACCTCGCATAGAAGGAGTTGAGATCATTTGCTAAGGAGATGTCACTGTTCAGTTTGAGGGGGGTTCCTTTGTAGTCTGTCATTGTTCTGAGGCCCTGCCACATGCCTCTAGAGTCAGCCTGTTCAAACTGAAGTTCAACTTTATCCCTGTAACGCCGTTTTGCCTCTATTACTGCTCTCCTGACGTTGTATCTTGCCATCTTGTGTTCTTCCATGTTGCCTGTCACCAGCCCGGTGTTGTATGCTGATGTGCACACTTTCAGAGCCTCACGGACGGATTTGTCTACCCAGGGCTTTTGGTTTGGGTAGATATTAATTTTGGTGGTGGGGATTATTACTTCTACCTGAGTACAGACATAGTCAATCACCGTTTCGGTGTATTCGTTAATATTGGCTGTGTTATCACGGAGTACACTCCATTCTGTGCTTCCCAGCACTGCTTGGAGTGACTCTACTGACGTCACGGTCCAACGCTTAACCTCTCGCGAGACCACCGGCGTTCGCTTGAGACACTGTTTGTACTTAGGCAAAAGAAAAATTGCGGCGTGATCGCTTTTACCGAATGGACTAAGAGCCTGTGACTTGTACCCATTCTTAAATTGCGAGTATACATGGTCTAATATGTTCTCGCCTCTGGTGGGACAGGTCACATGCTGATAGAAATTCGGCAGCACCTTTTTAAGACGCGCGCTGTTGAAATCCCCCAAGACCAAAATGGCCGCGTCAACGTTAGCTGCCTGGAGTTTGTTTACCTCGTCGTGAAGTTTTGAAAGTGCGACCTCCCCACCCTCTCTTCTGAAATTTCAGAGTATTCACATTCTGTCATTTCCAAAAGATTTATGACAGGGTATGTGTAGCTGAGGGGTACAATTCCCTGACTGTATTGTTAGATATGATATTTAATACCACTACCTCATGTACTTTAACTTCTGGCCACCCAGTACAAGATATAAGTATGATGAACACTTTCCCACCTGATGAAACGAACCAACACAAATGGACCAAATCGAATATTTAATACAGCAAAGGGTGTACACAATATTCACTTAATTACATTTATGATTTGAAATGTTAAGTATGCACTTTTATGGCAAATGAGTATTCGTAGGTAAATCAACATTGAATGTCCAATCTCTGGTTGCGCAGGGAGTAAGTATACAACCTGGAATATTTAGGAAACGATAGCGATAGTACTTAAATAATTATAGCTGGATACACTAAGGGGGGGGGGGGGTCCCGCTGGTTGTAAGACAGTAGGAGGGGGGGGTTAGAGAAGTCGCTGGCGGTATCCCATCTGGCCGACAGTGTCTTGGGAGAATCCAAAGTCTTAGACCCAGTGCCCACAGAACTTCGGGCCGTAGACGAACACAGCTGGACCCTCTGTGGAACGGTATCTGCCGGTCCACAACGGAGAGACGTGGTGCGACCTCACGTGTAGAGCGCCGCCTCACCTGTAGTCCTCTCCGGGGGGTAATTCCAACACTCGACAGTGTTGGCCTTTATCCATGGAATAATCAAAGCACATAAAGCATAATCCAAGAGCCGTGGAAGGCTCGCCGTCGTCGGGTAGAGTAATCCAATATACAGGTCCAGTCGCTCTTGACCCGGAGCTCCTCGGATGCAATCACCACTAGGGGTCTGACCAGCCTGGATAAGCGTCCAGATAACGTCAGGAACGATGGGGGTACTGATAACTGTAGAACTCGAACCGAACGATGCACCATACATAAATAGACTATTATTAGCTTAATAGAATACGTCCAACTCGACGGTATGGTGCCAAACTATGACCATTCAACTATTAATCTACACGATATCTCAATGCCTATTCTGGGCCAAGTAGGCCCTACTACACCGCACGTGCTTCGTGGGGAGGCTTTTGCGTCTGTCACTCTGTTGGAGGGTAAAGAACTGGACTAAAAGAAAATTCTACTTTACGAGCGTCATATATATATGCGCTATGAACAAATAGTACCACACGTATTTCGCCCGGCATATTACTGCGCGGGACCGGGGGCTGCCTCGACATGTTAGGCGGCACGATTGAACTTGAACCTAGGGGTATGGCAACCTGGCGCCAGGTTCTAGTCCAATGGTAGAATGAAACTATTATGGGCTGTTTAGTAGAAACGGGGATATTCAATGCATATTGTACAAGGAATATACAGGGGATATCAAACGATATACAAATACAATTAAATATATATATATAAATAAATATACATATTCGGTTTAATCTGATCCTTCACAACAGCCGCCCCCTAATTAGTCCCACCTAATTAGCTAAGCAGAGACAGATTAACCGCACTGTCTTCCACTCAAGGTCCGCTGTAAGGTCAGTCAACTCACAAAGTCATAGGGTCATGGTCATCATCGATAGTATCTGGGAGTCGGGGCAGTTCTATGAGCCTCGCCACGGGCCGTGTATAGGTGCGCCCTTGGACGAGTACTTCAGCTGCTCGGACCTTGCCATCGGCACCGGTGATCACTTTGCTTACGCGGCCAGCCGGCCACATAGCTCTGGGGAGTGACTGGTCAACTATCATGACGACTGTGCCTTCTGTCAAATTGTCTCTCTCTTTTACCCACTTCTGGCGGGTCTGTAGAGACGGTAGGTAGTGAAGTAGGAAGCTGCTCCAAAACTTGTCAGCTAGTACTTGGCTGTACCTCCACATTCTTCGGCCGTTCGCTTCTTCGGGCCTGTACATTGTCTGGGGTAGCGCGGGGTCCAGCCGCACCATTAGGAGTGTGTTGGGGGTGACTGGGTCGACATCTGCTACATCACTGGAGACGTAACCGAGGGGTTTGGAGTTCAATACTCCCTCGATCTCCGTGAGGACTGTCATTAGGACTTCCTCTGCCACAGTCTGGGCTCCGAGTACGGCATACAGGGCTGTCTTTATAGAGCGTACTTCTCGTTCCCAGGTTCCACCGAAGTGGGGTGCGTTCGGGGGATTAAACTGGAAGTCAACCTGGGCTGGAGCGAGGTGGGTCTTAAGTTCTGGGCCCATAGCTTGGAAGCTCTCTCTCAGCTCTCTTTCTCCGCCTTTGAAGTTGGTCCCGTGATCAGACAACAATGTAGACGGTTGTCCTTTCCGTGATATGAATCTCCGGAAGGCCATAAGGAATGAGTCTGTGCTCATGGTCGGAAGGAGCTCGATATGTATCGCTCTGGTGGTCATGCATTTGAATACAATACCCCACCGCTTCTCGGTGCCTCTTCCTCTTTTTATATACAACGGGCCAAAACAGTCCATGCCTGTGGAGTGGAATGGCTTGTCGCCGATTCGGAGGCGACAGGGGGGTAGGTCAGCCATCCGTGGTATGCTGGGCTGCGCGCGCCACTTACGGCAGTCTAGACAGGTTCGCTGGAAGCGCCGTACTGCTTCTGTGAGGTTTCTGTCCTTGCCTTCTCACTCGTTCTGTTCCTTTAACCACCCTCGCTTTGTTTTCATTCATTTTTTCTGTCAAGTATTTCAATTCCCTCGTTCACACGTTTCCCCCCGCTGACGTCATCTGAGACGTCGCTGATTGGTTCCCTCACTTCCCCACGCTTTTCAATCACATTCCCCAGCTGTCACTGCCTTTCAATCAATCGATCCCTCATTATTTATACCCCGTTTTCCCCACCCTAAGTTGTTGGTTCGTCTTGATTTGTCGCTGGATGTTTTTCCCCGTTGCTTCTGTTTCACTGTGCTGCTTCTCCAGGAATTCCTAGAAGCCTTCGCTTGGATACCTGCTCCGTGGCGCGCGCTCGCCTCCACTGTTGTTCCTGTTCCTTTTACGCAGCTCGTCTGGGTGAGTTTTTCTAGACTGACTGTCTTGACCTAATTCCGATTTTCGTGTGTAACCTTTACACTGAAGTCTACCACCTTTTTGTCAGACAGTCACTCACCCAGCCATTAACGTTTTTGCTCTTTCCTTTATGGAATAATATTTTGGGATCTTCCACCTCCCACTGTGTATTTACACGAAGATATTATTTCACATTTGGACTGTGTTGGATTTTTGCTCACTGTGTTTTTACACGAAGATAGTATTTCACAATTGGACGGTGTTTGGATTTTTGCTCACTGTGTATTTACACGAAGATAGTATTTCACAATTGGACGGTGTTTGGATTTTTGCTCACTGTGTGTTTACATGAAGATATTCACTTGGGCTGTTTTTGGAATATTGCTCATCACTGTGTTGTTTAACACGAAGAATATAACACCCTGTCCTCCAGCTCGTTTCAAGTCTGCTCTGTCACTGACCCGTTCCCTCTCTCCCTCTCTCGGTCTTGCACAACATCTGAGAGGTCCGCCGTGAGAGTCTGCAGAGCGGTACAGAGGTCTGCTCCTGCTTCCCAAGACTACCCTTCCGGGAGAAGCTGCAGAGCAGCAGAACTTTGCCCCTTGTTCATTGTACCTGTTTCTTGTTGACCTGCTTTCCCTGTTTCACTTATTCTAGTCACCAAATAAACAAGCCCTTGTATTTGGCAACTCTGAATCCAACTCTTGTGTCGTTGCGTTTGGGGTCGGTGTCAAACCATAACATTACGAACCAACCATGACGACCCCAGCCGACACAGAGGGGGTCAGAACCGCACTTGCATTTCAAGTCGAGTTGACCAGGGATCACGGTCTCCAACTTGAGCGGGCTGCGGCTGCGGTGCAGAACCTCAGGGACCAGGTCCTGCCTATGCAGGGTTCAATGGCCGCTATGGCGGGACAACAGTCCGAGATTCTCGCCCAGCTTAACTCGCTGGGCGACGCCGTTAATACTTTTCATCTCTCACACCCTCCAGGAACATTCCCCGCAGCCCCAGCAGATCTCGCACCTCGGGAACCCCTTCTCTCCGTCCCACGGCTGTTTGACGGTAATCCCGAGGAGTGTGCCACATTCATCATGCAATGTGAGTTGGTTTTCCGTCATCAGCCAAGCCGTTTTTCAGCTCATGGGTCCCGAGTGGCTTATATAACCAACCTACTTTCAGGCCATGCTGCCCAGTGGGTCACATCCTCCTGGGCAATGGAAGCAGATTTTTTGTTCTCCTACCCAGACTTCGTGGCGGAGCTCCGCAGAGTGTTCCACCATCCAGCCCGAGGTCTGGACCCTGGAGCCCGGTTGGGGACCTTCCGGCAAGGGAGCAGCAGGGTGACGGACTATGTCATGGAGTTTCGACTGGCGGCGGTGGAGAGCGGATGGAACGAACCTGCTCTTCGCCTAACCTTCATAAGGGGGCTCAGTGACGCAGTCCGGGACCAGCTCGCTACCAGGGAGGTGCCCGACTCCCTCGAGGAGCTGTTTAGCCTTGTCATCCGTATTGACGGACGCCTCCTGGAGAGAAGGCGCGAGAGGGCCCGACTGTCACCTCCTGAAGCACCCCGGACTCCTGGACGCCCCGTCCCCAACACTACTGTGGGTAACAGGCTTCCCCGTCCGGTGCGCGAGGAGGAACCCATGCAGCTGGGACGCTCTCATCTGAGCCAGGCGGAGCGTCAGGCAAGGCTCAGGTCCGGTCTCTGCCTCTACTGCGGAGGTGCGGGACACCGTATCGCCGACTGCCCTACCCGGCCAAAAGATCGGGCTCACCAAGACCCCGGGAGATCCTGGTGAGCCGTTTTTCCCATTCCCAGCGCCGCGCACCACCTGACCATCTGTTGAGCGTCACCCTGGCCTGGGGGGACCAACGTGCCACGGTGGAGGCCCTCATCGACTCTGGGGCAGACGAGAACTTCCTCGACTTCGAGTTTGCCACCCAAGCCAACATACCTCTTGAGGCCCTTGTGAGGCCCTTGGAGATCTTTTCGTTGGACCAACACCGCCTGGCCGACATCTCTCAACGGACCGGCCCAGTCTTGCTGACCATTGCTGGGAACCACGTAGAGAGGATCCAGTTCCTCATTACCCAATCCCCCCTTGTCCCGGTGGTCCTGGGTAGGCCCTGGCTCGCGCTGCACGAGCCCCACATCGCCTGGGCCTCCGGTACCATCAGGGGCTGGAGCTCCTCCTGTCACGCCCGCTGTCTACAGGCGGCGTCTTGTCCCCCGCCCCGGAAACCGGCTGGTGAGTTGCCCCCGGATCCCTCGTCCGTTCCTCCCGAGTACCACGACCTCATGGAGGTATTCAGTAAGACCAGGGCTCAGTCCCTTCCACCTCACCGCCCCTATGACTGCGCCATCAACCTCCGCCAAGGGGCTCCCCTTCCCGGCAGCCGCCTCTACAGTCTGACTGCCCCGGAGAAGAAGGCGATGGATCTCTACATCTCTGAGTCATTGGAAGCAGGACTCATTCGGCCTTCCTCCTCCCCGGTGGCGGCCGGGTTCTTCTTTGTTGGAAAGAAGGATGGGGACCTGCGACCCTGCATCGACTATCGTCAGCTCAACGAGATCACCATCAAGAACAAATACCCCCTACCTCTCATGAGCTCCACCTTCGAGCCACTGACCCAGGCCTCGTTCTTCACCAAGCTGGATCTCCGAAGTGCCTATCATCTTGTCCGTATCCGTGAGGGCGATGAATGGAAGACCGCCTTCAAGACCCCCAGGGGCCACTATGAGTACCTTGTGATGCCGTTCGGTCTCACCAACGCCCCGGCGGTATTCCAGGCACTCATGAACGATGTCCTCCGTGACATGCTGGAGGTGTTCGTGGTGGTGTACCT
Organism: Notolepis coatsorum; assembly: GCF_963971535.1. Classification (NCBI taxonomy): domain Eukaryota; kingdom Metazoa; phylum Chordata; class Actinopteri; order Aulopiformes; family Paralepididae; genus Notolepis; species Notolepis coatsorum. The sequence goes on along the minus strand of NC_140174.1, from coordinate 18,569,980 downwards.
GGACGACATTCTTATCTTTTCCAGGACCCTCGAGGAACACATCCTGCATGTCCGCCGGGTGCTGGAGCGCCTCCTCCACAATCGGCTCTTCGTCAAGGCGGAGAAGTGCCGTTTCCACTCCAACTCCGTCGACTACCTGGGCTTCATCGTGGAGAAGGGCTTGACCCGAGCGGATCCTCGCAAGATCCAGGCTGTGGAGGATTGGCCGGAACCCACCACTCGGAAGGAGCTACAGAGTTTCCTCGGGTTCGCAAACTTCTACCGAAGGTTCATCCGGAACTACAGCCAAGTGGCGGAGCCTCTTACCAAGCTGACCTCCCCCGCTCTGCCGTTCGACTGGTCCCCAGCGGCATGCGCTGCGTTCCGCTCCCTCAAGAGAAGGTTCACTTCCGCTCCTATCCTGCTCCACCCTGACCCCAAGAGACAGTTCATCGTGGAGGTGGACGCCTCGGATTCTGGCCTGGGCGCTGTCCTATCCCAGCGTTCTCCTTCCGACCAGAAGGTACATCCTTGCGCCTTCTACTCGCGTCGCTTCCTCCCCGCCGAGAGGAACTACGACACCGGCAATCGGGAGCTACTGGCGGTCGTGGCGGCTCTGGAGGAGTGGCGTCATTGGCTAGAGGGTGCCGAGGAGCCTTTTACCATCTGGACGGACCACAAGAACCTAACGTTCATCCGCGCTTCCAGGCGCCTCAACGGTCGGCAGGCGAGATGGGCCAGTTTCCTCAGTCGGTTCGACTTCTCGCTGACCTTCCGCCCCGGTTCCCGCAACACGAAGGCCGACTCCCTGTCCCGGATGCACTCCAAGGGGGCTCCACCCTCTGAGGATCCATCTCCCATCATCCCGGAGGCCCGAGTGGTTGGAGCCATCACCTTGGGCATCGAGGGTGTGGTGAGGCGTGCCCTACGCTTCCAACGTGCTCCAAGCAACGTCCCTAGGAGCCGTCTCTTCGTCCCTGACTCTGTCCGGTCCCAGGTACTGCTGTGGGGCCATACCAGCCGGTTCGCCTGCCACCCAGGCGTCCATCGCACGTTCTCCTTCCTGGCTCGTCGTTTCTGGTGGCCCACCATGCGAAACGACGTCAAGGAGTTCGTATTGGCCTGCGCGGTCTGTGCCCGCAGCAAGGCCTCTCACCAGGCACCCTCCGGGCTCTTGCAGCCACTTCCCGTTCCAAGCCGTCCGTGGTCACATGTGGCGCTCGACTTCGTCACTGGACTACCCTCCTCCCAGGGGAACACCTGCCTTCTGACCGTGGTGGATCGATTCAGCAAGGGGGTCCACCTCGTGGCCCTCTCCAAGCTTCCCTCAGCAGCCGAGACGGCGGACCTCCTGACGCACCACGTGTTCCGCCTTCACGGTTTCCCCCAGGACATCGTCTCTGACCGGGGGCCCCAGTTCACCTCCCAGGTTTGGCGGGCTTTCTGCAAGGGATTGGGGGCAACGGTCAGTCTCTCCTCCGGCTACCATCCCCAGACAAACGGGCAGACGGAGAGGATGAACCAGAGCGTGGAGTCTGCTCTTCGGTGTGTGGCAGCCGAGAGGCCGGCATCCTGGAGTCGTTTCCTTCCCTGGGTTGAATACTCGATCAACTCAATGGTCAGTTCCGCCACCGGTCTCTCCCCCTTTGAGGCCTCCCTAGGCTACCAGCCCCCTCTTTTTCCCGCACTGGAGACGGAAGTGGCAGTTCCCTCCGTGCAGGTCCACCTCGACCGCTGCCGTCGCGTTTGGGAGATCACCAGGACCGCGCTGCTCCGGACATCTGAGCGCGCCTGTCGTGGTGCCGACCGGCGCCGGGTTCCCGCGCCGACTTACCGCCCTGGGCAGAGGGTGTGGCTCTCCGCGAAGGACCTCCCGCTACGGTCCTCGGCCAAGAAGCTCAACCCTCGCTTCGTCGGTCCTTTCGAGGTCCTGAAGGTACTCAGTCCGGCGGCCCTGCGCCTGAAGCTTCCTGCATCCATGCACATCCACCCCGTGTTCCATGTCTCCCGGGTTAAGCCCGTCTCCCTCAGTCCCCTTATGCCTCCGGCTCCTGATCCACCGCCTCCTGTGCTAGTGGATGGTCACCCCCAGTGGCAGGTCCGCCGGTTGATGGGCGTTCGTCGGCGGGGCCGGGGATTCCAATACCTGGTGGACTGGGAGGGTTACGGCCCTGAGGAGCGCAGCTGGGTCTCCCGGCAGCTCATCGTGGATCCCGGCTTGATCACCGACTTCCATCGGGCCCATCCTGACGAGCCGGGTCGGCCTGGTCGCCGGGCGGCTCCCGTTGAGGGGGGGGTACTGTGAGGTTTCTGTCCTTGCCTTCTCACTCGTTCTGTTCCTTTAACCACCCTCGCTTTGTTTTCATTCATTTTTTCTGTCAAGTATTTCAATTCCCTCGTTCACACGTTTCCCCCCGCTGACGTCATCTGAGACGTCGCTGATTGGTTCCCTCACTTCCCCACGCTTTTCAATCACATTCCCCAGCTGTCACTGCCTTTCAATCAATCGATCCCTCATTATTTATACCCCGTTTTCCCCACCCTAAGTTGTTGGTTCGTCTTGATTTGTCGCTGGATGTTTTTCCCCGTTGCTTCTGTTTCACTGTGCTGCTTCTCCAGGAATTCCTAGAAGCCTTCGCTTGGATACCTGCTCCGTGGCGCGCGCTCGCCTCCACTGTTGTTCCTGTTCCTTTTACGCAGCTCGTCTGGGTGAGTTTTTCTAGACTGACTGTCTTGACCTAATTCCGATTTTCGTGTGTAACCTTTACACTGAAGTCTACCACCTTTTTGTCAGACAGTCACTCACCCAGCCATTAACGTTTTTGCTCTTTCCTTTATGGAATAATATTTTGGGATCTTCCACCTCCCACTGTGTATTTACACGAAGATATTATTTCACATTTGGACTGTGTTGGATTTTTGCTCACTGTGTTTTTACACGAAGATAGTATTTCACAATTGGACGGTGTTTGGATTTTTGCTCACTGTGTATTTACACGAAGATAGTATTTCACAATTGGACGGTGTTTGGATTTTTGCTCACTGTGTGTTTACATGAAGATATTCACTTGGGCTGTTTTTGGAATATTGCTCATCACTGTGTTGTTTAACACGAAGAATATAACACCCTGTCCTCCAGCTCGTTTCAAGTCTGCTCTGTCACTGACCCGTTCCCTCTCTCCCTCTCTCGGTCTTGCACAACATCTGAGAGGTCCGCCGTGAGAGTCTGCAGAGCGGTACAGAGGTCTGCTCCTGCTTCCCAAGACTACCCTTCCGGGAGAAGCTGCAGAGCAGCAGAACTTTGCCCCTTGTTCATTGTACCTGTTTCTTGTTGACCTGCTTTCCCTGTTTCACTTATTCTAGTCACCAAATAAACAAGCCCTTGTATTTGGCAACTCTGAATCCAACTCTTGTGTCGTTGCGTTTGGGGTCGGTGTCAAACCATAACAGCTTCTCTCCCTTGTAATATCCAATAACGACGTCTGATATCCGCGAAGACTCTCTCTGCTCCAGCGTGGTGCACATCCTCGCCGTATTTCTTTATGATCAGCTCTGTGACCTTGTGTCGGCTGTTCAAGACGATCGGGTGCTTAATGTCATCTGGTAGATCGGGGGCTCTCCGCAGGCGACCACCCACTCTGATGAGATTATGTGCGTCACTCTCTGGTGCCAGGTGAATCAGTCTGCTGTCTGATGGGACGGGGTTTCCTCCCTGTAGACAGTCTAGCTCATCGGGGAACGAGTCTCTCTGGGCTCGTTGTAGTAGAAGAAGTTCTGCTTCTTCGTAGTCAGCTGCTGACATGTCTGTGGTGGACTGAATCTCTGGGTGGTGCCGCAGGAATGTCCTTTGTTGCGCACTCTCTAGGGTAATGCAGTCATCTATGTTCGGGTCTGTGGAGGTGACAGTGCTCAGTCCACAGAACATAGGCTTCTTGTTCTCAGCCTCCTCTCTACTTGCTTCCCTCTGGGTGGGCGTAGGCCAATCTCCTTCCGGGAGCTGGAGGAATGCTGGTCCGTCACTGTAGATGTTGTGACGGGTTAGGTCATCCAGGGACATTCCCCGGGTGATGACGTCAGCTGGGTTGTGTTTGGTATCCACATATCTCCAGCTTGCTTCTTCTGTTAGTTCCTGAATCTCGGTGACTCTGACTCCCACGAAGACTTTGTATCTGCATGAATCAGACTTAATCCATGTGAGTACTGTCGTGGAATCTGACCACAAGATTGTTCTATGCACCGGAATGGTGAGTTCACGTTGGATTAATGTGGCTAGATGCGCTCCTGCGAGGGCTGCGCAGAGCTCTAGACGTGGGATAGATTGTTGCTTACGTGGGGCTATCCTTGAGCGGGCCAGTATGAAAGCAGTGTGTATCTCTCCTCCCATCTCTTGGGCACGCAAATAAGCAACCGATCCGTAGGCTACTTCGGAGGCATCGCTGAAGACGTGTAGCTCAATCTCGCATGTCTCTGGCCTCACCGTGGATGGGAAGTAGCTACGGCGTATATTAACACCTGGGAGTGAGCGGAGTTCCGTCTCCCACTCTCTCCATGTTGAGGCAAGGTGTGCGGATATTGGGTCGTCCCAGCCCTGGTCCTTGTCCCATAGTGCTCGTACAATCATCTTTGCCCTGGTGGTGTAAGGTAGAATACATCCCAGCGGGTCATATTGTCTGGCGAGTGTTCTGTACACACTCCGTCTGGTGGTCGGTATCGCCGCCGACCTTCCTTGCTCTGGAGCCAAGGGTTTGTGTCTATAGTGGAGCGAGTCTGTTTTGAAGCGCCAGACTAATCCTAGTGTCATTTCTTGGGCTTCTCCTGGGATTGTCGCCATCCAGGTCTCGCTGCTGGCAGCCTTGTCTGCGGAGGAGAGGCTGCGCAATACGTGCGGGTCACTGCTGGCCCACTGCCTGAGATCAAAGCCTCCTTTGATTAGGGAGGCGCGTAACTTGATTAGGAGAGCCTCGGCTTCTTCTTGAGTCGAGACGCTTTGTAGACAGTTGTCTACGTAGAAACTGTTCTTCACACTGTGTTGGACCTCTTCACCTGCTGCTGGGTCCTCTGTGACGTGTTTCTGTAGTGCAAATGTAGCACAGCACGGGCTGCATGTGGTTCCGAAGGGGAGTACTTCCCACTGGTAGATGGATGGGTTCTCATCCCCGATCTTCTCTCTCCATAGGAACCGTAGCAGAGGCTTGTCCTCCTCTACTAGTCTCACTTGCAAGAACATCCCTTTGATATCCCCGCTTATAGCCACCTTGTCCTGGCGGAAGCGCAGTAGCACGCCTAGTAGGGAGGGGCCGAGTGTGGGGCCGGGCAAAAGCTCTTTATTCAGATTTTGGGATCCGATCTGGTAGCTGCAGTTAAACACAATGCGATCCTTGCCATTGTGATGGACCTTGTGATGCGGCACGTACCATGATTCGGTCGTCTGATCGGCCTCTTTAATGTCAATCTTTGTTACGTGTCCCGCTGTGATTAGCTTCTCAATCTCAGCTCGGTACACACTCTGTTGAGCGGGGTCTTTGGCTAGGCGTCGCTCTGTGTTCAGTAGATAGCGCTCCGTGGCGTCTTTCTTTGCGTGAAAGGGGGGCATTCCCTCTCTCCTCAGGAGTGGAGTTGCGTATCTCATCACTCCGCCGACTGTGACTCTCTTTGTCCCCTGCTCGAGTAGGTGGATGGCGTAAATGTCTTCTTTAGAGCGAATGTCTTTCTTTTCGTTCTTAAAGGGCATTGTCTCTAGGGTCCATAGCCTCTCGACATGCTGCAGGAGAGTGGTGTCTTCTTCTGTCGTTCGGGAGTGGAAGCAGCTAGTGGCTGCGGTTCGGTTGAGAGATTTAGCGAGGGGGCCTTGTAATGTCCATCCTAAGCGGGTCTCGACGGCTGCAGGACAGCCTCGGGGACCGGTGTGGACCCGGTCAATCGGGACTATGAGTTCTGCATGGTCGGAGCCTATCAACAGGGTCGGGGTAGCGCCGTTTATGAGCGGGATAGGTAATTGGCGCAGGTGCACATATTTATCCATCAACTTGGTGACAGGGTAGGTGTACTGCGAGAGTCCTATTTCTTGGCTGGTGAAAGCATTTGTGATCTTGTACTGTCGCTCTGGCTGCCCGTTGGCTGCGATAGTGAAGGAGACATTCTCGCCCTTTATCGTCTTCAAATCTCTTCTTATTGTCCGAATCGTCATTTCGTTCTTGCTCCCCCGCAGTCCCAGTTGAGTCGCAGCAGAGGCGAGCAGAAGGGTCTTCTCTGACCCGTCATCAAGGACGGCGTAAGTGTCCATGACTTTATCCTGGTAGCTCAATGTCACACGGACTACCTTTAAGAGCACTTGAGCTCCGTTGCTGCTGGCGGGGTCAATGTACATGACACTTGCCTTGGTGCCGCTCCGTGGTGCAGGTGTAGGCCGTCTTCCGTTACTATCGTGTAGTATATCTAGATGGGCTCCATCGCACCGGCTGCACCTTTTCTTTAGGCGGCATTCGGCTGCCATGTGGGGCCGCGCACATCGATAACAGCGCCGGTTGGACTTTATCCATTGGCTCACTTCTTCTGCATTCATCTTTGTGAATGTGTCACATTGTGACAGCCAGTGTTCTTTCTCACAGTAGGGACACGCTATCTTCCACTTCTCCTTCCTCGAGGGGGTGCTGTGACTCTTACTGCTCGGTACTGACTCTGATTGGTGCATGACAGTCACCGATCTTCTTCCATCATTTATTCTCCTGGGTCCCTCTCTGGAGCTTGGCGTGCTCCGCCCGAAGGTGTCCAGTCGTAAGCTGCTGACCTCTCTCGCCAGGAAGTCGGCCAGATCAAGGAGGGATGGTTCGGGGCCGTCGGGATCTCGGTAGTCCTTCTGCCGCCGAAAGCGCTCCTGTCTTGCGGGTGGCAGCTTCTCCAAAATCCTCTCAACGTTAGAGTTGGCGTACAGCTCATGCCTGCCCTTCTCCCGTTGAGCTCCCAGCATCCCCACCAGGGACTGCACTTTGATTGACAGGTCATCTAGTGAGCAATTGTCTGTGGCTGGGGGTAGGCGGTCAATATGCCTTATCTCCTGGATTACGTAATCCCATATACGTCCATATCTTTGATCCAGCGCTGCAAGGGCCGCTGTGTATGGGGTCGAGGAGGTAGCATAGGCTAGCGCTATATTGTGTGCTCGCTGTACTTTCAGGTGCTTCAATAATATTGCATACTTGTGGCGTTCATCAATGACATCCGCCAGCATTGTCTCTAAGCACATCCGGAGCTCCGTGTACTGTGCTCGACTCTCATAGACGAAGTCTGGGATTGATGGCGTGGCGTTGTATGACGCCGTGGATGGCGAATACATCGGCGAGCGTTGGGGGAGAGACCTCCTGGGCGAGTCCCCTCTTGCGCCTCGCTGTGGGCCGGTACTGGCAGGGTACCATGGCCCGCTGGTCCAGGTACTGTTCCTCGGGGCTGGTCGTGCGTCGTGCTCACCCGTAAATAGAGTCGGGGGTCTGTAGCGCAGCGCCGCAGGGGTATAGCCTGGACTGTATGGGACCTCCTGGTCCGGTGGAGTACTGTGCTGTCGTCGGGCTTGGTTCTCCTCTTCTCCCTCTTCTTCTTCTATCAAATCTTCCAGATCTTGTAATCGTTTATTTAGCTTCTCCGCAGTGTAGGCCGCTCCTTCCTTGTAGCTGGGTCTCGCTTGGACCGGTATGGGAAGGGGGTCTGCGGGGGGTCTAGACTCGGTCTGTTGGTCAAGTTCAGGGTCGCTTGCTCGTTGCGGTGACGCTGCTCTTGACTGCTGTCTCGACGAGTTCCTTGAGCCCCTGGCGGAGGGAGAGGGAGTTGTCCTTTTGATCAGCTGCTCTATTAGTTGCGCTTGTAGTCTGTCGCGCTCTGCGTCTCTTTGGGCACCGGCAGCGGTGCGCTGGGCGTCGGCGCGGTCTCTTGCCATATTCTCTTCCATCTGGAAGCGTCTCATCTCCAGACTTGTGCGCTGTTCTTCGCTCCGTTGCTGTGCTTGGAGGTGTTCGCGCTCGCTGGTCGCCTGGGCTTGGAGACGTTCGCGCTCGCTAAGCGTCTGTGCTTGGAGCCGATCGCGTTCGGTAGAGGCTGTCAGGCTGACGAGGAACGCCTGTTGTAGTATCCTCTCCGCTTCGCTGGGGGAAGGCGGTAGTGGAGGTGAGCCGCTCCTGCGTGAACCGCTCCTGGGGGTACTCGTTGGGGAGTCCTGGAGCTCTAGTTCCTCGGCGCTCTCCTCTTCTTCTTCCGTGCAGAGTTCTCTCTCTGTAGGGTTGTCTTCCTCCCGGGGCGTGTCGGGGACTACTTCTTTAGTAGTGGCGGGGGGTAAAGGCATGTCAATTCCCTCCTGGTCTCCACCGTGGGCTTGGTCAGTTACATTAGGACCTACTAGGGCCTCTGTGGTCGGGGAAACCTGGTCGTTAAGGTCAGACATAATTTTACTTTCTACCTTTACTACGTTTACCGTTTGTCGAAGGCTAGGTAGTTGACTGACAGTGTAAGCCTCTAAGTACTGAGGTGTCTGTCGTCTGCGCCGCGGGCGTTCTAGGTTAGCAGGATCGTTTCGTGGAGTGTTCATCATAGGCCATTTCGATATTAATAACACTATATTAATATTACACTAGTTACCCTCCGGCTCGAAGGACCAATTGTAGCTGAGGGGTACAATTCCCTGACTGTATTGTTAGATATGATATTTAATACCACTACCTCATGTACTTTAACTTCTGGCCACCCAGTACAAGATATAAGTATGATGAACACTTTCCCACCTGATGAAACGAACCAACACAAATGGACCAAATCGAATATTTAATACAGCAAAGGGTGTACACAAAATTCACTTAATTACATTTATGATTTGAAATGTTAAGTATGCACTTTTATGGCAAATGAGTATTCGTAGGTAAATCAACATTGAATGTCCAATCTCTGGTTGCGCAGGGAGTAAGTATACAACCTGGAATATTTAGGAAACGATAGCGATAGTACTTAAATAATTATAGCTGGATACACTAAGGGGGGGGGGGTCCCGCTGGTTGTAAGACAGTAGGAGGGGGGGGTTAGAGAAGTCGCTGGCGGTATCCCATCTGGCCGACAGTGTCTTGGGAGAATCCAAAGTCTTAGACCCAGTGCCCACAGAACTTCGGGCCGTAGACGAACACAGCTGGACCCTCTGTGGAACGGTATCTGCCGGTCCACAACGGAGAGACGTGGTGCGACCTCACGTGTAGAGCGCCGCCTCACCTGTAGTCCTCTCCGGGGGGTAATTCCAACACTCGACAGTGTTGGCCTTTATCCATGGAATAATCAAAGCACATAAAGCATAATCCAAGAGCCGTGGAAGGCTCGCCGTCGTCGGGTAGAGTAATCCAATATACAGGTCCAGTCGCTCTTGACCCGGAGCTCCTCGGATGCAATCACCACTAGGGGTCTGACCAGCCTGGATAAGCGTCCAGATAACGTCAGGAACGATGGGGGTACTGATAACTGTAGAACTCGAACCGAACGATGCACCATACATAAATAGACTATTATTAGCTTAATAGAATACGTCCAACTCGACGGTATGGTGCCAAACTATGACCATTCAACTATTAATCTACACGATATCTCAATGCCTATTCTGGGCCAAGTAGGCCCTACTACACCGCACGTGCTTCGTGGGGAGGCTTTTGCGTCTGTCACTCTGTTGGAGGGTAAAGAACTGGACTAAAAGAAAATTCTACTTTACGAGCGTCATATATATATGCGCTATGAACAAATAGTACCACACGTATTTCGCCCGGCATATTACTGCGCGGGACCGGGGGCTGCCTCGACATGTTAGGCGGCACGATTGAACTTGAACCTAGGGGTATGGCAACCTGGCGCCAGGTTCTAGTCCAATGGTAGAATGAAACTATTATGGGCTGTTTAGTAGAAACGGGGATATTCAATGCATATTGTACAAGGAATATACAGGGGATATCAAACGATATACAAATACAATTAAATATATATATATAAATAAATATACATATTCGGTTTAATCTGATCCTTCACAACAGTATGAGTTATCCATTCAGCAGAAAAAACGCAAGGCCCCCTCAAAAATGTGTGACGATGTGTGTGTGTCTGTTTGGCTCAATGGTGCTTAGAGCTGTGAAAAAAAGGTCTAATTCAAATGTTTTTTTTCAGAAGCGGCACATTACTATCAGTGTTGGTACGTGCAGTTTGGGGATAAGCAGAGGTGTCAAAAAGGAGGGTGCCTTCACAACTTAATATTACGGTGAAAAAAAATAAAAGAGGTACTAATGGTTTCATTGTTATAAGCCTTAGGCACCAAGTGCTCACAATCCATAAAACAGATTAAAGTGATACCCACGTCTGGGCTAGTATCAATACCAATACCCTTCCTTAAGGGTTTACATATTTTGTATTATTGTACACATTAATTATTACACTTAAAGATATGATTAGGTATAAAAGTTAAAGACATGGTAGTTTAGAGTTGTGTTGAAAATATCTGTCTATGTGGGTCTGTGTCTCTGTTCGAGGGGTGTGTATGAGGGGGAGGGGGGCGCCTTCACTTTCTAATATGTCGGTGAAAAAAAAAAGGAAGCAGGCCTCCTTAAAGTAAGGACGGGTCCTAGTTTCATCTTTTAGATTATACCGACTCCTCTTAGGTATAGCTGACTTCTATCAGACTCCACAGTCTTCAGACATCGAGAATGGCTGTAGACAACGGTATGCCTTACTGAATGCGTTTTTATTGATTCACGATACAGCAATTAACCTCAAGAATATATTTTAAAACCTTGATCTCTCTAAATTCTAGCTGTTTACCCCGGACAATGGTTTGAAGCACTATTACCTAATGGTAAGTAGAAGTTTTATCTTCAGAATAAGTGTGTGTGTGTGTGTGTGTGTGTGTGTGTGTGTGTGTGTGTGTGTGTGTGTGTGTGTGTGTGTGTGTGTGTGTGTGTGTGTGTGTGTGTGTGTGTGTGTGTGTGTGTGTGTGTGTGTGTGTGTGTGTGTGTGTGTGTGTGTGTGTGTTTATTATTATAACCCCTTTTGTTTTTATTCTCTATTCTTTCCCGAACATAGGTGCAGATATCGAGACGGCCGCTGATACGATCATTTGGCTAGATTCAATTGCAAACGGTACGTTTTTTATACATTTATACGGTGAGATTACAACAATGTATTTTTACTTAAAGCCATAACATGTATTTTGTCTTTTAAAACTCCTACAGATGGAAGCGCATGGCTGGAGATAGAAGAGGAGGAGGAGGCGGAGGAGGCATCTGTAAACATCGAGGGAGAGATTGATGCCTATGACAAATATTGTGAGTGTATAAACATCTTCAGGTATAATTATTATATTGTGAAATCAATAAAAGGCTAATTATGTCATTCTTCTATACAGCAAAGGACGAATGGGACCCTGCGAAGATCTCAGAACTGGATCGGTTCGACCAAGAAGCTATAGGTCATATATTGGAGGCCCAGCACCGTGATCCACCCGTCATCCCGCAAGATTTTAATGATGAATGGGGTGTGGACATACTAGCCCAGATCGCCGGTTTCGAGAAGACAGGTGTGTGTGTGTGTGTGTGTGTGTGTGTGTGTGTGTGTGTGTGTGTGTGTGTGTGTGTGTGTGTGTGTGTGTGTGTGTGTGTGTGTGTTTTATTTATTTATTTTAATTTTTTTTGTAAAGGCCTATAACTAATTATGGAGGGGGATTTAAGCAATGTAGATTGTTCAATGTTTGATACGACCGACCTTGAAGCCTATCTGAATACTGATGAACCTAACCCCCTGCTATGCGGCATAGATCTACAAAATCTAGAAATCACCAATGCCGACGTACACCCTCCTGATTATCTTCATATGATAGAGATGATTAATACGCTTAGATCCGAAATTGAAGCCTATCTGAATACTGATGAACCTAACCCCCTGCTATTCGGCATATATCTAGAAATCACCAGTGCCGATGTAGACCATTCTGATTATATTCATACAATAGAGATGATTAATAGTACGCTTAGAGGTACAAATAATACGACACACAATACCCCGGTAACTGAAATCATGGCTTCCATACAATCATCCCCATCATCGATCGAAAATGATTCCTTATTATCTGCTATACGTGAGGCAGAAGGTAATATTCTAGCGCTACGCACAAATATGTCGATCGAAAATGATTCCTTGTTAGCAGCTATACGTGAGGCAGAGGTTAATATTCAAATGCTATGCACAAACAGCTACGATGATGACAGCATTCCTATAGATTCTACGGATATGGAGGAGTTATTAATAGAATTAGATGAAATACAAGCAACGGTGGCGCGTCCCATACCAACAACCTCTAATGAGACATGCATACCATCCACCCTCTTAACACCTCCCTCAAACGCAGAGAATCCTACTATACAAACTGGTAGAGGTCGTGCTACAATACATCGCCGTGGACGTTTTAATAACATAGAGTTGAGAGAACATTTTAACTTAAACCCCACGAAGGGTGTACCAGACTACGTTGCATTCCATAATAATATTACGGACACCATGGAGCGCATTCTAAGTAGAATCGAGAGCGAGACAACAGATGGAGACTTTATACAGGTTTCGTTAATAGGTGACTGTGTGCAAGACGAGGTTGATAGAAACCTACATAAAGGTTGTGAAAGTCTTGATGAATTCTACCTGATACTCGAGCAGATAGTGCAATCAAATCAAGCATTACTCGCAGATACAACCTTACAACTGATGGCCCAGATCGTACACGTGCCTACGGGGGAAGGGATCAGAAGAAAAATCGACGGTCTACTAGATAGCAAGGTCCTCGCCAAGAAACGATGTTGCTTAAACATCATAACAAACCCAGACGATCAACAATGCTTTGCCACGAATGTTGCATTACTCTTAGACCCTTCTATAAATCAGGATATTGCCTACCAAAAAGGCAATGATTTACACACACTTGCAAATCTTCCTGAAGGAGGTGTGAGTTTCACCGATATACAACGCTTCGAACGGGTTTTAAATCGTTCAATAGTCGTATTTTTTCGAGATGATAAAGGTTTCTCGCATTATAATTCAGGGTTTGAAGGATCGGAGCCCGCTCTCCATCTCTTGCTACATTCCGGGCATTACTACGGAATAACAAGACTGCAGACTTTTCTAGGCACACAGTACGTGTGTCCGGGGTGTTATGCGGGTTACACACGTAAAGGAGGCCATACATGTAAGACTACCTGTTCCATATGTCACCACGCTGATTGTTATACAATGCCAAAAGCTATATTGACTCGGTTTCCTTTTTACCAATGAAATTAAGTCAATTGCCCTCCGCGATGGGATTCACTGATCAAATGAAAGGCTATTTTCCCCATTCATTCAGCTCTCTAGACAACCTTAACTACATAGGTCGCTATCCTGCACCTGAGTGTTATAACCCTGATGGAATGTCCACGTCAGAAAGAGCGACATTTTTTCTATGGTACGATAGCGTTAAGACAGGTGTTTTTAATTTTGCATTAGAGGCGCTACGTTACTGCACCAACGATGTGGATATACTTAGCCGAGGATGTCTGAAATTTCGGGAGGATTTCATTAAAGAAACATCGGTCGACCCCTTTCAATCTATCACTATAGCAGCGGCCTGCTTAACACTTTGAGTGCCACTCACGAGATTTCTCTGGTTTTTAATAGTGACGTAGAATGCCACTCACGAGATTTCTCGGAATTTTTTTTATTTTATTTTTTTTGCGATCTGACAAATTATTGCATCACCCGAGCCTACCCGAGTATAGCCGAGGGGCGCCGGCGATCACTGTGGAAAAAAGCGCCCCCTGTCGTCTCCCAGATGACATAAGTGATTTTGGAATGGACTCAATGAAAATGAATGGGGAAAAAAATCCGGTACTCCACATTTTCCAGTTCACTGATCCAGCCGGGGTTACCAGAGTTAATTCTGGAGCCTCAGAGCCCCGCGGATCATGGAGTTCTACTGTATCGCGTTGGATCCATACACGTATCGATTTTTTCGAATGGTGATCAGGAATTGGAATATACCAGTTGGATACCATCTGATGTCAGGTAAGGACTCTATGTTATCAGTGGTAGGATAATCAGAGTAAGTTTGATGAAGTTATAAGCTGTTTTGTGAAATGTCTTCTTTCGGTTTCACTGTAAAAGTCTGTGAGGAAATCAACGGAGCGATTATCAGTGCGCGGCCGTAATGTGCTTGTGTGCACGTATAATATTGATCATCTAGCGTTTATTTGAAAACGATTCATGAAAAGGCAGACGAATATCAACGTTGTGGAATATTCCACTAAAAGACGATTTTCATAGAATGCTCCAGAATGAGCTGTTTTTTATATCAAAACGGGGGCTTTTCTAACTGCTCTGAAACGGAAACGACGCGATAAAAAAACAATCTGCCTTCACAGCACTGACTGGAAAATAGTCTTTGATAATGCGATGGGCAGATTAGACACATAGCCATAATTTAAAACATAGATTAGGCGATATTAACGTTAACATTGGCGCCGATGGTGGCATTCAAGCGGTAAAACGGAAAACCAGGCGTGGTTAAGTGTTAAGAGTTTTCAAAACAAAATATCTAAAACCAGACACTTTAGCCGTACCAGATCCAAACAATTATAAAAGTCAAAAATGTTACTCTAGTGCTGCCATACAATGGCTCGAATACATGTCTAAAAAACATGCTATTTCCATAAAACATGCTTTGAATGGTGGTGAGACACATGTCGGGCCGTACTATATAGACGGATATCATGACAATGGCCTAGAGAAACGCGCTTTTGAATTTTACGGCTGCTTCTTCCACGGGTGTACAACATGTTACAGGGCCCATGATTTGAATCCTTTGACCCGTAAACTGTATGGAGAAATGTATACAGATAGTTTAGCTAAGAACGACGTGTGCTCTTTATATCCCCACGTTATGCGAAGTTCAGAGTATTTTTACCCTACAGGCCACCCAGTTATTATACGCAGTGATTTCAAGGACCTAAACACTTATTTTGGACTGATCAAAGCAACTGTAATTCCTCCGAGGGAATTATACTTTCCGGTACTCCCCTATAGAGGAAACGGTAAACTCCTATTCCCATTGTGTCGAACGTGCGCTCTCGCAAACAATCAGGATAGTGATTGTATGCACACTGATGTAGAACGCTCGTTAACAGGTGTATGGATTACCCCAGAGTTAAACAAAGCTATAGAGCTAGGCTATCGCATAGCAGAAATCCACCAAGTATGGGATTTCCCTGAACGTAGTAGCGATATCTTTGGCTCGTACATTAAAGCTTTTTTGAAGGGCAAGACCGAAGCGAGCGGTTACCCCTCTGACGTGATCACTGAGGTTGATAAAGATAGATATATAGCTGAATACCATAGCCGCGAAGGGATACTGTTAGATAAGGCCTCAATCATATCGAACCCCGCAAAAAGGTGTCTGTTCAAATTGATGTTGAATTCTTTTTGGGGTAAATTTGCTCAACGCCCTAATTTAACAAACACTGTGTTGTTAAGAGACCCTGCAGACTTCTTCAAACTTTTATTCTCTGAAGAATATGATGTCAAGTACTTTTCATTCCTTAATGATGAAGAAGCATTAGTACAGTGGTCTTATACGGAGCGTCATCTTCTCAGTCAAAGAAATACCAATATTTTCATAGCATCCTTTGTGACAGGCTACGGTCGTATGCATCTGTATAGCTATCTGCATAAACTTGGCGAAAATGTTTTATATCATGACACAGATAGTGTGATTTATAAGACAGGTAAGGACGGTTTGAGTTTGCTTTTAGGATCCTATCTAGGCGAGCTGACTAGCGAGCTACGACCGGGTGAATATATCATCGATTGGGTAACTTGTGGACCCAAATCATACGCCTATCGTACAAACCATGATAATGTTGTCTTGAAAGCGAAGGGGATAACCCAGACTTATGATAGCTGCAGAACGGTTTCATTTGGGTCTATGTGTAATTTAGTTGAACATTATCTAAAACGTGACCCTTCATCCCCCGACCACAGATCCTCTATGCACCCCAATTCAATATAAACAGATGTAAAAAATGTATCTCTATCTAACGCCAACATCTTGAAGAAGGTCAGAGTGGTTTACGATAAAAGAAGGTTATACTCTGACGGTACGACGAAACCTTTTGGGTATTGAGTGAAAAAAAAAAATTTGAGTTTACAGCAGAATATGATTTTGATCCCCGTTTAGAGCTCCCAATGTCCACAATTATACCGGGTCCAAGTGGTTGTGGGAAGACCTATCTTGTACAGAAAATATTAGAAAATTGTAATGAATCTTTGTCAAATGTACCAGATAATATTGTATGGATTTATGATTGCTATCAAACAATGTATGATGAACTGTTGAAGACAATAAAAATCACTTTTGTCAAAGGGTTGCCAGAATCATTTAACGACGAGACACTATTCCCTAGCAGTATGAATCACCTAATTATCCTAGATGATATGGTTTTTTCAGCGGGTGAACATCTTGAAGTGGCCAAAATGTTTACCCAATACAGACATCATAGGAATATGAGCGTCATAATGCTTACACAAAATCTATTCCAACAGGGTAAACATAACCGTACAATTAGTCTTAACGCAAGCTACTTGATTTTATTTAAAAACCCTAGAGATAGATTACAACTTTCAGTATTAGCTGGTCAAATGTACCCCGGTGAGCGCTCTATTATATTGGATAGCTTCAAAGAGGCCACACGGCATCCGTATTCTTATCTATTAATAGATTTGCGACCGCACTGCCCTGACCAGTTGAGACTTAGAACCGGTCTAACACCTCAGGAAGGACCTCCAGTGGTGTACATAAAAAAATAAGGATCATGTCTTGTCGTATACGGGGTCATATGGGTGTATTGAGGGCTTTATATAACAGTTCTCCCATCATTCGAAAGCAGATGTTAACTAGGGCTTCACCCGATCTGTTGAGATGTGTGTGTGAGATAGCATTAAATGTCTTGAAAGGTGTAATACCTCTTAAAAACATCCACATACATAAACTGAGAAGAAAAAAGAAGATCCTAAAGCTCTTGGCTGATAACAAAGTTAATCTGTCAAAGAAGAGAAAAAAGCTTATGCAGACTGGGGACGGTTTTTTTCTACCGTTACTCAGCGTAGCCATTCCATTTGTAACGTCTTTATTCACACAAAAAAAAAACTAATAATGACCAGCATGCAAAAAATTATCCTAATTCCTAAGAGTCAATGGAATCCTGTCTCCTCGAACAGGATGACAACTCCTATTAATATCACAGAGAAAGCGTCAGATAAATTACATACAGGAATGTATAATATTCTGAACGATATTACAGATAAAGAGGAACAGGTGTTGCCTCCAATTGACACCAATGCATCGCGATTACATAATCCAGCTGTCTATGCATCGGATTCGGATAAGGCTAAGAAAATGAATATTCTTCTACATCGTTATCTAGGTTTACTCAGATAAAAAGAACATGTTACCCCCAAAGTTTTACCTATGGATACACCGATAGAAGCGGCAGAGGTCAGAACCCCACAAGATATTGACTAATTAGTCTCTGCACTCCCCGTTAGAAGTCAAATAAAAGCATGCATGATTATGCAACAATAAAAAATTATACCCACGGAATCATGGAATCTTAAAGGCGAGTTTATTCGCGACGGTATCCCCATAAAATGATCGCATATGCTTGATTACTTAAACGCGTTGACTACTACCTCTAAACATACTGCACCAGGTCCTGGTTATGATGTTTTTCTACAAACCTTATCGGAGGTTAATATACCCCTATCATATATTTGTAATAAAGATGCACGTTCCTCTTTGAATGCTCTAAAGACCCGCACAGGATTTTCAGAAGGAGACATGAATTCGCCTTCTGAAAATCTTTCCACCCGAAGAAAAAGGAGACGGAATAATGAACCAGATACAGATTGGCTCAGTTTGTGAAATGCATTAATGTTTTGTATTTAAAAAAAATAAAATAAAAAACAACAACAAAGAAATACTTTCAACATGTGTGTTTTATTATATTTGTTACATACATTCATTTAACATTCTTAAACTACAACAATAATGAAATACTTTCAGAATGTGTGTTTTATTATATTTGTTACATACGTTCATTTAACATTCTTAAACTACAGCACGCTTGTCTATGGATACCTCTGCATTTTAATATACATTTCTTATATTTTAAGAAAAATTTACTGACTAGGAGGTCATTTCTCAAAGTGTCCCCTGTATAATGTTTAAATATGATATCGTTCAGACTGTATCCTCTTGCTCGTTGACATAGAAAATATACACAATGATGTCCACAATAGGCTGAGAGTTCATTCTGCACTCGAGTTGAATAATAATAAGATTCTGTAACATTTTGTTCTAGAAATTCTCTGATGTGTGAAGGATATGCTTTAGAATTTGGACTAAGCCCGAAGGAATAAAAAAAAGACACCCTCTCGTTCGTTATCAAGACTCACAGTGAGCCAATGCACCCCAGGTTTATTGCTAGGATCTGTATTAACAATAAAATAGATGGGTCTAATCAGTGTATTCTGTAAATTGCTTTTTAACTCATCACAGGCCCATACACCTTGAAAACGAGACCCCAACAAGGATGAACATAACGTTTGTAATTCTACATTATTCATTTTCTAATAATAGTCTACCAACACTTGTCGTCGGTCATTGATTTCGAGAATTGAGTCAAAACAAGCATATACGATCAGAGTCGCAGTGGTGTGTAGAGGCTCTTGAAATCTCATCTCCAGACGTAGATTCCCTGTAGCAGCGGGGGATGAGGCCAACCCGTCCTCATCAGGGTCGAGATTAAAATAATATAAGCCATATCCTTCTAGAAAGTCCTTTCGATCAAAAATCAGAGCAGAATCCTTCAGATGACGGCCTGTGGCTGTAAATAAACTGTAGTATTCCCTCACCGCGTTTCCTTGTGCAAACTGTGGCTGATAATCTTTTTTTTTTTTTTTTTTTTTGTCTTTTTCCCCCTCCATTTTCCTCCGATTTTCTCCCATCCCAATGTTAGTTGTATGCCAATTCCCAGTCCCTTCCTGGTCGCTGCGCACTTACCCCCCACAGTCAGATCATCTGGGAGAGTGGAGGCTACCACGTGCTTCCTCCGACACACGTCCAGCCAATCACCGCTTCTTTTCACCTGGCAGCGCGGATTCTCATCGAGAGGGCGTAGCGTGTGGGAGGATCACACTATCCCCCTCAAGTCCTATCCGCGCTTAGCAGGCGCCCCGACCGAACTGTAGGAGTCGCTGTTTACAACGACCCGGACCCACCCCGCCAGCTTCTCCCACCCTCTAATACAGCCAATTGTATTAGTGCAGACGGCCAGCCAAGCTGGTGACAACCCCGGAGCTGTGAGCTGGATTCGAACAGGCGAATCCAGCTCACAGCTCCGGGGTTGGTGACGAACGCAATCTCCGCTCGGCCACCTAACCGCCGGCTGATAAGCTTTTGATGGGATCTGACGGCCGTCCTGACTTAAGGCTGCATATTCTAAATCAAAATGTTGAAAATTAAATGGATTTCTATTGGGGGTACCATTATAAGCCTTGTGTTCAACTAAACCGAGTATAACGTATTTCGGTAGCAAGCACAGAAAGATGTTTTCGTGGGTCGAAACCCTCGAGTTAATAGGGATAGAGAATGTTTTTACATTAATACGTGCTAATGGATATAGTGCATTTCCCCTTTGTAACGCTGTTGCGTGGCCTAACTGTACAGCAGGGGATACGACGACCTTTTTTACGAATAAGGTCGCATTAATAATATGTAGTCTGAACCCGCCATCGATCGCAGACATTATACAGAAATCGTCTTTAGCTCTAGTTAGTTTTATTTTTAAATCAACTTTATTTAATAATAGACGATCGCTAGAAAATATATCTGAATGGATTCCACCCACACAGGAAAATTCGCAGAGTCAAATTTACTCAAATTGAGTAAAATTTTACTCCCAAAAAGACAGTATTGGCTCCGACTCCAAATAGAGTGAAAATGACTCTTGTCACAGAGTTAAATCTTCAGAGTTATTTCTACTCCATTTAGTGTTAACATTTAACTCTACAAAATACCAATTTACTCCATTTAGCATAAAGTAAAAACAACTCTAACATCATTTCACTCAACACAGAGTTGTATTTACTCCGTAGAGTTGTGATCCCATCAGTAATTGCCTCAATATAGAGTTATAATTCCCTCAATATGGAGTGTTTTTTTAATCTATAGAGTTATTTTTCACTCAATATAGAGATATTTTAAGTTATATTTCACTCAATATAGAGATACTTAAAGTTATATTTCACTCAATATAGAGTGGTATTTTAATCAATATAGAGTTATATTTTCACTCAATAGAGTTATATTTCACTCAATATAGAGATATTTTAAGTTATATTTCACTCAATATAGAGATACTTAAAGTTATATTTCACTCAATATAGAGTGGTATTTTAATCAATATAGAGTTGTAATTCCCTCAATATGGAGTTGTAGTTCACTCAATATAGAATAGATTTCACTCGATATAGAATATCATATTTCACTCAATATAGAGTGGTATTTTAATCAATATAGAGTTGTAATTCCCTCAATATGGAGTTGTAGTTCACTCAATATAGAATAGATTTCACTCAATATAGAATATCATATTTCACTCAATATAGAATTAAATAATAATTTACTCTGGAATAATACATTTAAAATAAACGGGGGCAAAGCAGAAATCAGTATTTAACAATGCACTTTTATTTGCAACATGCAGGCATATCCTTTGGGATGCAAACAGTTTTACAACAGCGTGTGAGAATCATGACTTCAAGGGGCGATCGATAGAAAAAAAAGGTCATTAATAAAATAAGATTCATCAATAAGCTTGTGCAATCTTTGTTTTCAGTTGCCAAGAAATTTGAAATTCCTAGTACCTTGGACTTAAAGGTCTATGATGACTTAAAACACTGAAGTCGACAAGGAGGCGTTTCAGTTAAAGAAACCAGACATGGGTGTGTTGGAGATTTGTTCACCCCAAGTTGCTTATTAACATGGAGCCTAGCCTCATCCAAAATGTCACACAGGTACTGTATATGTTTGTACTTTGAAATGATCTTTGTTTCTATACGCCCAATGTAATGTAACATAGTAAAAAAAAAAAAAAAAAAACACGTCTGAGGAAGAACTTGCTTGGTGTGGATCCTTCCTAATCTTTTTACATTACACTTGTCACAAACATTCCTCTCTTGCTAATCACACTTGGTATATGTCTACGTGATTGTTAGATTCAGTGAGCCCCTCTGCAAACAACTCCATTATATACAAAAATCACCATGACTTCAAGGCTTCATGGGGAGAGTAATCGATAGAAAAAAGGTCATAAATAAAAGACAATTACATTTTGGCCTCTGTAAAGTGACAGCAGCATCTGCACCCTTTTAAAAAGGGATAGCTCACCCAAAAAAAGAAATCTACCAATTACACACCCCATGAATCCTTGAATTCATGGAGATTTGTTTGTTTGTCGCATTCCTGAGCCAATAATTCAAGCCAGTCATCAAATTATTGGCTCAGGAATGCAACAAAAAGAAATCACCATGACTTCAATTAAGGCTTCATGGGGAGAGTAATCGATCAATTACATTTTGGCCTCTGTAAAGTGACAGCAGCATCTGTACACCCTTTTAAAAAGGGATAGCTCACCCAAAAAAAGAAATCTACCAATTACACACCCCATGAATCCTTGAATTCATGGAGATTTGTTTGTTTGTCGCATTCCTGAGCCAATAATTCAAGCCAGTCATCAAATTATTGGCTCAGGAATGCAACAAAAAGAAATCACCATGACTTCAATTAAGGCTTCATGGGGAGAGTAATCGATCAATTACATTTTGGCCTCTATATAAAGTGACAGCAGCATCTGTTCACCCCAAAGAAATAAAAGAAAACTAATAGTGTTCATCCCCAGTGCAATAGTTCAAGAGCTTAGTGATTTTCTCTTTTCCTTTTTTAAATCACAGGAAACAGTATGGAACAATAAATGAGCTTGAATCGTCATCACTGTATGACATCTGTATATCGAATGCTTTGTAAAACAAAAGCTCTTTGACATCAACTACATGAGGTCCATCTGTAGTACACACAACTTTAAATGCATAAAAATTGTCATCCAGAGACACGGTTTGTAGTGCAAATGTAAACAACAGTAACCTCTCATCTTTAAGAACAACACGGTGTGTTACAAAGGGTCAGATTAAACCGAATATATATATTTATCGCCTGAGATCCCATGTATAATATCTGCATGTCGTTTGATATCCCCTGTATATTCCTTGTACAATATGCACGGAATATCCCTTTAGTCTAGCAGGACAGACCATAATATTCATTCCCCTATTGGAAGCGATCCCATGGCGCCAGGTACCGAGTAAAGCCTTGCCCACTCGAGCTGACTTGAAAGGTACCGACGAGATATGTCTGAACATGCCCGCTTTTCGCCCACGGCTACGAGACCTAGAGGCGACAGAAATGAGATAGGCACTATTTGTCCACCGTGGATATAAATATGGCGCAAGAATACAGAACCCCGCTTGCAGTTCCTCTTCAGTTCGCCTTCAGTTCAGTCTGGTTCAGTTACCAAGTAAAGCCTTACCCACTACGTAACGTGAGGTATAGCAGGGCTCGTATCGCCCAAGATAGAATTGTGTTATCCTAAATACGTCTGTTTGTCGTATCGTTCTCTATATATTAGTAAACCTTCATTACGAGTCAAAGACCACGTGAAGTGGGTAATTGTGTGTCTATAATAGAGCACTTATTGCCGCGTGCTAATAGTACAGTAACGTCAAGTTCAGCCGTGCACTACCGCACCGGAGAGGATATCTACACCGGAGCAGCAGCACCACGGAGGACTTACACCCCACCGGCAGTGCCACTCTCCGGGCAAGGATTATTCTTCTTCATTGCTTTGAC
This sequence comes from Notolepis coatsorum, assembly GCF_963971535.1. Classification (NCBI taxonomy): domain Eukaryota; kingdom Metazoa; phylum Chordata; class Actinopteri; order Aulopiformes; family Paralepididae; genus Notolepis; species Notolepis coatsorum. Next base: position 18,546,963 of record NC_140174.1, on the reverse strand, counting down.
CAAGCTGCTGGAACAGAGAACCGCCTACCCCACTGCTACTGTGGGATTTACACCTGCCCGTGGGACCATCGCCCAAGCCCGTCTCTGCCGGAGCAGAGACTTGACGGCTCTCATCTGCGCGCAGCGCACCCTGGGATCACCACTGCTTTCCCCGCTGCCACAGGGGTGACATCGCCCCCTTGAACCCTAGACTTGCATAGAGCTTTGGCCCCCTCTGCTGGCTTACAACCGGTAGTACACCCTTTCCCAGAAGATCCCTAGATAATCCTTAATATCCATTATTGATTTACCTGCACATTCTATTTGCCTTATAAGCGCATCTAAAGTGACCAAGTGATGTAACCTAATATCCCCTTTGTGTAATAAATATTGTAAACGAGTATTTTGAGTGGAAAACCTGTTATTGTGCGAGTGTCGTCATCTAGAATACCTTTGTACGGTGTTGGCCAGCAATGTACAAGTCGGTAGTGATTCAATGATATCAGTACTTGATTAATACAGTCAGGGAATTGTACCCCTCAGTTACACGGTGGATTTTGTGAAAAACTGGAACCTCACTAAGAACTTTAAGACAAACAACTAAACCTGGACGATACATATTTCCATGGTGTTTGGCCCATCTAACATTTAACACCTTGGTGTCACTTGGTACCTGAAGAGTCTCCGCTATCTCACAGCCTCTGTCCATCACATTTAATGCTACCATTTTACTTGGACCAAGCACCAGTCTGTTGGGATCAAATGTCTGCCAATTGTATGCTACTTGACTTTGGTGTTTCTTTGCCAACGTTTTAGTTATATTTTTGAAGCTTTTTAGTTGTTTTTTAAAGAAATTATGCTTCGCTTAATTTTTTTTTGAGACACCAGACACCAGACATGCAAAAGTGGTCCAATTTTACGAATACATGTAGGATAGTGCACCATAAAATGATGCTTTGGTAGTAGCCTCCTGTTGGGAAACAAATGCTTGAATAACCCGTGGTGCTCTGCAATCAAGTGTTTTAAATAAATAGTAATGCCAGTTGATAACCTGGGAGAAAATACAATATCTGCTATTTGAAGCAACAGCAGAAGCAAATACCAGTGTTGATCATTTGGACAAACCAAGTCTCCAAAGATAAGTGGTAGATTGCGAAGTAAACACCAAGATTGGATTGCATTTAACCCCAAGTCATTTGAGGTCTCTACTAACTTCAATGCAGGTGGCTTGTTGTTTTGTTCCAGGTAACCATAGTTAAAGCTCTTAATTCTCAAGTCTATTTCCTTTGATGTTGTGTAGTTTTTAATCAAGTGTAGTATTAGCAATTTCATTTCATATTGTGCCACGCCCTCCAAGATATCATGCATAATATCGACAGAGAAATTGTCACATGTATTGAAGTACTGCAAGGAATTTAGAATGCAAGAACGTTTAACTCCCATCACATAGGGAAGACCAATAGTAGTCTCCATTGTGTGGCAGTGTTCTGCATGAAGTGCTCGAGTTCGCATAACTATCTTGGGTGAATCTTCTTTGAATTCTGTCTGAAAGTCCTCTTTCTCAGCAAGACAAAAGCGGCAACAATATCTGGCACTGAATGATTCTACGAAACCAAACAAACCGTGAATACCAAGGTTGTCACCTGTAACTTGGACAATAGTTCCATACACTGGCTGATCATACAATGGGACCTTAATTCCATCCTTCTCCAGTATTTTAATATCTTCCACAAGTGGAGCAAGTATTTTATAAAAGCCATGTGTTTTAATGTCTTGGGCATGGAATAAAGCGACCAAATGAATATTAAGCAGAATTGAGTTGTACTTTGGAGAAAAATTACGCAAGGTGAAATAGATTGCTCCTAATTTATGTATTCCCTTTTTACTCCCCAACGGATTCGCGCATTCAAAATCATCATAGAAAAGCTGCACCTGAATTGCATGCTTCTGTTTTGAAAATAGAGGATGACTCTTGAAAAACTCTCCATCACACAAGTCATTAAGAAGATCTTCTCTTAAACTGGAATCACTCTGCATCATCTCTTCTATATTAGGGTGTTTGTAAATAAAGTCTAATGTTTTCAAAATTGGGATATAAACACATTTATCAGTAACAACAGCCTGATCATAAGTTCCAGTAGTCCGATTGCGCAGGGTATCAAATCTTGTACCAAGGACATATTCAACTGGGTCTACCCTTCCCCACTTCTCTGTAAAATATTGCCTTCTCTTAGTTTCAGAATTTAAGATACAAAAGGGATTTTCAATTTCTTCAAAACACTGATCAATTTTACACTCAACCTCACTTTTGATAGGTTCCTGTAAAGATAGACACTGCTTCACATATTGTTTTGCTTGATTATGGATATCATCAACAATCACTTCCATTGAAGTTACCAAAGAGTTGATTATTGTTTCACCTACACCTGCCACTTTAAGTTCAGCTACTGTTGCAGCACAGCTGTCTACAAGACTATTATTAAGAAGGACTGGAAGGACTGGGTCAGAAGGGGCACTGCCTGATGGAAAGTCATCAACATAACTTTCAGCTAAATGTTCAGCTGTAGAGCGGCCTTCACCAGGATCATCACATGGTTGATGACGTGCTTTAAGATGCTTTCGAAACCCAGAAAAAGTGCAAAAGACATGTAAACAACCAGGCTGACCACATTTAAGACGAAGTGTCCTTCCTGAACAAAGTCCGTGGATCATCCTCAAGTGCCTCATCAGTGAATTGGCATTTGCCTGAGAGTTTTTGCAAATGAAACACAACATCTTATCAAAAAACACTGGAGCATCAGAGGCCTCAAGATAAAATATCTTCTCAGTATCAAAAGTCTGTGCAGCATCAGAGGCCTCAAGATAAAATATCTTCTCAGTATCAAAAGTCTGTGCAGCATCAGAGGCCTCAAGATAAAATATCTTCTCAGTATCAAAAGTCTGTGCAGCATCAGAGGCCCGAGATAAAATATCCTCTCAGTATAAAAAAGAAATCAGTGCAGCATCCGAGCCCTCATCTCTTTAACCCTGGGGTTGACATTAGTGGTAGCAGCATCGATCTTGTAAATGGCGGTTTGCAAGAAGTTGTACATATTGGCCAGATCCCGGTTGTATGAGGTACCAAAGACAAAATGAGCTTTGAAAAGCTCATCAAAAGAGGCAAGAGAGTCTGGTGACTTACAAGGGATTGCATGTTTGTCAATCACAATGAAGTACTTGTGAATCACACTCCTCTGGGTCCCCACAGCAAGCAGATAGGGTTGAAGGCTCTCCGTGATGCTGTCCAAATGCCCCTGGATACTGGTCCCAGTCTGTGACAAGAGAACTTCATTAGTCTTGCTATTAAAATTAGTCACGGTTTGCAAACCGTGGTCTTTGCATGATTTCAATCATGCAGGTCAATATCAGGGACAGAACTAGGGATGCACGATAATTATCAGGCCGATATCAGCAATTATGACGTCATCCCGATAAAAGTATTGATAGCTCTGATAATAAAAAAAATATATATATTTTTTTTACTTTTTTCTTTTCATGTCAACGTTCACACGCACAATATATGCTTATTTAGGATTTTACTTGATTCAACAACAAAGCAGTCGGGGCAATGGCAAGCCAAAAACGGTCGAAAATGTGGTTATTTGAAGTTTGGATTTTTTTCTTCTCACAACTGAGGTAGGTAGATTACATTTTTAGAGACTAAAGTACCGAAAAAGGTACCGTTGGGTACCGGTATCGATTCACAGGTACCGGTACCGTATCGGTTCAAATGTGAACAGCATCCCTACTGACAAAGCACAATACCTGTTGGTTTTTAGTTGTTCAGGGAAACACATTGTTAATGACATTGACGGATTGTGAATTTTGTGATCGACTCAAATTATATTTATTTGGAAAAATAAATAGTCACTTTATTTGAAGAGTCAAAACTGTTCTCTTGGCTTTGTTTTGTTCATATAGTAACGCTCATGTCATGATAAATCTGGTTAGGTCAAAACTACAGGAATATACATAAAAAAATAAATAATTATAATACAATAAATATATATATCGGTTATCGGTATCGACCTTGAGGAGCAGAAAGTTATTGGTATCGATATCGGGGTCAACAAATCAATATCGTGCACCCCTAGACAGAACAGTGATCCTTCTTATACTTTAATTTAACTGTAACTAGGGATGCTCAATATTGGCTTTTTTACCGATATACCGATATTGTCCAACTCTTAATTTCCAATACCGATATCAACCGATACCGATATATGCAGGGTTTCCCCCCCAAAAAACGGAATAATTTCAGGTAATTAACATTACATATGTCTTGTTGTGGAATTAACATAACATTATGCATACTTTTGACAATAAATAAAATCAGAATTTGTTCTTACTTGCCTGGGTAAATAAAGGTTGGTTATAGAAATGTAAAAAGAATAATTAATTTTTTTTTTACCGATATTTTCCTATATCACATTTGAATGCCAATATCGGCCGATAATATAGGCAACTGTAACCTTACCTTTATGAACTTCACAAGGGAGTCAATGGCTTCTCTGGCTGAGAGCTTTCCCGGTCTCTTGTTGCGTCCCTGAGGTGATGGTGGCAGGAGGTGGACAAGGAGCAAGAGGGAGGACATCTCACTGTCCCATGCTAAAAATACTAAAAATGTAATAAAAAAAATCAGAAATACATTTGACTAAAAGCTGTGTTTCCATTTGTTTAAAAAACAATTCACCCTTCCATTATTATATTCCTTTAATTCAAGCATACCATTGTTCAGTTCTATTGTGTCTGTTGTGGATTCAGCATTCTGAAGCAAGTCTTGAAGGTCGCCGGTCTGGGTGAGGCCACGGCTTTGTTCAAGGACTTTCTGCCTGCAGAAAGTAGGCCACTTCTCCAGGAACTTTGCAGAGATGTCATCACCAAACATCAGACTGAAATCCTGCTCAATCTGCAGACAAGATGGAATAAAACATGGTTGAAATTTTTTTGTCATACATTGTTAAATAGTAGGGCTGACCCCTATTAATCGATTAGTCGACTAATCGGTCGAAAGGGGCCGTAGTCGACTGGCCAACCTCTTAGTCGAATATAATATTATAAAAAAAAATATATATATATATATTATAATTTTTTTCAAAAGAAAAGAGGCATAGAAGCGTGGCTAACGCTAATGGCAGGCATACCAGAGGCTAACTGCCTACGAAAACAGGCACAGAGGCACTGAAAGAGGATTTCATCAGTGGACCAATTGTATGCTTTTGCAGAGGACAAGAAGCCTTCAGTTGACTCCTTCAGACATTAAGCACCCCCCACAGCCCAAATGGAATGATAAAAAAAATATATATATATACGTTTTTTTTTTTTTTTTTTTTAACAATCCTAGTCGACCATCCAAATCCTTAGTCAGGGACAGCCCTATTAAATAGGTTCACCCTATGACCAGGGATGTGATCTAAATTGTTTTAAAAGGTCATTTTTAATTTCAGTTAGACTTTAATGCAAGCCACATACCATTCCTGTGATGTCTAGGAATCGTGGAAAGGTGGTGAATATTTCAGAGGACTTGATTGGGTCATGCATCATTTCTTGGCGATGGGTGAAGGTCTGTTTCATCTTCTCCTTGATGATTGCTTCATCAGTTGTATGCTTCATCAGTGCACTGGCCTCACGAAACTGGGTGTCTGTGGTTAGCTGGTTTTCCTCAGAGAAGGGGGCTCTGTCGCCAGAACTTGGACCACCTGTAACAGTGTAGAAACCAGACATACTGCTGCAATACTTTCCAGTGATATGCATTTACTATAATGATCCATCTTCACAGTTGCTAGATAAACAGTGGACTGGGACAATCAAAATTACATACCGATCAGTGGCTGAACATTACGGCTCTTCTTTTGTCCCTCTGATGCTATCTTTTGAAGTGATTTCACCCTCCATGCCAGAAACCCACTCCCATCTACTGGATTGTAATACTGCTCCTAAAACACAAGAAGTAAAGAGAAAAAAAAAGTGTTATTTGGTTTAAATGGGCATGTGTAAATGTGTTTATTTCTCTCCTTAAAACTTAACACATGCCCTTCTCTGAAGAATTGCTAAAATCAAGGTCAACAGGTAGGACATCTGTGGTTCTGAAATTGTTGAGGTTAGGAGAAATGGTCAGCATACAGAAATGTTAACAAATATTTAGTTGAAATCGTACTCCGCACAGCCCTTTTAAGCAATTCCAGAGAAGTGAGGAGTAAAGGGGTTGGTGTTTTATGTACCATGCATGTGATTGGATAATGTTATGCATAATGTTGTGTTAATTCCACGACAAGAGATATGTAGCCTAATGTTAATTACCTGAAATTATTCCTTTTGGGGGGGGGGGGGGGGGGGAGAAACCCTGCATATATCGGTATCGGTTGATATCGGTATTGGAAATTAAAGAGTTGGACAATATCGGTATATCGGATATCGGTAAAAAAAAAGCCAATATCGAACATCCCTAGAAATTATATAACAAGAATGACCTATAAACATAATAATTGTTAGACTAGAAGTCTTTATTTGTCATGCAGTTTTAACACACACGCAAGATGGGCGACCCACAGGAACACACATGCACTGAGTCGCCGATGAAATGTCTCTCTGCACTTTTCCCTGATGTACTTACATATCCCAAATTGCCCTGGGGATCGGCCAGGTATGGGAATAAGGCAGTGATGCCCTTTGCGTAGTCTTCTTTAACACGCCTTGAAGGACTCGTCCTACAGTGCACACATACACAAGTATGAGATCCAAACAAAAGTATTGCTGTGCCAATGCCTTCTGCACAATCTATGTAAAGCGCTTTGGATAACCATTTATCATTTACCAATTCTGCAAAAAGGAGGATCTTAGTAAAAACCAAAAATGTGTATTGGGTGCGTAATGTTTAGATGACAACATAATTACCCATGCTCTTTTGCCATGTGCGCAACCAATATCTTCACCATGTCGCGTCTTCTGGTATCCGTTAGGGTTTTTGTCCGAGCATAATCGGCAATGATCCTCTCTCCTCCAGCTGTGTCCCTCAGAATCTTTTCAGTCATCTAAGTGGGAGTAAAAAGGGGGGGGGGGGACACACACACACACATGGATAGACAGTCATATTTTTAAGCATTGTTCCCACAGGCCCCTAAATTTGGTGGCCAAGTATATTTAACCCTTTCACTGCCACACTACAGAAGGTTAACCCTTTACTATCACACTACTGACGGTTACCGTCGGTAGTGTGATAGTAAAGGGTTAACCTTCTGTAGTGCGGCAGTGAAAGGGTTAACCTGCTGTTGTGCGGCAGTGAAAGGGTTAAGGTGACAAATGTAAACCATGACCCCCCCCCCCATTTTCTCCCCAATTGTACTTGGCCATCCCCAATGCCCATGCTACCCCTTTATCAGAGTCACCATCTCCATTTCAAACAGTCATATGCAAAGCTTACCAGAGTGATACGAGTCAGGTCAGCACCGTTTCTTGGAGCAGGACTAGACTGCAAAATGATGGTGTCATCAGACTCCCCCTCATTGTCTGCACCAGAGCTGAGAACGGAGCTTTGGCTGGAGTTGCTTGCAGAGGTCCTCACTGAATCTAACAATCATGTAGACATATAAGTGTGATTAGATAGGAATGTTTGTGACAAGTGTAATGTAAAAAGGCCACATTAGATTAGGAAGGATCCACACGTTACATTGGGCATATATACAAAGATCATTTCAAAGTACAAAAATATACAGTACCTGTGTGACATTTTAGGTTAGCCAGGACACGTGTAGCCTTTTTACAACGCATCCGCGTTTCCGGCGCTCTGATTGGCCAGGTCATGTGACATGTGCGCCCAATAGCGTGTTTGCCCATTTCCGCGTCGAACAGCCTGCAAACTACCTGGCGTTCTATCGCCATGCTCTAAGACAAACTCTAACCTTAACCAACTTCGAAGAGTGCCCTTAACCAGTGTAGAAACTTGCCGTCCCACGATTGCCGCTCATGTCACATGACCTGGCCAATCAGAGCGAAAAAAACGGGAACCCGGAAACGTTGTAAAAAGGCTTCAAGCAGCCAGGACTGTATGGATGAGGCTATAAGGCTCCATGTTAGCAACTCACCTTCAGGATTTGAGTCTTGGGGTGAAGAAATCTCCAACACACCCAGGTCTGGTTTTTTTAGAAGAAATTGAAACGCCTCGTCGTCGACTTCAGTGTTTGAGTCATCATAGACCTTTAAGTCCAAGGTACTAGGAATTTCAAATTTCTTGGCAACTATAGACAAAACAAGATTGCACAAGCTTATTGATAAATCTGTTGTGCAATTTATTTAATTTGTATTAATTAAAATGTCATAAAATGGGATATTAAAATAGCCACTGAAAATGTGATCATATGAGGAAGATTGACAGCCTTAATTGACATACTTAACACCGGTTCCTGACAGGCAGCGAGCGTGCGAACTGGAGACGAAATCGTGCGCGACACTGTCCTGATATGAGGCGGCGCGTGTCCGGGTGTGTCTGTGTGTGTGTTACCTGGAAGCACACGGGGGCAAAGCAGCCTGCGATTCTTGACCAATAAAAAGTGTTTAGGGGCGTGACTCGGCCGCGTAATCGCTCAACTAGAGACACAGCGAGCGAATATTTGAGGGGGGAATGACATCGCCGCTCAGTTTGCTGTCGCTCGCGGCAGGTCAGGATAGTCTGATTGAAACGAATACATTTTAATCATTTTCGCAATCACGCTCGCTCGCGTCGCTGCCTGTCAGGAAGGGGTGTAAGACATTGATTGGTTCACTCTATCCTAAATAAAATGGATTGTGCTTTGTACTGTAGGCCTACAGCTTAAATTAACATGCAGGGAAAGCCTAAACTGATACCCAGTATGTTGTTGCATAGGGCAGTGGTTCTCAAACATTTCATGTCAAGGACCCCCCAAATTGACAATTAGCCCACAGACCCCCATTTGAAAAGATGTGCCATGGACCCCCATAAGACAATATTTGTACGGCTCTAGCAGTGATTCTCAACCATTTTAATTCCAAGGGCACCCATTTAATGGCATTTGTATCTTTGGGACCCCAATTTATATTGTAAAATCAATGTTAATTTAACTCTTGACGGTGTACAATGGACGTTGGGGTCCATTTGTACACAGTCAGAGTTACAGACCAATAAGGGTCCATTTGGTTCCTAACTATCAAGGCGGACGCCATTTTGAGAACCAACGGCACGCTGTGCAAAATGTTTCACTCACCACACTCCAAAAAAGTTGTGAAGGTCAATTGGCCCTCAAAACAGATGAATTTCTGCCGGTCAACGTGTTTAACACGTACAGCCTGCATCTGATGGCAAATAAATAATAACAGTTACTAAGATGATACATATAGGGCACAACAACTCATGCATTATGAGGAGTGTTACAATTAGAAAATATTACAAAAGCACCATACAGTAAATTTCGCTGAGTACATTTTACTCAAACTGAGTAAAACTTTACTCACGTCTTGGGCTCAAATTGACTCAGTTTGAGTAAAATTTACTCTGTGAAATTTACTGTGAGGCTATCTAGTTCCACAAGTTTCCATTATATTATACATGGAGGCAGAACACACATACCTAACATTACGGTGATGGAGCGTCTCACAAATCTTTGTGCACGTGCACCCATTAACGAGCGACAGTGAAAAGTGTCTGGGCGGAAACAAGCGCTAACAGTTTGGTTCCGCATTAAGACTAGAGTCAATCCACAATCTAGAGGCGAATTGTTGGGCATTCATTCAAATTAGTCAACCCAGTACAATGGTTCAAATAAACACTTGTTGAACCGAACAGTGCGTCAAATTAACTTGTTATGTCCATTTACCGCTAGTAAAACAATCAACCTACAGCACATCGCGGCAAATTTACGTGACTCTATTTAGAGTAAAACACACGTTGTCTCTGCCACCGTTTCAGCAAAATCCGCCAACATGTAACATATAATTGTTCCATCTCCTGTACTATGTCTACTTGTCTTGTATGTTCTTAATACGTCAGTTTTTGTATGGATATAGTTATATCACTACTTTTAACAACAGCCTACAGGCATGGTCTACAGCAGGGGTCAGCAACCTTTTTGACATGGAGTGCCTGTTTGAAATATAGTTGTAACTAGTGTGCCTCAACAATATTCCATGCATCGTAAATATTTTTTCTCATAATCAGGTATTTTTAATGATAATTTTTACATTATTACATTATTATCGTTATTGTTATTATTAACAATATTATTATGATGGTTGTATCAACCCTAAATCTGAGTTGGGGGGGGGGGGGAATGCAATGCAGACAAACAGCTGCATACAGTGCGACCATTTCACTCACATTTGCCCATTCATTTTTGGACACATCACACACCATCGGTGTGTGTACTGTACGTGGGCTGTCATAGCTCCACCTACAGGCCTAATGGAGAACACCAGGAGAACACCAGGATGTGAATGGAGGGTGAATGTGAGGTATATCGTGTAAATAAGTTTTGATTGATCGCAAGACTACACTGTAAAAAATATATAATAATAAGTTACCAGAACTTAAAAATATTGAGTTCAGTTACTGTGCATTAAGGTTTTCAGTTTTCAATCCATAATAATCCAGAAAAATAAGTACACAACCACATTATTTCAACCTAATAAAACTATGTTTATTGTCATTGTTTTAAGAACACAAGTTGACTTGGTAATACTCACATTTTGAGTAAAAAATATGGCTTTTAACATGTGCAATGTTCAATGAAATAGAAAAATAAATAATAAAATTAGTTGATTAATCCCACTGGTCACAATGGTGACCGTAATAATGTTTTTGTTATAAGGCTCTGCAAATGTTACTGAATGATGTAGCAATGTATTTCCAGCTAAATTGAAATAATAAACAAATAGAGGGTCTCAATTAAATATGTGGTAGTAAAAAGAACCTGTGGGAGGATTTCAACAAGATAAATGCGACAACAGTGCAAAATATTTCACTATAATATTAAAAAAAAAAAAAAAAAAAAAAAAAAAATTATACTGCTGCCCCCTGTGCCTATGCAAATGCCCCCGCGTGCCTATGCAGGCACGCGTGCCTAAGGTTGCCTACCCCTGGTCTACAGGTATGGTCTCAGGCCTATACAGGTATAGCCGCATGCAGGTGAAAATTAGCTTCTGGCTAACACTAGCTCATATACATTTTACATGAAAACCGACATGTTGATTAATGTGCACTGTCCCTGATAGCAATACTGTTGATAATTGAATACTCGTGTTGCACCGACGTACCTGTTCTTAAGTTATTGTCCATAAAACTGTAAAACGTTTATTTAATAGCGTGCGTGCTAGCAGCTAACATGCTAACATCGTGATAGATGGCTCTGTGGCTTAGCTGTAATGTACGGTGACTCTATTTAGAGTAAAACACACGTTGTCTCTGCCACCGTTTCAGCAAAATCCGCCAACATGTAACATATAATTGTTCCATCTCCTGTACTATGTCTACTTGTCTTGTATGTTCTTAATAAGTCAGTTTTTGTATGGATATAGTTATATCACTACTTTTAACAACAGCCTACAGGCATGGTCTACAGGTATGGTCTCAGGCCTATACAGGTGGAAATTAGCTTCTGGCTATACACTAGCTCATATACATTTTACATGAAAACCGACATGTTGATTAATGTGCACTGTCCCTGATAGCAATACTGTTGATAATTGAATACTTGTCCATAAAACTGTAAAACGTTTATTTAATAGCGTGCGTGCAAACGTATAGCAGCTAACATGCGAACATCGTGATAGATGGCTCTGTGGCTTAGCTGTAATGTTGCAAATTAGTTACACACATTGCTGTTTAATAAATTAACAAATAACAATAATAATCTTACCTGGTATTTGGCATCCAACTTTCCAAGGAAAATATCGCTGTATTGCGCTCTTGCTGCACACCTGAGCTTGAAGCGACGGACTTGCCGAGAGAGAAAGATGGCGTCTTCACATTTGGAAATTATATTGATAGTAGGCGTGACCAATGCTGTATTACTCCAATAGAAACTCTTCTGGAACTTTACTCTCACTCTATTGGCCACAGGCAATGATTATGCCCCAAATGGAGTAAATATGACTACTTGAGAGGAAAATAATAACTCCGTAATAATTACTCTGGGAAAATGACTCCCCAGTTTTTCCTGTGCAGTAGATGAAACTCTCGCGATAGAGCGCATTCCAGCCCCCTGTTTTTAAGCCTTTATTTCTCCCGTCGACTCCTAGACGGACATCTTCCATGGCCCCGCCTGTATCTTTAGCGAATAAACCAGCGGTAAATTGACTATTCAAACTATCAGGAGAATAATTCAGTAGAGTCTCAATCATAGCTCTATAAGGATGTGTAGAACTAGACTGACTGATTAAACGATCCTGGACTGTAACATCTACTTGGCTAAAAATAGTGTTTAACGGATAATTAATTATAGAGACATCCGCATTGGCTGCCAAATTAGTACCATCGCCATTGGTGATCTTCGCCTTTAAATATAGTAACGTATTATTGAGATCCAAGTACCGCTCTCCTTCACCTGGTATATTAAATTCTATAGGGGAATCTCTAGTTAGAGCTGTTATGGGTGATATTTCAATATAATCACTTCGCTCGATCGATAGCTGAGTATAAGGGGCCGCAAAAATATCCAACTCAGATCTAGAGCACTCTTGGGAGCGTTGATGGATCATGTTTCACTTAAAATATATCCTTTACACGTTTCTTCGTCGGTCGTCTTCTCTGACTAAGACCTCTTCTTTTAACCGGCTTCTTCTTATAAGATCTCTTATTCTTTATAGCTGTCACTCTACACCCAGGAGGTATCCTTCTTTTCGATGACCTCTGAGCATAGCTGGCACCTCTCTGCTCACCCATCCTAGTGGTGACCTTCTGGATGACGTCGTCTAAAACCTCTTTGCCTATATTTTTAGCCGCGGTCTTGATGTGTGGTTTAGCTATGTTAATACCTGTTTTAAGAAAAGGCATAACAAATTTGAATAATCTGGAGAAGATAGACCCTATCCCACGACCGTATTGCACCGGTGCTCCTGCAAATCCAGCTAAGCCGTGTCCCACCTGATTTACATAATAATTAACGAAACGGTTAGGATGGATGTGTGGGTCCATAATATATTTTTTTTTATTACACGCTTATGTCCAAGGGCTTAAAATTTTATTTTACTATCACTTTCCCATACGTAAAATCAACTAACTGGTCCGTGTCTGTCTTGATTTCTATTTGAATAGTATTTATATCGGTTTTTGACACCCTCGAATAATGCACGCGATCATTACGTATGTTTATCAAATCTCCATATGTTCCCTTGATTTGTACCGTAAATAATAGAGGAACGTATGAATCCCCTACGAGCTGATGGTCTGACAGATTAGAATATATGAATAGATTATATACACCAGAACCTAGATCCGCAGGATATGGGGCCTCTATATTAGCTAGATCATACCATTTATCGGATTTCAATCCTATAATATAAGATAGCCTTGGAGGGAATCTCACCTCGTACACACCACTCCCCGTAAACACACATCTATTAGTAATCTCGTTATAAAGGAGCCCCGCCTTTTTATTACCTGTTGTGCGTAAACTATCTGTGATTAGTTTTATTAATTGTTTAGTATTTTTATAGTAACCCCCTGAGTTTATCCTTATTGTTTCAACCAACATGTCGGGATGATGTTTTAGATGTCTGCATTCAAAATATGCGGACTCGCGGGGCAAATTATACCATGTATGAGGGTATGTTATCTCTGCCAGACCAACTAACCAATCACCTTTTAATTGGAGGGGCTTAGCCAGATTAATATTGAAACTAGAAGCCTTATTATTGGGGAACACAGACATGCACGCGTTGGAAGGGAGCGTAACGTAGAACCCCTCCATCGTGTTAATATGCGGAATTATGATTACCGTCCTTAAAAAATTATAGGATTATATAAGGACCTTATTCATACAGCTCTGAGAGTACTCTTTAAGATGTAAGAATAAAATTTCGCAGGCCATCCTATCCATTTTACCAGCGTATACATCTTGCCGTTTATCCTTTTATTCTCAATACATTTTTCTATCTTGTATGTTTTATTCGTCCCTTCCACAATCTTTTGCAGCTCCAATTCGTAGAAAACTCCTTTTACCCTTTCACCATCTTGGTCTTTAAGGATTTACACAACAGGGACACAGGCTAAACGCTTCTCTATAATAAACGTCTCGTACGTATACATCTGCTCATAGCGCTTGTCGAAGGCAGACTTATATTGAGATATACGCACAGTAGTGCCTATATCAAATTTAAATCTAGTTTTTTTATGCGTTAGAGGTACTGTTCCGTACAGGTTCTGAAATACCTGTAGTATGTTATCTTTAGAGACCTCTGTAGGCTTCATTTTAATACTGGAGTGAAAGGTGTCATTATAACTCTGTACCATATCCTGCAACATATCAATATAACGAAAAGTATTTTTAGCTGTGAAAAATCTCCACATCCTGTCCTTCAATGTACGGTTCAATCGTTCGATAACGCTCGCTTTCAATTCACTTCCAGTTGCGAAGTGTTGTATATTGTGTCGATGCATCAATTCATTGAAATGTTTATTAAAGAATTCTTTACCTTCGTCCGTTTGTATTTTTAATGCCGTTTGGCTTTCCTCTAAAACATTAGAGAAGGCTTTTGTAACAGCTAAACCTGTCTTATTTTTTAAAGGCCTTACATAAACCATCTTAGAGAATACATCAATTACAGTCATCAGATATTTAAAACCATCGTTGTATTGTGCTAAGCTTTGCATATCGCATAAATCAATTTGAAATTGATATAGAGGCCGTGGTACGAATACTCTGTTTCTCTTAAAATGTATTCTAGCAGGCTTATGTAGAGTGTAGCTATCCTGCTTTGATAACCAGGTTTTAATAAATGTATTCCTACTTTATCTCCTGTAGAGACTTCCACTGCCTTACGCAAGCGTTCGACACCCCCAAACAAACCTGGATTTGCAGGGTCATAATATATTTTAGCGAGTATGCCATCCATATTTTCAAACCACCACACCCCTTGGATTATAATACATGCGTGAATAAGTAAGCAGGAGACTCTTTTTTTTTTTTTTAAACACACCATTTTATTTTTTCAGAAATAAACAAATCACACTCTATAGACTTTTGCTAGTTTTGGCACAGTGGACATGAAGAGAAGTATTGAATCATAGACTGCCTCAGTATCAATCTCAGGGTAATCAATGTGTATTTCCTTAATCAAATCCTTCAGACATTCGCTATTCTTAAATGACTGAAACTCGTAGAGAAGCCCCTCGCAGATTCCCTGCATTCTTAGCGGTGATGGAATAGGTAGAGACAGGCGGCCCATGAGGGCGCTAATGGTAAGGATCAGTTCACCACTCCATAACATAGTCAGTAGTGCCGCTTCGTTAACCATGTAATACAATGCGGGTTCAAACAAGCATTCATGATGACGCTGACTCGGGTGCTGAATGGTACAACCATAGCACTGCTCGATGAGATGTTGATCGACACAGCACTTCAACACTTCGGCCAGAAGTAGTTTAATGCTGGCAATTAATGATCTAGGAACCCCGGTCTCTCGTCAACCACCACGGGCAGTATTGTAAGTCGTCTCCTCTCTGTGACAGGCATGTCTTGCGGGAAACCAGATTCAAGGGTGTGGGATCGCCATTGGCTGTTAGGTTCTATGTCCCCAGCCGCTCCATCGGCTATGGTCAGGTCAGGTGGTGGTCAGATCAGGTGGTTCGCAGGTATTCATCGTTGGAGGAATGCAGAGTAGCGGTGAGTCGGATTCAGCAGACTCCTGTTCGTATCCAGTGTAGAGCTTGTATCCAGTGTAGAAGGATGCCATGATCAGTCTTTAAAGTCAGTTGTAACTTTTTTTAAATTTTTTTAAAGAGTCTTTTACGGTTGACACGCCCCTTCCATCACACCCTCGCCAGGACCTTTGGTATCATCTTCCTCTGATTCGTTGTATGGAAAGAGACGTCTTTTCAAATGATCCATATCTGCTTGCACCTTTAACATCTCGCTCGTGACAGCTCCACATGTGTGAAGACATTCTAACCACGTGTTCACCGGAACAGTAAATAGAACACTCTCGGCCCCAAATGCATACCTCTTGAAAATGGTCATATCCCCCACTCCACTAACGCCTGGCTTGTTATGTATAGAAATACATATGTGTAATATACAAAATAACTTTCTAAGTCACTGGAGCCTGTTAACAGTTTGATTAGCTGTCCTTCCTTGAGCTTTCTGACGGCCAAACCGTCTAGCGCGTCAAAATAATTATTTTTTATCTGCCAGAACTCTCTTTCGCTTAAATAGAGCTCTGGCCTTTCTCCAATGCCTTGGAAGTCCGTTAGGCCCAGTTTGTATATCACCACTCTGTCTAATTGGCCGTCATATTCCAGACTCAATATTCCGTCGTTCGTAGGCCACACTTCATTATAAATACCTCGTCCATATCTGCATGGTGCCCTCAACAATGCCCTAATACGCGCTATTCTGTCAGATGTGTGTATAACCGGTGTACAAATATTGTCAGCCATTATGCTCTTGGATCTATCTGTCACAATCAGAAACATATATATAGCTTTTTTTTCTACACAACGCCCCCATTTATGTCATGGATAATATCGCACACCTTCCAAAGACAAAAACATACTCCCATAACGCCTCCTATACACATACCACCAATGCTGACCCTTATTAGTAGCCTATTAAAGCTCTCCATCGAAATAATACTGATCATCCTCTGAGAAATCTATAGTAGTAGGGTTTTCTAAAGCCATTGTAACCTCTGCCTGTGAGGAAATAGTACCTCTTTTATTTTTTTTCAACGTAATATTAAGTTGTGAAGGCACCCTCCTTTTTGACACCTCTGCTTATCCCCAAACTGCACGTACCAACACTGATAGTAATGTGCCGCTTCTGAAAAAAAACATTTGAATTAGAACTTTTTTTCACAGCTCTAAGCACCATTGAGCCAAACAGACACACACACACCGTCACACCTTTTTGAGGGGGCCTTGCGTTTTTTCTGCTGAATGGATAACTCATACCCCATCATAAATCTTTTGGAAATGACAGAATGTGAATACTCTGAAATTTCAGAAGAGAGGGTGGGACCAACCTCCATCATGAAACCCCCTCCTTCACGACCACGAAGGGGGTGTCACTTTCAGAATCGTGTGTTCTGCAGAATCGCATAGAACCAACAGTTTGCCGTTTCAGTCGCTTGAGCGAACACACACACACACATTTTCTGAACACACACACACACACCAAACTGACAGAGAGATATTTATTCTTGATTCCTCCACACAAGTGTCTAAACACTCTCTTGCATTTATCCAAGAAACCACACACACACACACTTATTCTTAAGACTTTTGGAATACTTATTGTGAAACTATATTCTTAAGATACACAAATACATATTCTTAAATGTTTAATCTGAAAACCTTGGAATACTTATTGTAAAACTATATTCTTAAGATACACACACACAGACATTTGAAATGTTTATTCTGAAAACCTTGGAATACACAAATACAATCTGAAAATTAAAAAAAGTTTTGAATCTTTTATTTCTGAAAAACTTTTATTTTTGAAAAAAAATTCTAAAAACGGAAGTACCCGCCCTTACAACCCCTACCCCTCCCGTAACCAGATGTCCCTCCCCTCCTAAACCGGATGTCCCTCCCTCGAAACCAGATGTCCCGCCTCCTTGAATCCTCGACCAATCAGAGGGCTCAAAAGTGCCGTACTCACAATCAATCAAACTAAAAGGGGCGTGTTTTGCATAATGTGACACAATGTCAATCTGTAACCTCTCTCTATCAATAATTGAAGATGCAACCTTTTTGATCAAAGAGGCTGAAATTGCATCATGGCCAGGAGAAGAGTTTTTTATGCTCATAATAATATCAAGTACTTCTGAGGTCTTTACAGGCTCAAAAGCATTTAGAGAAGCATACTCTTTACTTATAAAATCAGTTGGAGAACCATGAGCTTTGCCTATATGTTTTGCAAGACATGGTCCCACATTCACGAAGAAGTTGTTAAAACTATTCGCAATTTGGGATGGCTCTGTTATCTTATCCGTACCATCCTGAAATTCAGTTGTGGATGGAGAAGAGGAGTGTCTCATATTGAGTTCTGTATCGTAATGGGCTCCGCTCGGCATCACTACTGCACTATGCCTCGCTCGTGCACGCGCACTGAATAAAGATTCCACAATGTACCTTTATATCCCAACATTCGTCTGGCCACACCCCTATCAGCTTACCTACATAAGCAGGGGTGGGGCCACATACTCGCCTCCTTCTTTGCTTTCACCACAAGGAAGTGCCTTCGGTAGATCCCCACTTGACAAGGTCGTTAGTAGGAGAAAGTTGGAAAACAAGAGATACGTTGACATCATATCTTTATTTTCTCTCTCACTATATTCGAGAAAATACGGCGATATTGTCTTCGTACTGGGCCCTGTTTCTTGTACGTGGTTCAACTAAGTCGATCAAGATGTCATTATCCAGCTTCAGTTAACCCGATGTTTGAAGCCGGGATTTTCCTGTTCCACGAAGGTGGATTCAGTCTCGTTAACTCAAGCCAGACTTGCGACTCAGGCTAAATGCGCGCGGCCGCTTTAGGTGAAAAGCCAGCACGTATCGATGGCAGAGATCCTGATTCTCTAACGGCATTGATTGATTAATTGATTTAAGACTTTATTGACAGATTGCAATACGGCTCAATCGCCTCGCCGACAAGTTAAATGCGTTATCTATAGGCTAATTTTAAGTCCCTCATTACCTCAATCAATCAGATTATATTTCTTTAAACTTGCCTGCTGGATTGAATAATCAAATGAGATCTTGCTAGCGAAAATAATTAGTTAACTGTTATACAGAATTACGATACGGCTCTCTTACCCATTGATTGATGTATAGTCAATCTTTAACTTATCTCCAATGTGGTCTAACGGGTTGTTCTTTTGACTTTCACACAGACGACCGGGGTTCGAGACCCTAGTCGTCTCCTTCTTTTTGCAATATAGGAATAATTCAATTTGGTGCACGTTGAGAGCTATATAAAGAATGACATCCTCAATGCATGTAGATTTATAATATTTTAACTTAAAACCAGGCTACTTTGGCGTATAATCATTAATATTATATTCAAAAAAATCATATTGGAAACACCAGGTTTTGAACCCCAGTCGCTGGGTTGGCAGGCTTGAGCACTACCGCTGCACCACTGTGCCAGATGGGATAAATTCATTGTTTATACATTAATGAACGAGAGACCCGTGTTTAGAATATCCTTTGTTTTGAATGAAGTTTATCTCTTTATCCTCATTCATTAATGTGACGTCAACGGCTCATTCAATTTCTCAAATCCGCCAAACAGCGCATCTCATCAGACATCTTAATTCCAGTTACAATTAAAATAACCACATAATGTGTACATCGCACGAGCGAGCGCCACCGTCGCCACGGTATATATAACGTGCATTATTTAGGACAAAGTGAATTTAGTATCAGCATTTTGGGTCTATTTTACATTTCAAAAGCCCCCTCTGGAAGAATGGAGCACAAAAACGTAATTCAGAATGGTATAATGCAGATCGTAGACTGTGGGAATAGTTTCAGGAAACGGGCTGTCACTTCTTTGCGGGGGCGTGGCGATGGTTCACAGGCTAACTTGAACTTAAACTCTGCTTTCGACCAGGCTCAAACTTTTGGATCTGTTGTCATGGTGATTTGGAAAATCCACGTACAGGGAACCGGAAAGTCCGGCTAACTCAGTTATCCAGTTAAAGTTATCCGGCTAACTCAGTTATCCAGGTACAAGAAACAGGGCCCTGGAGTGTCTGGAAGATGATGATCATTCTACACCTCCACAGTTTTTTTTCGTATAGGGAGTTCACGCCGCTACATGTGTGGGATATTTGTGGATATCCTGAAGAAGAATGTTCTCAGTCAACCGAGGTCAAGATAATAAGGTTTATTATCCAGACAGATAGAAATATACATGAGTACATAGAGAGAATGGCTGAGGCCTTCGCCCCAGGTGATCAGCTGAAATGACCCAGGTAAAAGACCCGGATTGATCTCGGGAGGAGACTTATATAGTTAACAAGGGGGGGATGTGGTCCCATTTGATAGGTCAAATGGGGGGGGGATACAGGTTTGGGGAGAGGGGCACAGGATTGGGGAGAAAGGGGGGGGGGCACAGGATTGGGGAGAAAGGGGAGGGGAATGTCTTATTCCACAGAGGGGGGGGGGCACAGGTAAGGGGACACAGGGGAGGGGAATATCTTTACATGAGGACATTATATTATACCACAATGCCTCCCAACTGCAGTCCTCCTTGCTGCGGCTGGATGGGGTAAAACCCTCCAGCGACACAGCTGGACTGTAGGACGCACCGACTGTTGTGAGAAGCGGTGGGTTCCAGGTTTGGTGAGTAATGTTTGCTTGCGAGCACCACTTGTCTGTTAGTGCTATGGGGGCTAGCTGACAATGTTTACGAAAACCGGCCCCAGATTAGGGTCCTTTTGTTCAGCCTTTTAGGCGACGGCGGAGGATCTTGGTTTGAAGCCCACTATAGCAACTAGTGGGCCACGACCAGTAAACTGGTGATCCCAGGATCTCTGGACGCGTGGGTACTTCTCTGTCACCGTATAGGCCCCATCTTTCATATGCAAATGAGAGTATACCCTAAACGAGGAAATGTGGGCATGGATGTTCGTTATCGGAAAATCCATGTTCAAGTCAGCTACAGCCCAGATGGGACTTGTGCTGGCTCCGCCGGATGTATGGTAAAATCACCGTTGTAAAACTGTGTTAACATCTCGTTTCTCTTTTCTCTTAAAAGGTGAGGAGGGTTTCAGAACGGCGGCCTGTCTGAGTGTGGCTTGTTATATCGTTGTGTACAAGTTCAGGTGATAGCTGCTTAGCTTGCGTGCTAGTTGTGGCCTACCTGTTAGCCAGTCAGCTGTTAGCTGCAGTGTGTCACTAGGCTAGGAAACGTTAGCTTGCTGCTATCGGCCGAGAGCGGCCGTTAGCTTAATGCTACACTGTTGAACGTTCTGAGACTATAACATGCTTTAAACACTCTGACTACGACGTCATCTTTGACAGAGGATGTTAGTCGAACCTACCCTGAGCCCCGCCGGCGAGGACTGCGTCAACAAGGAGAACCGTAGCGGTGGGATGGAGCGGCGACGCTGCCCATGTCGACAACACAGGAATGCTGTGTTTACTATCGGTGCCTTGTTAGAGACTGCAGTTCGCTTGATCTGCGCTCACGGTAGGAAAGGTCTTGACCAGACCTTGAACACTTCTTCTTTCTTTCCCTTCTAAATGTTTTGTAAATAACAATGTTTTCCAAAACGAGTGTTGCTGCACTACATTTAGGATACGACGCGAGTTATGTGTGAATTGTCTTGTCACTGGTCTCCATGCAAATCGGGTTGTTTGTTACAGATGTGAAAATTATCTGGTTTGTTGTGTTGAGAAACATCATGTGTGTTCATGTACCGTGTACTCACAACTAAGGGGGTTAAACTAACCTATAAAGCTATGCTTAGTGACATATGAGTAAAGAATGAATTCTTTTCTCAGCCTGTAATGACAATGAACAGTGTGTTCACATATTAACAGGTTTACCTGTTTAACTGGCCGTATTAAGGGTAAAGTAGGAGGGGTGTTTTCCCCCCGGTTCCCTGGGGACTTCTTCACCCTCCTCTCAGACATGTTGTTACAATATATTGTGTCACTGTGTGGTGGGATACGATGTAACCCTTAGCTTGATTGCTGGGGTTGTGCTAGAACTGCTTGAGGAACTATATTTTCCTAAAAGAAAAGATTGTTTGGTCACTTTTCGTGTGTGCTTAGCAAGGCCTGTGGCCGATACTAATCGAGAATTATGTATTCTCTCATTATGAAAAACGGCGTTCCTCTGTAGAGTGTTTTTGCCATTTTTTGTAGGTGATAATGGGTTGTGTGTGTCGTGTGACCTACAACTGGGTTGGGTTGGCCACAGAAGCACATGTGTAAGTCTGGTACCGGGGCTCTTAAGGGGGCCCTCTCTATTCTGTGTTTTTTCCTTAGTAAAAATCAGATAGCAGGTTAGCACATGAGCTGTGTGAAGCTGTTAAAAAGACACTTCATGTAGCAGAATATGACTGTGTCATACTCTTTTTTGTCATTACATCGTATCATGGGTGTGGGGTCGTAAAGGGGTGGACTGGTAATCCTTTTCTCCCCCTCTTTGATGGGCAGGGGTTAAAACCTCCTGTCCTTCAAGGTTCCTGTCACGTTGCTGTTCGGCACGTTACAGGGTAAGAGGGGGGGGGGGGGAGGGAGTTTCCTGGTCCCACGCCCTGGAATATTGGGCGTGTGCACCGCAGAAATTCCCCCGCCATAGAGTACGTCACTGTGCGCGTCTCTGTTGGTAGGACTTCCGTGAGCTGTTCGGGTCCATATGATGGATCTGTTTCGGGGAGTGGTCAGGGCTCCTCCTCACGAAGCTCCTATTCGGGCCTTCTGTGAGTTAGGACTCTCCTTCCATGTGAGGGAGCCTCCTCAGAGTGCAGAGCCTCCTCCTCAGATTGTCAAGGTGAGTAGAACTTCAAAAAGGAGTCCTGCTCTATTGTGTGTGTATTCGATTCAATTCGATTATTGAGTGTGTATGGGTTCAGTGCCTCCTCCCCGGAGAGCCCTAAAACCAAAATTTTACATGGCTCAAGGTTGCAATATATTCTTTTCAATCTGTACAGCTCGCGTGGGAAGTCTCTCTGGGGATTTCCGTCTCCTCCCTATGGGAGGGTGGTGGGATGTAAAAATGTAAAAAAAAAATTACCCCCGGCTGTGTAGACTGGGATACATACTGTTGGTGCTTCCTTCTTTTCTTTTAAAAAGAGTTGGAGTTAGGAAACATCACACCCCTCTTGTCGTTCCCCTGGGCGCCTTGGGGATTCAATGACAGGTCTAAATAGCCTGTTCATTGATGTGGTTGTGTCCCGACGCACGCATAGTGCTAGCTCGGGGTGTTCTGTTGAAGATCAGGCGAATGACTGGCACGCCTTGGCTGCTTGAGGTTGAAACAGCGTTTTTATAAAGCAACTGGGATGGAGGTTTTTCCTTTTCCGACGACCTGTGTTGGTTGTTGACGGATTCTCGTTCATATCTGGGGGATGATGACGGAATGGATCTGAACATATGTAGAGGGGTCTCACGCCCTGGGGGTGGGCCACCGGGCGCGGTTCGCTCCGAACGTCTGGGTGGCGCCTTCTTTTCATGTTTAAGATCAACACGCATATCTGCCCCTTCTCCTGGAGTAGGCATGTCGGCGTGGTTAGGGCACGGGACTGGTTCTGGTCACGCTGGTCCGGATCAGTTAAACCTGTTGTCCGCCGGGGATGCAGATCTGCTGTTCTGGTACCCTGAGGGACTTGGGCTTTTTTCAGGGGGAAAAATGCCAGGTCGGTCCGGGTGTCACAGGGTTAAGCGCTATGGAGACCCTGGTTGGGTACATTTTGTACTCTGCACTGTCGTAATGGCTTACGGCCATGCCAACCTGTACACGCCCGATCTCGTCAGATCTCGGCCGCTACGCAGGTTGGTCCTGGTTAGTACTTGGTTGGGAGACCGCCTGGGAATACCAAGTACGGTGTGCTTGGGGCTGGTTCTCCATTCTTTTCGCTCCTCTCTCACGCATGGCGAAGAGGGGCCTGTTGGGGTGGTCTTTGACCTCCTCTGGTGACCCTGTGCTTCCCGTATCGCCGGGCCCGGTCCGAAGTAATGTTTCGTCGACCCGTAGGCCTGGGATAACCCTTTTTTTGAAAACTGAAACACTTGTACTGCGGTATAGCCAGTGTGTACCCGCAGGTGTGTTTTGGAGTTTTTTCTTGAGGGGTTATAGGAACAACCACCGCATTGGGTAACGACAAGGTGGTTGATTCCCTGGTGTATTGGAGCAGTGTCAACTCCCGGGTTACCCGGTTGAGGGTGCCCCTGCACGTTCATGACGTCTGCCAATCATGTCAGCCTTCTCTGCCTCAACCCCTCTGGGTGGGTTTTTTTTAAATGGAGGCTTGGTCATGCAACAACGCCAGCATAAGCCCCTTCCGCCGGGGGGGCTGTTCTCAGCTAACTCCTTTGGCCCCTGTCTCGTCCGCAGTGCTCCAGGCTCAGGTTACAGCCTGTTGCCTGGTTTTCCCCGGTGCGCTGCCTGCTTCCGTTGGTTAACCTTTTTTGTGTGCTTACGGCCATGCTGACTGCCTGTTCTGCAGGGTCAGTGTGCCAGGCGGTGTGCTATTGGGGGGAAAGGGCCCGCTCTTGGAGGGGCCTTATCCGAATACGCTGGTGATGTGGGAGGAGGTGTCACTAAGTG
Source organism: Notolepis coatsorum (assembly GCF_963971535.1). NCBI lineage: Eukaryota > Metazoa > Chordata > Actinopteri > Aulopiformes > Paralepididae > Notolepis > Notolepis coatsorum. The sequence continues at coordinate 18,522,490 of NC_140174.1, read as the reverse complement.
ACCGCCTGGTGGGGTCTTGATGCCTGGCGTCATTGACCTCTCCGGGCCCCCGTTTTCCAGGGGATCCAGTCCCTTCAGTGGGTCTGGGTCTTCCTTCGCGCTCCGCTGCTACGGCCTTGCCACGGGGTTGGGTTTGCTCTTGACCCCGTGATTTCTGGGGGCAGTAACGAGGTTGTTCCCTCCGTTCGTTCCCGGGTGGCATGCGTGTGTGTAGTCGTGGGGTCAGGCCACGGTCTGCTCACCCTGTGCGTTGAGTTGCTTGAGTGCCTCTTCGCACGGTCGGGTCCGTCGCCCTCCCGGGAACCTCCAATAGGGGGGGTGCCCTCCATTAGGGGGGGTCGGGGGGCTCGGTCCTCCCTGATCTGATGGTTGTGGGGGGCCTCAGCGGGGTATATTTGTCGGCCGATGGCTCTCGCTCGGCTTTCCTTGTGCAGTAGTGATGCCGAGCGGAGCCTATTACGATACAGAACGATAGGTTATGACTATAACCAAGTTCTGTTAGTAATGGTGACGCTCGGCATCAGAAGCCGCTACTGCCCTTGATCTCACCTTGTGGAGTATGTGGCCCCACCCCTGCTTATGTAGGTAAGCTGATAGGGGTGTGGCCAGACGAATGTTGGGATATAAAGGTACATTGTGGAATCTTTATTCAGTGCGCGTGCACGAGCGAGGCATAGTGCAGTAGTGATGCCGAGCGTCACCATTACTAACAGAACTTGGTTATAGTCATAACCTATCGTAATGTTTTCAGGGTGTCCCATGTCGATTTAATATAGTTTGAAGAGCTAATAAATTGGTCACTATAATAATCCCGTTTGGCATTTCTAAGAAGATGATTATGTTTATTCCTGTGTGTCTTATATGAAGCATACTTTAATGGAGTAGGACTTTGTAAAAAAATTTTATATAATTTATTTTTCTTTAGAGCAGATTTTCTAAGTTCAATGGTGAACCATGGTTTGTTCAAGTTTGCAACGTTTTTGTTAAGAGGAAAACATTGGACAAAAACTAAATAGAATTTGGTATAAAAATTATTATAAGCTGTATTTGCATTTTGCGCCTCGTAGACTGATTCCCACGACAATTCTGCCAACATCTCTCTGAAGTTGATCATATTTATATCATTGAACCTTCGAAATGAAGACCTCTTTGGTTTAGACATAATTGACTTATCATGGAGAATAGAAAGTTGAAAAACAGGCATATGATCGGAGATATCAGTATAAAGAATGCTGGATTTTACGAGGGAATGCATTTGTAAAAATATTATCTATTAGTGTAGAAGATGTACAAGTTATTCTTGTAGGCTTGCTAATTAAAGGATAAAAGTAATTGGAAGACAGTATGTTTGAGAGGTCATCTATGTGTTGTTTTATTTCCTCATTTAGAAGGTCGATATTAAAATCACCTAGTAAATAACACATTTTACTCTCCTTATCAACTTGTTCCAAGATATCTAATAGACCTACTTTGAACTTGTTGATGTCTGTATTAGGAGGACAATATATACAACCTACAATCATTATTTTATTCTCATTCAGAGCAATAGATTGAACCTCTAGAAAAACAGATTCACAGTTGCAGTCATGAAACTTCACTTCAAGGTCAGATGTCTGTTTAAATTCCAGACCCTTTTGAACATAGAGAGAAACTCCACCACCTCTGCCTTCTCTGCATGTGTGGCTGTATAGTCTGTGATTTCAAATAGCAAGGTAATTTCCTCTGTAAGCCATGTTTCAGTTAGTGCTATAATTGAGAATACATGGTTCAGTGATGAGAGATAATGGTAGAAATTGTCATAGTTTTTTGGAAGACTTCTTATAATTTAGATGTAGAGTAGAAAAGATGTTGGCCATATTGAAGGCTGAAATAAAGGAGTTAAAATGATTTTCAGAAAAATAATCACATTAAATTAAATGAATTATTATAGTCCCTGTCATCATTTTGGAGTTGCAATGAATGAAAAACATTTTTGATTGTTACATTAGATTGAGTATTATCAGTAGGACGATTACAACATGAGATCATTCCCCTTTCAGCGTGTGAACACTGCGCTTGTGTGAGGATTCGCCTGTTCCCTGGACCTTTGTTCCCTGTCTCCTCACCTCACCAGCCCCCACCTTTGGACTTTCCCTGTCTACTCTCCTCAACAGCCCCCACCCTTGCGATGTTTTACTTTCCTCTACTCTTCACCAGCCCCCACCCTTGGACTACCTTTCACAGCTGTCATAGTTTATGATTAGCGCCCCAGAGGGCTTTAAATACCTGGACCTCCCCTCCAGTCCTTGTCGGGTCGTTCTGTATGCTGGTTCTGTGTTCTGGACTCTGTATCTTTATCTGTGTTCAGTGTTCATGGAGTCCTGGACGTTACCATCACCTGCCGCGTCTCCGGCGTGAGACGTCGACGTGCCAGCCATCACCACCTGTCGCCGTTTGCCTGGAGTGGGACACCGTCTGCGCTCTCTAATTCTCTACGGGAGGTTTTCCAGTGTTCCCACTCCAGACGTCAAGCCGGCGCGCATCGCTTCCTATTTCCACGGGAGGATGCGTCTCTTCGCCCCGGTCCCCTGGGACCCCGGTGTTCTGCGCTGCCCATCTACAGCTTCCGAGGAGGATCTCCGTGCCAGGCCTGGAGTGGTGTTCCCACTCCAGACGTCAAGCCGGCGCGCTCCCACTCCAGACGTCAAGCCGGCGCGCTCCCACTCCAGACGTCAAGCCGGCGCGCATCGCTTCCTAGTTCCACGGGAGGATGCGTCTCTTCGCCCCGGTCCCCTGGGACCCCTGTGTTCTGCGCTGCCCGTCTGCAGCATCCGAGGAAGATCTCCGTGCCAGGCCTCCGCCGTCGGAACCCTGTCATCCCTGTAAGCAGCTGGCCCTCGCCCTGTCCAAGGCCTTAACCCTGTTCTCTGTCCCTGTCTCCAGCCCGCCTCTCCGGGCCTCTGTCCCTGTCCCCCTCTCCAGTGCCCCTGGTCCTGGTCCTTGACATTTTGCCCTGGCCCTGTCCCTTAGCCTTAGTCCCTTAGCCTGTTCGCCTCTTAAAGGCACAGTGCCGCATTTTCCCTATTTTCTTTGACTCCAGTGTTTTTTGTGTTCTCCCTTAAAGGGACAGTGCCGCCTTTTGTTATGTAATGAATAAATGCCCTGTTTTGGCTTACTCTCATACCTGTCTTGTGTTGTGCGATTGGGGTCGGTTACAAACCATAACAGCTTGTTTAGACATTGGATATCATGAGTAAGTGGATACATGTCAGGAATGGAGGTAGGTGAATTCCAATGGGTGAAGGCAATCACAGAGACGGAGAGTGTTTACTCTTGAACAGGTTCGACTTTAATAGTAAGAACACAGAGTAAATTCTAAGAGAGACAAATGCTAAATAGCACAGGTAAATAGGAGCTTATTGGAGGTCCAGAGTAGAACCATCCGCGTTATCCCCGAACGCAATTAGTGAAGACCTGACAATGAACAAGCAGAAGACAGGTAGGTTACATAGACACCAAATACCAACATTCCACACACACCCCCGTGACAGCCAATCAGGAACCACCCCTAAGTGACAGCACTAATTGACAGGGAAAGGACAGGTGACAAGCCCAGTGACAATTGCCAGGAATGTGGGTGGTCACCGACCTCAGTCGGTGTCCAGAACGTAACAGTACCCTCCCCCGACGAACGGCACCAGACGTTCACCTAGGGGCCTCGGGATTCAGCCGCCGGAAATCAATGATCAGGCTGGGATCTAAAATATCTCTTTGAGGCACCCAAGAACGCTCTATATATATATTTTTTTTTTTTTTTTTTTTTTATATATACAGTCAACATATTCTTAAATAATAGCGCTGCCCGAGGCGTGGGCATGATACAGTCAACATATAGCAAAAGAGAGAGCGAGAGAGAGCTCCCGTTCTACAGTCAATATACAGTGTACAGAGAGAGAGAGAGAGAGAACATGTGTTTGTCATGTGTGTGTGTGTTAGAGAGAGACTAGAGCATGTATGACAGATTCAAAAGGACAAAGATCAAAAGAGAGAGAGAGAGAGAGAGAGAGAGAGAGACACATTGGAAAGAAATTGAAATGCTATTTGGCCCTAAACAGAGAGTACACAGTGGCAGAATACCTGAGCACTGTGACTGAAGATCCTTGAGCACAGCCTAGCCATCGAGAAAGGCCGCCATAGGCAGACTGTGTGTGTTAGAAAGAGAGAGAGAGAGAGAGAGAACATGTGTGTTTGTCATGTGTGTGTGTGTTAGAGACTAGAGCATGTATGACAGATTCAAAAGGACAAAGATCAACACTTAAATCCAACAAGAAGAGCAGGGTATACCAGAGAAACCAAAGCAAGGAGCCAATGGCCGACATCAGCTAAATAGGCTAGCCAGGTACTGTGACACCAGGCCACACACAGCTTTGGCCAATGGCCCAACGCTACACAAGCTACACAAGCTACACAAGCTACACCATTCACACACAGCACATGTCGTATCTCCAAATGTTGTGAAGTAGCATATGTTTTGCCTGGAAAAAAACATCGTTATTAACAAAACATTCGGGAGGGGAAGGAAGTAAGAGTGGGGTAATGTCATGACATTTTCATTAATCTTAGTTACCTGCACGAGGGCGCCGGGCGAAAGGCCGCAACACAGGTCTCCACGTTGACGAAAGGCCTCAGCGCGCCTCCCTCCACCTTCGCTCCCCACCCCTCCCTCCTGGTATAGTACGGGGGGCCACGGCTCCGGCCGAGGAGACTGGGTGTGGGGAGGACGTGGTGGGCCGACAGCCAGCCAGCCAGCCCACACATGGCGTCTGGCTAACAGTTAGCTCAATCAGGCACGTGGCTCTATGTAGCTGCATACAGCCAGGTGCTCTCACCACCAGCACACACCGTTAGCGTTAGCTACTAGTAGTATTAGCTAGTCAGTCGACCAGTTTGGCTCCAGATAGAGAAAGACAGATCCACGGCGGGTATATAATCATATGTTGACTCACGGTCACTCACCATAACGCAGTATCAACGTGGAAGCAGACTTTCTTGGCCCCACGGTGTAATTTCTTCTTCTTCTTCTTCGAGTACTTTCCGGCAGACTGGACACCTTTCGGCGTATTGCTTCTTTTGAAAAGACATCCACTCGCCTCGCCTCGCTCCTCTGGATAGGTTAGCCGTTAGCTAAGCTAGCTACTAGCCGGCGACAGCATCATGGCTATCCCGACTGAACCCCACGGGATAGCACTCAATATTATAACGTAGCTAAAGCTAACTAGCTGTCCCTGTCTTTAGCCGGGATGGCTAGCCTGACTGAACTGTCTAACATGCAACAACTTTCATCTTCAGTCCATCTGCCGAACGATGTCCTCTTCACCTTGGTTGGTGACCGACCGACTGATAATGACCGACCTCTTTCTTCGTCTTGGCTATTGGGCATAACTAAGCATAGTCAAAAGCTGCACGCGCGAAAATGTCAAACGCAGCCGACTCACGCTGCCGGCGTCTACACTGTCTACACATGATGTAAGTAAAACCACTCCCTTCGTTGAAACCAATGCTGCTGCAGAACCCCAGAGGCTGAGCTCCTATAGTGAGTATGTCTGCAGCTGCAGGACTGCAGACCCAGGAACAAGTCAGACACATTCTACAAACGTGTCTAATGTGAAATATATAAGCATATAAGCAAAACTAGATTTTAGGTCTGTGATGAAAAAGGGCCTCGCGGGAAGGGGGGCCTCGCAAAAAAAAAAAAAAAAAATAAATAATAATAATAAAAAAAATTAATAATTTTTTTTTTTTTTTTTTTTTTGCGAGGCCCCCCTTCCCGCGAGGCCCTGTGCGACCGCACTGCTCGCACACCCCCTGAGGCGGCCCTGCCCCTACCCCTCCGCCTACAACCCAGTATCCTCCGCACCGTGTAAATGGGTTGACCGCCAATAAACCGGGGCGGAGGAACCACAGGCAGTGGCGGGGCCAAGGGCGATGAGAGGAATGACTTCAACAGGGACACATGAAACGTCGGATGAACCCTCATAGAGCTCGGAAGTCGTAGCTTGTAAGCCACTGGATTAACCCGATGAATCACTTTAAATGGTCCTATAAAGCGAGGAGCCAGCTTCTTGGATTCCACCCGGAGAGGGAGATCCCGGGTGGAAAACCAAACCAGCTGCCCTGGACGGTAAACTGGAGCCGGACGACGCTTACGGTTAGCTTGCCGTTGGGTACTAACCGAAACCTTCTGTAGCGCCTTCCGAACCTGTTTCCACGTCCTGCGACAGCGAGCCACATGTGCCTGGGCCGAGGGCACCTCCGCCTCCTGCTCCTGCTCGGGAAACAGAGGAGGTTGAAAACCATACTGGCACTGAAAGGGAGACATACCGGTAGAAGAGGAGAGAAGGGTATTATGCGCGTACTCAGCCCAAGCCAACCTCCTACTCCACGTTGCCGGACTACCGGCAACGTAACATCTCAAGACCCCCTCCAAATCCTGGTTGACCCGCTCCGTCTGCCCGTTCGACTGCCGATGGAACCCAGACGACAGACTGACAGAGGCGCCGAGGCCGGCGGCAAACGCCTTCCAGAACCTGGAGGCGAACTGAGGACCCCGGTCCGACACGATATCCACTGGCAGCCCGTGGACCCGAAAGACATGCTGTATAACTAAATCAGCAGTCTCCCGGGCCGATGGAAGCTTGGGGAGAGGGACAAAGTGAGCCGCCTTAGAGAACCGATCCACCACCACCAAAATGGTGGTGAACCCGTCCAATAAAGTCCAGAGATATGTGTGACCAGGGTCGTTTAGGAATAGGAAGTGGTCGGAGGAGACCCGCCGGTGCCCGTCGAGAGGTCTTACTACGTGCGCACACCGGACAGGCCGCCACAAAGGAACGCGTATCCCCCTCCACTGTCGGCCACCAGAACCTCCTACGGATAAATTCCAGGGTCCTGGTTGCCCCTGGGTGGCTGGTGAGGGATGACGCATGTGCCCACTGTAGCAAGCGTGAGCGCGCCACCTTGGGAACATACGACCGTCCCGGAGGACCCCCACCTGGATCGGGCTCCCGCGTTAGCGCCGACCTTACCACCCTCTCTATGCCCCAAGACACGGGTGACAAAATCAAGGCCGGTGGAATAATGGGATGGGGCTGCTCCTCCCGACCAGGAAGATCAAACTGGCGCGACAAAGCGTCAGGTTTGATATTCTTGGAGCCGGGTCTATAGGAGATGGTAAATCGAAATCGTGTGAAGAACAACGTCCACCTGGCCTGGCGAGCGTTAAGGCGTTTAGCCCCTTGGATGTAAGCCAAGTTCTTATGATCAGTCCAAACAATGAAAGGATGTGTCGCCCCCTCTAACCAATGTCTCCACTCCTCCAGTGCCAATTTGATCGCCAATAACTCCCGATTACCCACGTCGTAATTACGCTCGGCTGGTGACAGACGGCGAGAAAAAAAAGCACACGGGTGCACTTTCCCATCCTTTAAGCATTTCTGAGAGAGCACCCCCCCCACCGCGATGTCAGAGGCATCCACCTCCACAATGAACGGAACCTCTGCGTCATGGCGGATCAATACAGGAGCAGATGTAAAACCACGTTTAAGATCGCCAAAGGCCGACTCAGCCCTAGGCGACCATTCAAAGCCAGGGAGAGAGGCCTTAGTGAGAGCTGTTAATGGATTGGCTAAGGCGCTAAAGTTGCGAATAAAGCGCCTGTAAAAATTTGCAAAGCCCAAAAAACGTTGTAACCCCTTGAGCGACGAAGGCCGTGGCCAGTCCAAAACTGCACTCACCTTGGCTGGATCCATGCGCAGATCGCCCTTCATCAACACAAAGCCCAGGAAGGACACGGTGTCCGTGTGAAACACACACTTCTCAGCCTTAACGAATAGTTGATGCTTGAGGAGACGGTCTAGCACCTCCCGAACGTGCATTTGGTGTTGCACCATATCGCGAGAAAAAATCAGGATATCATCTAAGTAGACAAACACCGACACCCCAATCAAGTCTCGCAGCACGTCGTTAACCAGGGCTTGGAAGACTGCCGGAGCATTAGCCAAACCAAAGGGCATGACCAAATACTCATAGTGCCCATTGGGTGTGTTAAATGCAGTCTTCCACTCGTCTCCCTCTCTATTCCTGACCAGATTGTATGCATTACGTAAATCAAGTTTAGAAAAGACCTGTGCCCCCTGTAAGCACTCAAAGGCCGTGTCCATGAGAGGTAAATGATATCGGTTCATGATGGAAACGTCATTCAATCCCCTATAATCAATGCATGGGCGCTGATCCCCATCTTTCTTATCAACAAAGAAGAAGCCAGCGCCGGCAGGGGAAGTGGACGGGCGTATGTGCCCCGCAAGCAATGCCTCCTCTATGTAGGTGTTCATGGCCAAGGTTTCGGGGCGGTGTTGCAGAAATTGTCATAGTTTTTGGGAAGACTTCTTATAATTTAGATGTAGAGTAGAAAAGATGTTGGCCATATTGAAGGCTGAAATAAAGGAGTTAAAATGATTTTCAGAAAAATAATCACATTAAATTAAATGAATTATTATAGTCCCTGTCATCATTTTGGAGTTGCAATGAATGAAAAACATTTTTGATTGTTACATTAGATTGAGTATTATCAGTAGGACGATTACAACATGAGATCATTCCCCTTTCAGCGTGTGAACACTGCGCTTGTGTGAGGATTCGCCTGTTCCCTGGACCTTTGTTCCCTGTCTCCTCACCTCACCAGCCCCCACCTTTGGACTTTCCCTGTCTACTCTCCTCAACAGCCCCCACCCTTGCAATGTTTTACTTTCCTCTACTCTTCACCAGCCCCCACCCTTGGACTACCTTTCACAGCTGTCATAGTTTATGATTAGCGCCCCAGAGGGCTTTAAATACCTGGACCTCCCCTCCAGTCCTTGTCGGGTCGTTCTGTATGCTGGTTCTGTGTTCTGGACTCTGTATCTTTATCTGTGTTCAGTGTTCATGGAGTCCTGGACGTTACCATCACCTGCCACGTCTCCGGCGTGAGACGTCGACGTGCCAGCCATCACCACCTGTCGCCGTTTGCCTGGAGTGGGACACCGTCTGCGCTCTCTAATTCTCTACGGGAGGTTTTCCAGTGTTCCCACTCCAGACGTCAAGCCGGCGCGCTCCCACTCCAGACGTCAAGCCGGCGCGCTCCCACTCCAGACGTCAAGCCGGCGCGCATCGCTTCCTAGTTCCACGGGAGGATGCGTCTCTTCGCCCCGGTCCCCTGGGACCCCTGTGTTCTGCGCTGCCCGTCTGCAGCATCCGAGGAAGATCTCCGTGCCAGGCCTCCGCCGTCGGAACCCTGTCATCCCTGTAAGCAGCTGGCCCTCGCCCTGTCCAAGGCCTTAACCCTGTTCTCTGTCCCTGTCTCCAGCCCGCCTCTCCGGGCCTCTGTCCCTGTCCCCCTCTCCAGTGCCCCTGGTCCTGGTCCTTGACATTTTGCCCTGGCCCTGTCCCTTAGCCTTAGTCCCTTAGCCTGTTCGCCTCTTAAAGGCACAGTGCCGCATTTTCCCTATTTTCTTTGACTCCAGTGTTTTTTGTGTTCTCCCTTAAAGGGACAGTGCCGCCTTTTGTTATGTAATGAATAAATGCCCTGTTTTGGCTTACTCTCATACCTGTCTTGTGTTGTGCGATTGGGGTCGGTTACAAACCATAACAGCTTGTTTAGACATTGGATATCATGAGTAAGTGGATACATGTCAGGAATGGAGGTAGGTGAATTCCAATGGGTGAAGGCAATCACAGAGACGGAGAGTGTTTACTCTTGAACAGGTTCGACTTTAATAGTAAGAACACAGAGTAAATTCTAAGAGAGACAAATGCTAAATAGCACAGGTAAATAGGAGCTTATTGGAGGTCCAGAGTAGAACCATCCGCGTTATCCCCGAACGCAATTAGTGAAGACCTGACAATGAACAAGCAGAAGACAGGTAGGTTACATGGACACCAAATACCAACATTCCACACACACCCCCGTGACAGCCAATCAGGAACCACCCCTAAGTGACAGCACTAATTGACAGGGAAAGGACAGGTGACAAGCCCAGTGACAATTGCCAGGAATGTGGGTGGTCACCGACCTCAGTCGGTGTCCAGAACGTAACAGTACCCTCCCCCGACGAACGGCACCAGACGTTCACCTAGGGGCCTCGGGATTCAGCCGCCGGAAATCAACGATCAGGCTGGGATCTAAAATATCTCTTTGAGGCACCCAAGAACGCTCTTCTTTCCCGTACCCCTCCCAATCCACCAAGAACTGAAACCCCCTACCCCTCCGCCTACAACCCAGTATCCTCCGCACCGTGTAAATGGGTTGACCGCCAATTAACCGGGGCGGAGGAACCACAGGCAGTGGCGGGGCCAAGGGCGATGAGAGGAATGACTTCAACAGGGACACATGAAACGTCGGATGAACCCTCATAGAGCTCGGAAGTCGTAGCTTGTAAGCCACTGGATTAACCCGATGAATCACTTTAAATGGTCCTATAAAGCGAGGAGCCAGCTTCTTGGATTCCACCCGGAGAGGGAGATCCCGGGTGGAAAACCAAACCAGCTGCCCTGGACGGTAAACTGGAGCCGGACGACGCTTACGGTTAGCTTGCCGTTGGGTACTAACCGAAACCTTCTGTAGCGCCTTCCGAACCTGTTTCCACGTCCTGCGACAGCGAGCCACATGTGCCTGGGCCGAGGGCACCTCCGCCTCCTGCTCCTGCTCGGGAAACAGAGGAGGTTGAAAACCATACTGGCACTGAAAGGGAGACATACCGGTAGAAGAGGAGAGAAGGGTATTATGCGCGTACTCAGCCCAAGCCAACCTCCTACTCCACGCTGCCGGACTACCGGCAACGTAACATCTCAAGACCCCCTCCAAATCCTGGTTGACCCGCTCCGTCTGCCCGTTCGACTGCGGATGGAACCCAGACGACAGACTGACAGAGGCGCAGAGGCCGGCGGCAAACGCCTTCCAGAACCTGGAGGCGAACTGAGGACCCCGGTCCGACACGATATCCACTGGCAGCCCGTGGACCCGAAAGACATGCTGTATAACTAAATCAGCAGTCTCCCGGGCCGAAGGAAGCTTGGGGAGAGGGACAAAGTGAGCCGCCTTAGAGAACCGATCCACCACCACCAAAATGGTGGTGAACCCGTCCAATAAAGTCCAGAGATATGTGTGACCAGGGTCGTTTAGGAATAGGAAGTGGTCGGAGGAGACCCGCCGGTGCCCGTCGAGAGGTCTTACTACGTGCGCACACCGGACAGGCCGCCACAAAGGAACGCGTATCCCCCTCCACTGTCGGCCACCAGAACCTCCTACGGATAAATTCCAGGGTCCTGGTTGCCCCTGGGTGGCTGGTGAGGGATGACGCATGTGCCCACTGTAGCAAGCGTGAGCGCGCCACCTTGGGAACATACGACCGTCCCGGAGGACCCCCACCTGGATCGGGCTCCCGCGTTAGCGCCGACCTTACCACCCTCTCTATGCCCCAAGACACGGGTGCCAAAATCAAGGCCGGTGGAATAATGGGATGGGGCTGCTCCTCCCGACCAGGAAGATCAAACTGGCGCGACAAAGCGTCACGTTTGATATTCTTGGAGCCGGGTCTATAGGAGATGGTAAATCGAAATCGTGTGAAGAACAACGTCCACCTGGCCTGGCGAGCGTTAAGGCGTTTAGCATCCACCTCCACAATGAACGGAACCTCTGCGTCATGGCGGATCAATACAGGAGCGGATGTAAAACCACGTTTAAGATCGCCAAAGGCCGACTCAGCCCTAGGCGACCATTCAAAGCCAGGGAGAGAGGCCTTAGTGAGAGCTGTTAATGGATTGGCTAAGGCGCTAAAGTTGCGAATAAAGCGCCTGTAAAAATTTGCAAAGCCCAAAAACCGTTGTAACCCCTTGAGCGACGAAGGCCGTGGCCAGTCCAAAACTGCACTCACCTTGGCTGGATCCATGCGCAGATCGCCCTTCGTCAACACAAAGCCCAGGAAGGACACGGTGTCCGTGTGAAACACACACTTCTCAGCCTTAACGAATAGTTGATGCTTGAGGAGACGGTCTAGCACCTCCCGAACGTGCATTTGGTGTTGCACCATATCGCGAGAAAAAATCAGGATATCATCTAAGTAGACAAACACCGACACCCCAATCAAGTCTCGCAGCACGTCGTTAACCAGGGCTTGGAAGACTGCCGGAGCATTAGCCAAACCAAAGGGCATGACCAAATACTCATAGTGCCCATTGGGTGTGTTAAATGCAGTCTACCACTCGTCTCCCTCTCTAATCCTGACCAGATTGTATGCATTACGTAAATCAAGTTTAGAAAAGACCTGTGCCCCCTGTAAGCACTCAAAGGCCGTGTCCATGAGAGGTAAAGGATATCGGTTCATGATGGAAACGTCATTCAATCCCCTATAATCAATGCATGGGCGCTGATCCCCATCTTTCTTATCAACAAAGAAGAAGCCAGCGCCGGCAGGGGAAGTGGACGGGCGTATGTGCCCCGCAAGCAATGCCTCCTCTATGTAGGTGTTCATGGCCAAGGTTTCGGGGCGTGAGAGAGAGAACATTCGCCCGCGAGGCGGGGAGGTACCAGGTAGAAGATTAATGGGACAGTCGTATGATCTATGAGGCGGAAGTGCTTTAGCACGCGTCTTGCTAAAAACGTCCGCCAGGTCCCAATAGATCTCAGGCACCCCTATCAAATCGGGATTAGAGGGTAGATCAGAATCTGCCACGCTCCCCACTATCCTGGAGAAAGAGGGAGGAGACAAAAGGGAAGAGGGGGGGGGAGACAAGGGTTTGGGCAAACTCCCGCTGACGATCGACTTGACGTCGGCCGCCGTTGAGAGTTCGCCCGTGCTCCAATTAATGATATGAACACATGACGACAACCAGGGATGACCCAACACCATGACAGAATAGGGGGAAAATATGACAAAAAATGTAACCAATTCCCACTCCCCACCCGCCACCCGGATGTGTAATGGAACCGTGTGCTGGGTGACGCTCCCACTGCCCAGGGGCCGACCGTCCAGGGCGTAAACCGGTAAGGGAACCCCTAAATCCTCCACTGGGGTTCCCCACTCCTTCACCAATGAGAGCCTTAGTTCCCCTAATGTCACCCCCACAGTTTGATCGCCACCTCAAAAAATTTACGTGAATCAGTGGGTTTGGCAGGAATGAGCCCACCTGCTGGCGCTTTCTCGAAGCCTGACGGCGCACCTTCTATTCCCGACTGGCGCCGAGCCGATACAGCCTGGACCCCAGCAGCGTTGCTCTTTGATGAAGCGCTGCCTCTCGTCGTCCGAGAGCGACAGCGCTCCAAGCTGCATGGATTCATCACCCAGTGGCCCACTCGTATAATGCATGGAAGAATCAACACCAGGAGAAGAAGGAAAACATACCTGGGTGTTGTTGACACGCTCCTTCTCCCTCTCCTGGTGCCGATTGTCCATCTTGATGGCGGTGTTGATCAGCACTTCCAGCTGCTCGGGGATCTCACGCGCGGAGAGCGCATCTCGCATCCGCGCTGAGAGTCCCCTGACGAACAGAACCACGCAGACGTTCTCCGCCCAAGCTGTCTCCCGAGCCAAGATCCGAAAATTGATAGCGTAAGCTGCGACCGTGCAGAAGCCCTGCCGGCAGTCGAGAAGACGACCGCCAGCCTCGAATATCGAGAGTACCCGGGAAGTATCGAATACTCCTCTCAACTCCCGGGTAAAGGCGTCCAGACTGTCGCAGATTATCGCTCCCGCCTCTAATTCCGCCGTAGCCCAGGAGAGAACTTGACCGGTGAGAAGTGTGATAATATACGCTACCTGTGCTGTCTCCGATGGAAATGATCGTGGTTGCAGCCGGAAAACGAGTAGACACTGGGTGATGAATTCCCGACAACCATCCGGTGATCCATCATAGCGAGCGGGCGCCTGCAGTCGTGGCTCGTGAGACCGTTCCTGGACCCCGAACACCCCCCGACTCTCCTCTGCGTGGACCGCTGCTTCTCCCGTCGCCGACTGAACTCCAGCCACTCCTTCTTGGGCTTGTCGGGCTGTGGCCAACGCCGACTGCGCCACCGCTTGGGATGAGCCGACGATCCCGTTGAGTCGGACTAACTCGGCGCTGACCAGCTGTTGATGTTCTTCCATCCGTGTCTGGGCCGCTCCCTGCGCCTGGAGCATCTCCATGATGGCCTCCATGGAACTCTGATGGTCAGGTCTTCTGTCAGGAATGGAGGTAGGTGAATTCCAATGGGTGAAGGCAATCACAGAGACGGAGAGTGTTTACTCTTGAACAGGTTCGACTTTAATAGTAAGAACACAGAGTAAATTCTAAGAGAGACAAATGCTAAATAGCACAGGTAGGAATAAGGTAAATAGGAGCTTATTGGAGGTCCAGAGTAGAACCATCCGCGTTATCCCCGAACGCAATTAGTGAAGACCTGACAATGAACAAGCAGAAGACAGGTAGGTTACATAGACACCAAATACCAACATTCCACACACACCCCCGTGACAGCCAATCAGGAACCACCCCTAAGTGACAGCACTAATTGACAGGAAAAGGACAGGTGACAAGCCCAGTGACAATTGCCAGGAATCTGGGTGGTCACCGACCTCAGTCGGTGTCCAGAACGTAACAGATACATGGTTTAGAAAGCCTTGGGCGACAGTTTATTACTTCTACTTATTAGAGCTGTTTTGCTGTTCTCTCCTGGGTTGCATGATGAGTCTATCATATTTCAGATAGGCCCATTCTCCCCTTGCTCTTGCAGCTCTCATCTGAGGTAGAAGTTCTTTACGTTTTTGGCGCACAGCATCCGAGAAGTCTTCATTCATATAAATGTTGGTGCCTTTTAGATTGTTAGCTTTTGAGAGAATTGCCTGTCTATCTTTATACCTGAATAACTTCACTAACATAGATCGTGGCCTCTTGCCATCACCATCAGCCGATGGCCTTCCAATACGGTGTGCTCGTTCTATTTCTATATGCTTTTGATAAATTTTCATTTTTTCACTTAAGATTTCTCTGAATTTCTTTTCAGAGTCTGACCAATTTTCGTCAGGTGATTCTGGGATGCCGTCAATGACAATGTTGTTTCTCCTGGACTGGTTTTCTAGATACTCAACTTTGTCCAGCCAGCGTTTGTTTTCAGCTTGAAGAGCCTCAGAGTTGGATTGAAGGTGTTTAATAGCACCAGTGGTCTCAGAATTAAGACTGACCTTCAATTCATCCACTTCTCTCTGAGAGTATTCAAGGCTCCTTTTAACCTCTTGCATTTCTCAATACGCGTATTGCTTGAGTCATTGATCATTTGCACAAAGCCCTTGAAACTGTTCTCTTGTTGCGTGATAAGGTCTTTATAGTAGGACTTTTGTTGGTCCAAAAGCTCACGAACAACTGAGAGAGAAATAAGGTCTTCTTCATTTTTCTTAGGTGGCATTTTATCAGATTGTCAATGCCCCTCTAGACAGTTAAACAGATTACAACTGGCCTGATGGGGACGCCTGGGCCTGGCCTGATGGTAAAGCCTGGGCCTGGCCTGGCCTGATGGTGGTAGCTGGGCTGGTGGAGCCTAGGCCTGGCCTGATGGTGAAGCCTGGGCCTGGCCTGATGGTGGTAGCTGGGCTGGTGAGGCTTGGGCCTGGTCTGATGGTGAAGCCTGGGCCTGGCCTGATGGTGGTAGCTGGGCTGGTGGTGAAGCCTGGGCCTGGCCTGATGGTGGTAGCTGGGCCTCTGCTGAAGCCTGGTCCTGGTGGAAGTAGGGCCTCTGCTGAAGCCTGGTCCTGGTGGAAGTAGGGCCTCTGCTGAAGCCTGGTCTTGGTGGAAGTAGGGCCTCTGCTGAAACCTGGTCCTGGTGGAAGTAGGGCCTCTGCTGAAGCCTGTGCCTAGCCTGGTTGAATTAGATCCTCTGCTGAGGCCTGGGCTTGGTGGAAGTAGGGCCTCTACTGAAGCATGGGCCTGGCCTGGTGGATGTAGAACCACTGTTGCAGCCTGGGTCTGGCCTGGTGGAAGCAGGACCACTGCTGGGCTTGGTTTGGTTAAAGCTGAGTCTGGTCTCAATCTAGATTTCACAGATTCAACTTGATCTATTTAAAAATAAACACCTAAAAACCTCTGGTGAAGTTTTGGTCGATAAAACAGAGAGGATTAGCAAGATTTTGAAGAGATTGTCTCAAGGTTCCTCACAACACACTTCCTCGAGTGGCCATCTTGGTTTGATTTGATGATTTGATGGAACATGGACGTCAGATAGGGGGCATTATGGAACATGGACATCAGATAGGGGGCATTATGGAACATGTACATCAGATAGGGGGGGCATTATGGAACATGTACATCAGATAGGGGGGCATTATGGAACATGGATGTCAGATAGGGGGCATTATGGAACGTGGACATCAGATGGGGGGGCGTAATGGAACATTAACGTCAGATAGGGGGGGGGGGGGGGGGCGTTATGGAACATGGACGTCAGACAGGGGGGGGGGGCGTTATGGAACATGGACGTCAGATAGGGGGCGTTATGGAACATGGACATCAGATAGGGGTGCGTTATGAAACATGGACATCAGATAGGGGGTGTTATGGAACATGGACATCATATAGGGGGTGTTATGGAACATGGACGTCAGATAGGGGGGCATTGACCCAGAAAAGGTTGAGAACCACTATGATAAATATTCCTGCACAATCACTGTTTCACTTAGAATATTTTACTTTGAACAATGGTGCAGATTGTACATCATGTTCTGTATCGTATGGTACTCACTACTCAGGCTGGTTGAGTTGTCAATCACAATAAAGATCTCTATCTATCTATCTATGTCATTGTATCTGAGGTGGGACATATTTCTACTTGACTTGAGGCATGTCGTTGCTCTGCTGGATCTGTCAACTAGTCAACTGATTGAACAATAGATCTTTTCTTTGTGCATTTGAAGATATGTGGTTGTGTGGTTCGTTTTAAGCGAGTGGAACTGGCTTATTTGAGACACATTGCAATGTTTTAAAAGGGTTCATGAAAATTATATAGTGTGTATTCTTATATGTGCACCGTTTGTAGGGTTTGACAAGACTGTATGAAGGAGTGACTTGTACTTGTAAATTGTTTGAGCAAGAAAACTATAATATTCAGGTTATACCTTAAAAAGTTACCATAACGAAGGTTATCCTATAACCCTAGTTATATGAGTAGATAGAGAGCGCTCTGCTCTATGGGAAATCCCCTTTAGCATAGGGCTACTTGAAAGAATTTAGCTACAATGCACCTGCACCTGTCCGGCCACGCCCACTCTCGCCCATGCACTTAAGAGAGGGGTGTGACCGTACTTCTGCTCTTCCCTAGTCTTGACCATCATCCGGAAGACAATTAGGGGTCCTCAGCAGTGGCGGCCGGTCCCTGGTGGAGAGAGAAGGAAAAGAAGAAATTGTGTTTTTTGATTTTAGATTTTGGACCCCTAAAAATAAACTAAACATGTTTAAAATGAATAATAATTACTCATTTTAAGTATGTTTGTGTTTAAAATGCACAATAACGTTAATATAGCAAATATGCATCATTGTTTTGTACGTGCTATTTTCCCCCCTCCTTTTTCCTCCGATTTTCTCCCATCCCAATGTTAGTCGTTATGCCAATTCCCAATCCCCTTCCTGGTCGCTGCGCACTTACCCCCCACAGTCGGTCTGGGAGAGTGGAGGCTATCACGTGCTTCCTCCGACACACGTCTAGCCAATCAACCGCTTCTTTTCACCTGGCAGCGCGGACTCTCACTGAGAGCGTGTAACGTGTGGAAGGATCACACTACCGCCCTTAGATCCTATCCGCGCTTAGCAGGCACCCCGACCGAACTGTAGGAGTCGCTGTTTACAACGACCCGGACCCACCCCGCCAGCTTCTCCCACCCTCTAATACTGCCAATTGTATTAGTGTGAACGACCAGCCAAGCTGGTGACAACCCCGGAGCTGTGAGCTGGATTCGAACAGGCGAATCCAGCGTCTCCGGGGTTGGTGACGAACGCAATCTCCGCTACGCCACCTGACCGCCCTCCCCCCTCGTTTGTGATTGACGTCACTCTCTCATAGAAATCTACCTCCAAACCTGGGCGCTAGACTTAACGATCAAGCAAATAAATTTTGCCTATCAAGGGTCATCAAATATGATCTATGGGGGCGTGGCTTTCTAGCGCTCAAACAAAGCAAGCAGTCACGCACTAGTGCGCCACTCTGTGTTGTCACTCGTCACCAGTCGTCAAACAGAAAAGACTTGCCGCTTCGAGGAGCCGAGGAGTATTTTCATTGGTTAATGACAAACCAATTAATCCTATCCAACATAATATGTGTAAAGGCACACACAACATATTCCAGTTAGCGGTATATTTGTTTAATGATTCGTTATGGCGTAATCAATACTTCCATGCGTATAAATTGCGTTGGCGACCTCCATGTTTTGGGGCTATTCATCAGAAAATTGTAGAGACGCGGCTCTCGCCCAGGTGATCATCTGAAATCGCTCAGGTAGAGAAGGCTGAATCTTTGTGAGGAGGGGGATTATATAGTGTGAAGGGGGATGGGGGGCCCCATTTGATAGGTCAAATGAGTGGGGGGGGGGGGGACACAGGATAGGGGGAAAAGGAGAAGGGAGGGGGATGTCTTTACATGGAAGTTGGGGGCTCCTCAATATATTATTCCACACTAGCTACCATGGATAATTCTGTTAAAGGGGAACTATTTTACTATTTCTTTCACTATTTGGGCACTTTTACACAATTCCTGTGAGTCTATGGAACACCTCTGTAATATATATATTTTTTTTTATTCATTGTTTTGTATTTCTAATCAAGTCCTCAAAAACAGCATTTTTCTACCTCAAGATTTCGAGCTGTTTTGGCTCCTAAACCACTGCGGAGCGTCGTCGTCGCCTGAACATTAACATGCAGCAGTGACTATATGACATCACATATAGGCACATTTTCAAACGACTCAGTTCAGTGAGGGTGAATATTGTGAGAGGAGAATTGGAAGAATGCGCCAATATGAGAATTTTGAGACATAGATCATATTAATATAAGTTCACATAGCTAGGAAACAATGCTAAACACTCAAAAAGGCCATTTATAAGATAGTTCCCCTTTAAATCCCTCAAAGCAACACCCACCCCCTCCTCCCAGCATTCCCACCCCCGCTCATTACGTCAAACCTGGAGGCCACACCAGCCAGAGATCTGTCAAGCGGCCGCCTCCAGGCCCGACAAGCCCACCACCAGCCCCCCACCTCCTCCTCCCTCTGTGCTTGTTATTGGATCCTCCATGGTGCGCCATGTCACTGTTTCTAAGGGTGAAACCTGCTCCTTCTCCGGTGCTAAGGTCCTGGATATCAACGCCTGCATCACCAACCTCATCGAAGACCGTCCACAAATCTCCTCCGTCATCATACACATTGGGGCCAATGACATCAGGCACAAACAGTCAGAGGTGCTCAAAGAAGGTTATAACACACTGATCATCACCGTGGCTGCAACTGGTAAAATACTCATCGTCTCCGGCCCCTTTCCATCTCCGAGATACACAGACATGATCTTCAGTCGCGTCCGGGACGTGTGAATACTTTCCCCAAGGCAGTTGTCCTTCAGCGTTCGGTTTGCGCGGCCTGATTGGCCACTGACGCTTCTCTCAGTGCCCAATCGCGTTGCGCCTAGCTTTCAGTTCCACAGCCCAAGTCCTCGCCCATTTCCTCACGCGCTATTCATATCAATCGACATCACATCAATATATAAATAACGTATTGTTTTCATCTCTCACATCAATAGTCCTCGCCCATTTCCTCGTATTGTTTTCATCTCTCTATATTAATGTAACGCGCTATTCATATCAATCGACATCACATCAATATATAAATAACGTATTGTCTTCATCTCTCACATCAATAGTCCTCGCCCATTTCCTCGTATTGTTTTCATCTCTCTATATTAACGTAGCCCATTTCCTCGTATTGTTTTCATCTCTCTATATTAACGTAACGCGCTATTCATATCAATCGACATCACATCAATATATAAATAACGTATTGTTTTCATCTCTCTATATTAACGTTAGGCTATTGAGTTAGTATATTGTGCACGGCGGTAGCGAGTTAGGCGATAGGTAGTTAGTTTTAGTATATTGTGCACGGCGGTAGCAGTTTTAGTATATTGTGCACGGCGGTAGCGAGTTGAGTGATAGTGAGTTGAGTGATAGTTAGTTTTAGTATATGATGCACGGCGGTAGCGAGTTGAGTGATAGTAGTATATTGAGCAAGTAGTTAGGCGATAGTAGGGCTAACGCGATTGGGCGCTGAGAGAAGCGTCAGTGGCCAATCAGGCCGCGTAAACCAAACGCGGAAGGACAACTGCCTTGGGGAAAGTATTCACGCGTCCGGGACCTCCACATCTGGCTTAAGGCATACTACTGCATCTCCAAACACATCACCAGTGTTGTGCTAGTTACTGAAAAATAGTAACTCAGTTACTTTACTAGTTACTTCATTTCAAAGTAACTTCGTTACTGTACTAGTTACTTACACCCAAAAGTAATGAGTTACTGTGAAAAGTAACTATTTAGTTATTTAAAAAAAAATAAAAAATAAATTGCTCAAGTCCCATGCCCCATATACTCAAAATCGGTTGATCAACTTGACAGTTTCCATTCACATCACCGAACTCTGCTAAGCAATGTGGTCTAGAGCGTTTCATTATATATTCCTTCCCCGCCGTATGTATATTTCTCTCCCACCCACCCACCCCCTCCTAATGTACAGTCCCCTCCCCATCATATGTATATACTCTGTCAGGATCTAGGGGTAACAGTACTGTATATTTGAATACCGCTTATGTCACAAATGTATCAGTACTAAATACCTAACTGTAACCATCAACTCCTCACTCAACTCGGGGGTGGTCCCCACCTCCCTAAAACAAGCCAGAGTCACGCCCCTCATAAAAAAACCAACCCTGAACCCCACCGTCATAGCCAACTATCGTCCTGTCTCTCTTCTCTCCTTTCTTTCTAAAACACTTGAACGTGCTGTATCCAACCAACTTACTGCTTATCTCTTACAGAATGACCTCCTAGACCCCAATCAGTCTGGCTTCCGGACTGGCCACTCCACAGAAACGGCCCTCATTGCGGTCACAGAGGCACTTCACTTAGCAAAAGCGAAAGGCCTCTCCTCTGTCCTGATTCTCCTAGATCTATCTGCAGCCTTCGACACAGTCAACCATCAGATCCTCCTCGCGGCCCTCGCAGGAATGGGAGTGGCTGGATCTGCGCTGACATGGCTGACATCATACCTCAACGACCGCTCCTACCAAGTGTCATGGAGAGGGACTCTGTCGGCCACCCGCCCCCTCCGGACGGGTGTCCCCCAGGGCTCGGTCCTAGGACCCCTTCTCTTCTCCCTCTACACTAAATCACTGGGTAACATTATCACATCTCATGGCTTCTCATATCATTGTTATGCCGATGATACTCAACTCTTCCTCTCCTTCCCTCCCTCAGATATCCACGTCTCTGAGCGGATCTCGGCCTGTCTGTCCGACATCTCCGCCTGGATGACGACCAACCACCTCAAACTGAACCTAAGCAAAACAGAATTGCTCCACCTGCCGGCCAAATCCTCCCCCCTGACCGACCTCTCCATCACAGTCGAGAATGCAGCTGTGACCGCGTCCCCGACCGCCAAGAACCTTGGTGTTGTCCTCGACGACCAGTTGAACTTCTCTGCTCACATCGCAGCGACAACCAGAACCTGCAGATTCCTCCTGAGCAACGTCAGAAGGATACGCCCCTTCCTGACAAAAGAAGCCACCCAACTCCTCATCCAATCAACAGTCATCTCCCGCCTCGACTACTGCAACGCACTGCTAGCTGGCCTCCCGGCCACTGCCACCAAGCCTCTTCAACTCATTCAAAACGCAGCGGCCCGCCTGATATCAAACCTACCGAAGTCGGCCCATGTCACCCCACTTCTTAGGGACCTGCACTGGCTCCCCATTGCTGCACGTATCCGCTTCAAGGCCCTCGACCTAGCATACCGTGCAGCAAAGGGAACCGCTCCCGCCTACCTCCGGTCAATGGTCTCTAACTACACACCCTCAAGACCCCTACGCTCTGCATCTTCTGGCCGCCTCAGACCTACTCCTATCCAAGCTCCCGGAGGGTCATCAAAGAGAAGCCGCCTATTCTCAGTCCTTGCCCCACAATGGTGGAATGAACTACCCATCCCAGTTAGGACAGCCGAATCCCGTCCAATCTTTCGCCGTCGACTAAAGACTCACTTCTTCAACCATTATCTGAAATGATTAAAAAAAAAAAAAAAAAAAAAAATCTAACCCTGACTAACCTTACTGTCATGCACTTGTCCTAATAAACTAACCTACACTGTAACACGCAACACTTGATGAACATTGTTACTCAGCTGATAGAGTTGTACCCTTCTTGCTGTCTTGTCGTACAGAACTTGTAAGTCGCTTTGGATAAAAGCGTCAGCTAAATGACTAAATGTAAATGTATATGTCCCTATGCCATAAATGTCATGTATGTTGTGTATGTCATAAATTTCTATATGAATTGAAAATGGGGGACCCTGATGGAAACAAGACAAACGTCTTTCTCAGGTCTGCATCCCCTTAACAATTGTATGTATTGAGCCGTACTGTATTGTACCCATTCTGCAATCTGTTAAATAAAGTTTTCATTCATTCATTCATTCATTCATTCATAACCATCTTGCAACGTTGTTTAAGATATCAATCAAAGCATTGCAACGTTAGAATAGTTAGGATATCAATTGTGCATGAAAGGACTATATTTATATTGTTTGATTAGTATTATGAGATTCCCTGGCAGATTTCGTACAGTCAAAATCCGTTGATCTTGAGTTTCAGTGAACACATTGCACTCACCAGTCTGCGGTGGTCGAGATGTAACGTTAGTCCAGTTGACTCCAGCAGCCCTTCAAACATGTTCTTTATCTCGTTTCCATGTTGTATATTAATTATCTCTCCAAGTAGTTGCTAAATGGTTTGTTAGTTTGTTATTACTGCGTTCTTATTATGTAGATTCATAGCGAGCGTCCTCTTGTTGTTTACTATAGAGAGCGTCTATTTCTTTCCGTAGCCTCATTTCTGGTTTGCGCATTTCTGATTGGCCAGTGGCCACTGACTGACGCTGTCTGGTCAGAGAACGTCAGAAAACGTCAGTCAGTGGCCAATCAGAAATGCGCAAACCAGAAATGAGGCTACGGAAAAAAATAGACGCTCTCTACAGTAACCGAAACAAACGCAGGCGAAATAAGGACGCTCGCTATGAATCTACATACAAAGAACGCAGTAACGAACTAACAAACCATTTAGTAACGGTAACAGCGTTACTGAATTTAAAAAGTAATGCGTTAGAGTACTATTTACGGCAAAAAGTAACTTCGTTACTGTAACGCGTTACTTTGTAACGCGTTAGTCCCAACACTGCACATCACCTACATTGACAACTTCCTGGCCTTCTGGACGAATATAAATATCTTTGCGAAAGACGGTCTCCACCTTAACTGGGCTGGTGCTCGTCTGCTCTCCCTCTCCATGGAGCTCACCCTGAAATCTCTTTCCTGGTGCCCCTGTCCTTGGATCAGAAAGAGAAAGGACTGATGTAAGGTTAGTCCGATCGTCACTGACTCAATCCGACAACGCAGCCCACCTCTACTCATGTCTCGGACTACACCAACTCCCCCCTCCCCCATCACAATACCCAGACAGCCTGACCCAGGACTAGGTAACACACCTCTTCACCTCTCCTCTCCTCCACTTCCCCAACCAACCCCTGCGTTGGCTCCCCCCATTTGTGCTCATGTTTTTCCTATCACTGTTGTTCCTATCACTAATTCACGTCTCCGGTTATACTCCAGAACCCCTCCAGCTATGATTGCCCACCATCGTAGCATCTTAACACGACCGAGATACATTCACCGCGGATCTGGACAAAATGTTTAATACACACAGTACAGTAATCCGTTCCTTCTGGTCCACTGAACCACGCCCCCCACACAATGCCTGTGCTGTCAATCACAGTGTATTATCCACTCTGCTAAAAGCAGCCACATACACACCACTCAACTGCTTGAAATTATGTCTCTTCAACGTGAGATCACTCACTAATAAGGCCCTGCTGGTCTCTGATTTTATTGCTGACAGAAAGCTAGATTTGTTATGCCTCACTGAGACCTGGCAACAGCCCAGTGATTTCTCCCAGCTCAATGCAGCCGGCCCTCCAGGTTATGCCTATATTAGTCAACCCTGTGGCACTGGAAGGGGGGGGGGGGGGGGGCTTGCTGTGCTGTATGTACCGTGAGAACATTAAAGTCACTGCTGTCACTGTCCCCCACCACTCCTCTTTTGAATGTTTAGCTATAAAACTCACAGGCCCCAAACCCACTATCATTGTTACCATCTACATACCACCAAAGCCCTCTGCTGTTTTTCTCACTGAATTCTTATCACAGTTAACATCTGTCTGTGTAATGTCCCGACTGTTATTCTCCTCTTTAACATCCACATTGACGACCCATCCAATGTTTTTGCAAATGATTTCACCTCACTCCTGGACTGCCTCGACATCACACAACATGTCAACCTCCCAACACACAACAAAGGTCACATACTGGATCTCTGCTGCACTGGTATCACTCCCACTAACCTGGCTGTCACTGAGTTCCCCATCTCCGACCACAAAAAGCCGTGCTCTTCAACATTCAGGCCCCCCTTTCTAAAACCAAAAAACAACAGCGCATCTCCTTCAGAAATATAAAAAAATATTAAACCCACAGATCTCACCACCCTGATCAATTCCTACCCCAGCCCTCACCCATCCCCCTCCCCTGCTGACCTGGTGAATCACTATAATAACTGCCTCTCCTCTTCCCTCACTGCCCTGGCTCCCCTGAAAACTCGCACAGTTTCATTTACCCACTCCGCCCCCTGGTTCACCTATGACCTCCGCCAGCTCAAAACCACAGGTCGTCAACTCTCAGTTCACACCCAAATGTATTCTGACCACCTCCACCATTACAAGAACGCTCTCTCCACTGCCAAATCCTCCTACTACTCCAACCTCATCAGCACTGGTAAAGGGAACAATAGAGTCCTCTTCTCCACAGTCAGCCACCTACTCCACCCCGTTCAAACCCTCCCTCCAGAAATCTCCACTGAGCAGTGCACTGCATTTCAGCAATTAGAGGCCCATCTGCATTATGCTTTTTTTTTTTTAAACTCAATTTTTATTTGCATTTATATTCACAAACATACAAATAGTAGCAACTTTGATTGTCAATCTTCCACCTTTTAGCTTTTCAGGTACAGATTACACAGACATAGTGTACATCGCCCTTATGCAGGCCTAAACCTTATAGAGAAAAAATTAAATAAAAAAGAGAATACAAATTCTTGCAGAAAGAGGAATGTATACAATTATTGACTGAGTCATTCTTTGAATAGTAATCGCACCTTCGCTGGCCTGTACAAAATCCAATGATGATATGTACATCTTCCTTGAACAGGGATATATAGAAAAGTTTTAAACTCAGTTTTACCTTGCATTTTGTTTTACATACATATATACCCCATCATCCTTGGTTATTAATCTCACATCAGTTGGTTTCCCAGATACTTGGTACTAATACTTAGTGTATGTCCTCCTTAAACCATCATATCAAATTATAATACTTTCTCTAAAAAATGTAATTCTGACTCAGGTAGATATGCGCGTCATGGGTCCAGGGATCCTCCTTGAACCTCCTTCCTCCCTTATCCTTCTATCTCCTTTAAGCCTCCTTTTTCTTTACCTTTTTATCTCCCCCCCCCCCCCCCCCCCCCCCCTAAACTAAATTTGTATTTACATAGACTCCCAAACATACAAATAACATCCTCCTTGAATTATAATCTCACATCCGTTGGTCTTCCATGTACATAATACAAAGACAGAATGTACAACACTGTTAAACAGACATAAATAATAAAGTTAAAAAACAACACAAAAAGGACATAAACCAATTGTCATACCCAAAAACAAATAAAAAATAAAAATAAAATAAAATTAGAAAATACTAATTAAAGCAAAAGTGTGCGACATGGGCTCAGAGACCCTCCTTGAACCTCTTTCCTCCTTCACCCTTCGCCCTCTTGTGTTGCATTTGTTTCTTCCTCTGTGATGTCGTTCTCGTTTCCCTTATAATCCTCCCACTTTCCCCATCTTTCCTCAAATTTCTCCTCCTGTAGCCTCAGCATGTGTGTTATCCTCTCCATATCCTGTATCTCCTATACTATTCCTACCCATTGTGCTATTGTTGGTGGATCTTCCTTGTACCACAGTCTCGTTATTGCTTTTCTGGCCGATATCAGCATTATCTTTATTGAATATTTGTCCCCCCCTTGTATACCCTCGTGCGTCAGGTCCCCTAAGTAAAGCACCAGTCCCGTTTGTGGTAACCCGTATCCTATTATTATTGCCTCCCCTATCTCCTCCCAATACCCCTTCAGCTTCTGACATCCCCAGAATACGTGTGTGTGATTTGCCCCCTCCTTCCCACACATCCTCCAGCATGCTCTTTGTGTTGGTGCATATTTTCCCTTCAACTCCGGGGTTATAAAGAACCTGATTATGTTTTTCCATCCAAATTCCTTCCATACCCTTGATCATGTTGTTGAGTGCTGCACCTCGCATACGTTATCCCATTCCTTCTCTGTTATTCCCACCTCTAGTTCTCTCTCCCATTTCTCCCTTATATAGTCGGTTGTGTGTCCCTTGCTGGCCATTATAGCCCGGCCGGTACAGTGCTGATATTACCCTTCCTTTCCCTCCTTCGTATGCCCTTACTATCATCCTGATTATTCCATTCTGTTCTTCGCCCTTGTCCCCTCTTATTTCTTTATTATAGTAATCTCTAATCTGTAGATATCTGAAGTGGTCCCTGTTTTCTAGTCCAAATTTCTCCTTTAATTTTTGTAGGGTCTGCATTTCCCTCTTCTCTATCATTTTGCGTATCGCTGTTGCCCCCCCCCCCCCCCCCCCTTTCCCACCTTCTGAATCCATGGTCCACCCTCCCTGGTTCGAACCTCTTGTCATGTGCTACCCATCTCAGAACCCCTGACTGCTTCCCCAATTTGTGTGATTTTACTACTCTGTTCCATATAATCAAGGTGCACTTGGTGATTGGATCTAACAGCCCCTCTTTTTCCTTGAATAGTTTCCTATCCCCTACC
This sequence comes from Notolepis coatsorum, assembly GCF_963971535.1. Classification (NCBI taxonomy): domain Eukaryota; kingdom Metazoa; phylum Chordata; class Actinopteri; order Aulopiformes; family Paralepididae; genus Notolepis; species Notolepis coatsorum. Next base: position 18,495,200 of record NC_140174.1, on the reverse strand, counting down.
AGAACCTGAACTTTGTATCCCCCCCCCTTCTTTTTCGATGTCTTTCCATCTGGCCTCATAGTTGTCGTTGCACCAGCACGTCACTGCTCTCAGCTGTGCTGCATAATAATAGTCTTGTAGACTGGGTACTGCCATTCCTCCCTTTTCCTTTGGTAGTTTCAGTGTTTTATATCTGACCCGTGGTCTTCTCCCCGCCCATATGAACCTTGAAATCAGTCTGTCCCACTCCCTGAATTGGTTCTGTGGTATCTGTATCCGTAGTGACTGAAACAGGTATAGTAACATTGATAGTATGTTCGTCTTAATCACCTCTATCCTTGAATTGAAGTCCAAGGGCATTACTGTCCATCTCTCTAAGTCTCTCTTGATGTTCTGATTGATCTGTGTATAATTCGCCTCAAACAACTTCCCCACCCCTCTCGTAATGTTCACCCCTAGGTATTTAATCTTGTCCGTGTCCCACCTTATCCCGTACTCCTCCCTAATTTCCGTCGTTGGGGTATAGTTCCACGCTAAGGTCTGTGTCTTTGTCACGTTTAGTTTGTATCCTGAGTAGTGGCCATATTCCCTCAGTAGATCCATCAGTGCCGGGAAGCTCTTGTCTGGTTGTCTCATGTACACTATCACGTCGTCCGCAAATAGGCCTAATTTGTGTTCCGTTCCCTTTATCTCTACCCCCTTGATGTCCTTGGTCTGTCTGATCAGTTGTGCCAGTGGTTCTATGAAAACGTCGAAGAGCGTTGGTGAGAGACAACATCCCTGTCTGGTAGCCCTCTCCAACCTGATTCTATCCGTCAGGCTGCCATTCACCTTAATCCTCGCTGTCGGCTCCTGATATAGTGCCTTGATCGTCTTCATTGCCCTCTCGTTTAGTCCGAACTTCTCTAGCGCCTTATATAAAAATGCCCATCTAACACTGTCGAATGCCTTTTCTGCATCTAGGCTAATCAGTACCGCACTCCCATCTTGCTTTTGTATCTCCTCCACTATGTGTAATGTCTTTCTCATGTTGTCCTGCGTCTGTCTCCCTTTAATTAATCCAGTCTGATCTTCATCTATAATGGCTGGCATAAACGTCTCGAATCTCTTTGATATTATTGATGTATACATCTTATAATCCACGTTGAGTATGAACACAGGTCTGAAACTACTACATAATTCTCTATCCTTCCCTTCCTTCGGTATCGTGGTTGTTGTGAAGGATCAGATTAAACCGAATATGTATATTTATTTATATATATATATTTAATTGTATTTGTATATCGTTTGATATCCCCTGTATATTCCTTGTACAATATGCATTGAATATCCCCGTTTCTACTAAACAGCCCATAATAGTTTCATTCTACCATTGGACGAGAACCTGGCGCCAGGTTGCCATACCCCTAGGTCCAAGTTCAATCGTGCCACCTAACATGTCGAGGCAACCCCCGGTTCCGCGCAGTAATATGCCGGGCGAAATACGAATGGTACTATTTGTTCATAGCGCATATATATAGGGCGCTCGTAAAGTAGAACTTTCTTTTAGTCCAGTTCTTTACCCTCCAACAGAGTGACAGACGCAAAAGCCTCCCCACGACGCACGTGCGGTGTAGTAGGGCCTACTTGGCCCAGAATAGGCATTGAGATATCGTGTAGATTAATAGTTGAATGGTCATAGTTTGGCACCATACCGTCGAGTTGGACGTATTCTATTAAGCTAATAATAGTCTATTTATGTATGGTGCATCGTTCGGTTCGAGTTCTACAGTTATCAGTACCCCCATCGTTCCTGACGTTATCTGGACGCTTATCCAGGCTGGTCAGACCCCTAGTGGTGATTGCATCCGAGGAGCTCCGGGTCAAGAGCGACTGGACCTGTATATTGGATTACTCTACCCGACGACGGCGAGCCTTCCACGGCTCTTGGATTATGCTTTGTGTGCTTTGATTATTCCATGGATAAAGGCCAACACTGTCGAGTGTTGGAATTACCCCCCGGAGAGGACTCCAGGTCAGGCGGCGCTCTACACGTGAGGTCGCACCACGTCTCTCCGTTGTGGACCGGCAGATACCGTTCCACAGAGGGTCCAGCTGTATTCGTCTGCGGCCCGAGGTTCTGTGGGCACTGTGTCCAAGACTTTGGATTCTCCCAAGACACCGTCGGCCAGATGGGATACCGCCAGCGGCTTCTCTAACCCCCCCCCCTCCTACTGTCTTACAACCAGCGGGACCCCCCCCCCCCCTTAGTGTATCCAGCTATAGTCATTTAAGTACCATCGCTATCGTTTCCTAAATATTCCAGGTTGTATACTTACTCCCTGCGCAACCAGAGATTGGACATTCAATGTTGATTTACCTACGAATACTCATTTGCCATAAAAGTGCATATTCAATATTTCAAATCATAAATGTAATTAAGTGAATGTTGTATACACCTTTTGCTGTATTAAATATTCGATTTGGTACATTTGTGTTGGTTCGTTTCATCAGGTGGGAAAGTGTTCATCATACTTATATCTTGTACTGGGTGGCCAGAAGTTAAAGTACATGAGGTAGTGGTATTAAATATCATATCTAACAATACAGTCAGGGAATTGTACCCCTCAGCTACAATTGGTCCTTCGAGCCGGAGGGTAACTAGTGTAATATTAATATAGTGTTATTAATATCGAAATGGCCTATGATGAACACTCCACGAAACGATCCTCCTAACCTAGAACGCCCGCGGCGCAGACGACAGACACCTCAGTACTTAGAGGCTTACACTGTCAGTCAACTACCTAGCTTTCGACAAACGGTAAACGTGGTAAAAGTAGAAAGTAAAATTATGTCTGACCTTAACGACCAGGTTTCCCCGACCACAGAGGCCCTAGTAGGTCCTAATGTAACTGACCAAGCCCACGGTGGGGACCAGGAGGGAATTGACATGCCTTTACCCCCCGCCACTACTAAAGAAGTAGTCCCCGACATGCCCCGGGAGGAAGACAACCCTACAGAGAGAGAACTCTGCACGGAAGAAGAAGAGGAGAGCGCCGAGGAACTAGAGCTCCAGGACTCCCCAACGAGTACCCCCAGGAGCGGTTCACGCAGGAGCGGCTCACCTCCACTACCGCCTTCCCCCAGCGAAGCGGAGAGGACACTACAACAGGCGTTCCTCGTCAGCCTGACAGCCTCTACCGAACGTGATCGGCTCCAAGCACAGACGCTTAGCGAGCGCGAACGTCTCCAAGCACAGGCGACCAGCGAGCGCGAACACCTCCAAGCACAGCAACGGAGCGAAGAACAGCGCACAAATCTGGAGATGAGACGCTTCCAGATGGAAGAGAATATGGCAAGAGACCGAGCCGACGCCCAGCGCGCCGCTGCCGGTGCCCAAAGAGAAACAGAGCGCGCCGCCGCCGACGCCCAGCGCGCCGCTGCCGGTGCCCAAAGAGACGCAGAGCGCGACAGACTACAAGCGCAACTAATAGAGCAGCTGATCAAAAGGACAACTCCCTCTCCCTCCGCCAGGGGCTCAAGGAACTCGTCGAGACAGCAGTCAAGAGCAGCGTCACCGCAACGAGCAAGCGACCCTGAACTTGACCAACAGACCGAGTCTAGACCCCCCGCAGACCCCCTTCCCATACCGGTCCAAGCGAGACCCAGCTACAAGGAAGGAGCGGCCTACACTGCGGAGAAGCTAAATAAACGATTACAAGATCTGGAAGATTTGATAGAAGAAGAAGAGGGAGAAGAGGAGAACCAAGCCCGACGACAGCACAGTACTCCACCGGACCAGGAGGTCCCATACAGTCCAGGCTATACCCCCGCGGCGCTGCGCTACAGACCCCCAACTCTATTTACGGGTGAGCACGACGCACGACCAGCCCCGAGGAACAGTACCTGGACCAGCGGGCCATGGTACCCTGCCAGTACCAGCCCACAGCGAGGCGCAAGAGGGGACTCGCCCAGGAGGTCTCTCCCCCAACGCTCGCCGATGTATCAGCCATCCACGGCGTCATACAACGCCACGCCGTCATTCCCAGACTTCGCCTATGAGAGTCGAGCACAGTACACGGAGCTCCTGATGTGTTTAGAGACAATGATGGTGGAGGTCGCTGATGAACGCCACAAGTATGCAATATTATTGAAGCACCTGAAAGTACCGCGAGCGCACAATATAGCGCTAGCCTATGCTACCTCCTCGACCCCATACACAGCGGCCCTTGCAGCGCTGGATCAAAGATATGGACGTATATGGGATTACGTAATCCAGGAGATAAGGCATATTGACCGCCTACCCCCAGCCACAGACAATCGCTCACTAGACGACCTGTCAATCAAAGTGCAGTCCCTGGTGGGGATGCTGGGAGCTCAACGGGAGAAGGGCAGGCATGAGCTGTACGCCAACTCTAACGTTGAGAGGATTTTGGAGAAGCTGCCACCCGCAAGACAGGAGCGCTTTCGGCGGCAGAGGGACTACCGAGATCCCGACGGCCCCGAGCCATCCCTCCTTGATCTGGCCGACTTCCTGGCGAGAGAGGTCAGCAGCTTACGACTGGACACCTTCGGGCGGAGCACGCCAAGCTCCAGAGAGGGACCCAGGAGAATAAGTGATGGAAGAAGATCGGTGACTGTCATGCACCAATCAGAGTCAGTACCGAGCAGTAAGAGTCACAGCACCCCCTCGAGAAAGGAGAAGTGGAAGATAGCGTGTCCCTACTGTGAGAAAGAACACTGGCTGTCACAATGTGACTCATTCACAAAGATGAATGCAGAAGAAGTGAGCCAATGGATAAAGTCCAACCGGCGCTGTTATCGATGTGCGCGGCCCCACATGGCAGCCGAATGCCGCCTAAAGAAAAGGTGCAGCCGATGCGATGGAGCCCATCTAGATATACTACACGATAGTAACGGAAGACGGCCTATACCTGCACCACGGAGCGGCACCAAGGCAAGTGTCATGTACATTGACCCCGCCAGCAGCAACGGAGCTCAAGTGCTCTTAAAGGTAGTCCGTGTGACATTGAGCTACCAGGATAAAGTCATGGACACTTACGCCGTCCTTGATGACGGGTCAGAGAAGACCCTTCTGCTCGCCTCCGCTGCGACTCAGCTGGGACTGCGGGGGAGCAAGAACGAAATGACGATTCGGACAATAAGAAGAGATTTAAAGACGATAAAGGGCGAGAATGTCTCCTTCACTATCGCAGCCAACGGGCAGCCAGAGCGACGGTACAAGATCACAAATGCTTTCACCAGCCAAGAAATAGGACTCTCGCAGTACACCTACCCTGTCACCAAGTTGATGGATAAATATGTGCACCTGCGCCAATTACCTATCCCGCTCATAGACGGCGCTACCCCGACCCTGTTGATAGGCTCCGACCATGCAGAACTCATAGTCCCGATTGACCGGGTCCATACAGGCCCCCGAGGCTGTCCTGCAGCAGTCGAGACCCGCCTAGGATGGACATTACAAGGCCCCCTCGCTAAATCTCTCAACCGAACCGCAGCCACTAGCTGCTTCCACTCCAGAACGACAGAAGAAGACACCACTCTCCTGCAGCATGTCGAGAGGCTATGGACCCTAGAGACAATGCCCTTTAAGAACGAAAAGAAAGACATTCGCTCTAAAGAAGACATTTACGCCATCCACCTACTCGAGCAGGGGACAAAGAGAGTCACAGTCGGCGGAGTGATGAGATACGCAACTCCACTCCTGAGGCGAGAGGGAATGCCCCCCTTTCACGCAAAGAAAGACGCCACGGAGCGCTATCTACTGAACACAGAGCGGCGCCTAGCCAAAGACCCCGCTCAACAGAGTGTGTACCGAGCTGAGATTGAGAAGCTAATCACAGCGGGACACGTAACAAAGATTGACATTAAAGAGGCCGATCAGACGACCGAATCATGGTACGTGCCGCATCACAAGGTCCATCACAATGGCAAGGATCGCATTGTGTTTAACTGCAGCTACCAGATCGGATCCCAAAATCTGAATAAAGAGCTCTTGCCCGGCCCCACACTCGGCCCCTCCCTACTAGGCGTGCTACTGCGCTTCCGCCAGGACAAGGTGGCTATAAGCGGGGATATCAAAGGGATGTTCTTGCAAGTGAGACTAGTAGAGGAGGACAAGCCTCTGCTACGGTTCCTATGGAGAGAGAAGATCGGAGATGAGAACCCATCCATCTACCAGTGGGAAGTACTCCCCTTCGGAACCACATGCAGCCCGTGCTGTGCTACATTTGCACTACAGAAACACGTCACAGAGGACCCAGCAGCAGATGAAGAGGTCCAACACAGTGTGAAGAACAGTTTCTACGTAGACAACTGTCTACAAAGCGTCTCGACTCAAGAAGAAGCCGAGGCTCTCCTAATCAAGTTACGCGCCTCCCTAATCAAAGGAGGCTTTGATCTCAGGCAGTGGGCCAGCAGTGACCCGCACGTATTGCGCAGCCTCTCCTCCGCAGACAAGGCTGCCAGCAGCGAGACCTGGATGGCGACAATCCCAGGAGAAGCCCAAGAAATGACACTAGGATTAGTCTGGCGCTTCAAAACAGACTCGCTCCACTATAGACACAAACCCTTGGCTCCAGAGCAAGGAAGGTCGGCGGCGATACCGACCACCAGACGGAGTGTGTACAGAACACTCGCCAGACAATATGACCCGCTGGGATGTATTCTACCTTACACCACCAGGGCAAAGATGATTGTACGAGCACTATGGGACAAGGACCAGGGCTGGGACGACCCAATACCCGCACACCTTGCCTCAACATGGAGAGAGTGGGAGACGGAACTCCGCTCACTCCCAGGTGTCAATATATGCCGCAGCTACTTCCCATCCACAGTGAGGCCAGAGACATGCGAGATTGAACTACACGTCTTCAGCGACGCCTCCGAAGTAGCCTATGGATCGGTTGCCTATTTGCGTGCCCAAGAGATGGGAGGAGAGATACACACTGCTTTCATACTGGCCCGCTCAAGAATAGCCCCACGTAAGCAACAATCTATCCCACGTCTAGAGCTCTGCGCAGCCCTCGCAGGAGCACATCTAGCCACGTTAATCCAACGTGAACTCACCATTCCGGTGCATAGAACAATCTTGTGGTCAGATTCCACGACAGTACTCACATGGATTAAGTCTGATTCATGCAGATACAAAGTCTTCGTGGGAGTCAGAGTCACCGAGATTCAAGAATTAACAGAAGAAGCAAGCTGGAGGTATGTGGATACCAAACACAACCCAGCTGACGTCATCACCCGGGGAATGTCCCTGGATGACCTAACCCGTCGCAACATCTACAGTGACGGACCAGCATTCCTCCAGCTCCCGGAAGGAGATTGGCCTACGCCCACCCCGAGGGAAGCAAGTAGCGAGGAGGCTGAGAACAAGAAGCCTATGTTCTGTGGACTGAGCACTGTCGCCTCAACAGACCCGAACATAGATGACTGCATTACCCTAGAGAGTGCGCAACAAAGAACATTCCTGCGGCACCACCCAGAGATTCAGTCCACCACTGACATGTCAGCAGCTGACTACGAAGAAGCAGAACTTCTTCTACTACAACGAGCCCAGAGAGACTCGTTCCCCGATGAGCTAGACTGTCTACAGGGAGGAAACCCCGTCCCATCAGACAGCAGACTGATTCACCTGGCACCAGAGAGTGACGCACATAATCTCATCAGAGTGGGTGGTCGCCTGCGGAGAGCCCCCGATCTACCAGATGACATTAAGCACCCGATCGTCTTGAACAGCCGACACAAGGTCACAGAGCTGATCATAAAGAAATACGACGAGGATGTGCACCACGCAGGAGCAGAGAGAGTCTTCGCGGAGATCAGACGTCGTTATTGGATATTGCAAGGGAGAGAAGCAGTACGGCGCTTCCAGCGAACCTGTCTAGACTGCCGTAAGTGGCGCGCGCAGCCCAGCATACCACGGATGGCTGACCTACCCCCCTGTCGCCTCCGAATCGGCGACAAGCCATTCCACTCCACAGGCATGGACTGTTTTGGCCCGTTGTATATAAAGAGAGGAAGAGGCACCGAGAAGCGGTGGGGTATTGTATTCAAATGCATGACCACCAGAGCGATACATATCGAGCTCCTTCCGACCATGAGCACAGACTCATTCCTTATGGCCTTCCGGAGATTCATATCACGGAAAGGACAACCGTCTACATTGTTGTCTGATCACGGGACCAACTTCAAAGGCGGAGAAAGAGAGCTGAGAGAGAGCTTCCAAGCTATGGGCCCAGAACTTAAGACCCACCTCGCTCCAGCCCAGGTTGACTTCCAGTTTAATCCCCCGAACGCACCCCACTTCGGTGGAACCTGGGAACGAGAAGTACGTTCTATAAAGACAGCCCTGTATGCCGTACTCGGAGCCCAGACTGTGGCAGAGGAAGTCCTAATGACAGTCCTCACGGAGATCGAGGGAGTATTGAACTCAAAGCCCCTCGGTTACGTCTCCAGTGATGTAGCAGATGTCGACCCAGTCACCCCCAACACACTCCTAATGGTGCGGCTGGACCCCGCGCTACCCCAGACAATGTACAGGCCCGAAGAAGCGAACGGCCGAAGAATGTGGAGGTACAGCCAAGTACTAGCTGACAAGTTTTGGAGCAGCTTCCTACTTCACTACCTACCGTCTCTACAGACCCGCCAGAAGTGGGTAAAAGAGAGAGACAATTTGACAGAAGGAACAGTCGTCATGATAGTTGACCAGTCACTCCCCAGAGCTATGTGGCCGGCTGGCCGCGTAAGCAAAGTGATCACCGGTGCCGATGGCAAGGTCCGAGCAGCTGAAGTACTCGTCCAAGGGCGCACCTACACACGGCCCGTGGCGAGGCTCATAGAACTGCCCCGACTCCCAGATACTATCGATGATGACCATGACCCTATGACTTTGTGAGTTGACTGACCCTTACAGCGGACCTTGAGTGGAAGACAGTGCGGTTAATCTGTCTCTGCTTAGCTAATTAGGTGGGACTAATTAGGGGGCGGCTGTTGTGAAGGATCAGATTAAACCGAATATGTATATTTATTTATATATATTTAATTGTATTTGTATATCGTTTGATATCCCCTGTATATTCCTTGTACAATATGCATTGAATATCCCCGTTTCTACTAAACAGCCCATAATAGTTTCATTCTACCATTGGACGAGAACCTGGCGCCAGGTTGCCATACCCCTAGGTCCAAGTTCAATCGTGCCGCCTAACATGTCGAGGCAACCCCCGGTTCCGCGCAGTAATATGCCGGGCGAAATACGAATGGTACTATTTGTTCATAGCGCATATATATAGGGCGCTCGTAAAGTAGAACTTTCTTTTAGTCCAGTTCTTTACCCTCCAACAGAGTGACAGACGCAAAAGCCTCCCCACGACGCACGTGCGGTGTAGTAGGGCCTACTTGGCCCAGAATAGGCATTGAGATATCGTGTAGATTAATAGTTGAATGGTCATAGTTTGGCACCATACCGTCGAGTTGGACGTATTCTATTAAGCTAATAATAGTCTATTTATGTATGGTGCATCGTTCGGTTCGAGTTCTACAGTTATCAGTACCCCCATCGTTCCTGACGTTATCTGGACGCTTATCCAGGCTGGTCAGACCCCTAGTGGTGATTGCATCCGAGGAGCTCCGGGTCAAGAGCGACTGGACCTGTATATTGGATTACTCTACCCGACGACGGCGAGCCTTCCACGGCTCTTGGATTATGCTTTGTGTGCTTTGATTATTCCATGGATAAAGGCCAACACTGTCGAGTGTTGGAATTACCCCCCGGAGAGGACTCCAGGTGAGGCGGCGCTCTACACGTGAGGTCGCACCACGTCTCTCCGTTGTGGACCGGCAGATACCGTTCCACAGAGGGTCCAGCTGTATTCGTCTGCGGCCCGAGGTTCTGTGGGCACTGTGTCCAAGACTTTGGATTCTCCCAAGACACCGTCGGCCAGATGGGATACCGCCAGCGGCTTCTCTAACCCCCCCCCTCCTACTGTCTTACAACCAGCGGGACCCCCCCCCCCCTTAGTGTATCCAGCTATAGTCATTTAAGTACCATCGCTATCGTTTCCTAAATATTCCAGGTTGTATACTTACTCCCTGCGCAACCAGAGATTGGACATTCAATGTTGATTTACCTACGAATACTCATTTGCCATAAAAGTGCATATTCAATATTTCAAATCATAAATGTAATTAAGTGAATGTTGTATACACCTTTTGCTGTATTAAATATTCGATTTGGTACATTTGTGTTGGTTCGTTTCATCAGGTGGGAAAGTGTTCATCATACTTATATCTTGTACTGGGTGGCCAGAAGTTAAAGTACATGAGGTAGTGGTATTAAATATCATATCTAACAATACAGTCAGGGAATTGTACCCCTCAGCTACAGTGGTGATTATGGCTTCCTTCCACGAGGGAGGCATTTTGCCCTCTTCCATCGTGTGCCTGAATGCCGCTCCTAACATGGGCGCTAATTCTGCTCTAAATGTCTTGTAGAATTCCGATGGGAATCCGTCGCTCCCCGGAGATTTGTTGTTTTTAGCTCTACAAATTGCCTCTTCCAGTTCCCGTTCTGTAATTATTTTATTTAATTCTTCATTCTGTTCTCTCCCTATCGATGGTAACTCCAGCTTCTCCAGAAAAGCGTCTATTTCCTCTTCTCCTGCTGCCATTGGCTGTGTGTATAGTGTCTTATAGTATTCTCTAAATGTCCTCTCTATTTCAGCCGGGTCCCTCAATATTTCGTTAGTCTTTGTATCTCTTATTGTGTGTATCGTGTTTAACTTCTGTTGCGTCCTGATTCTCCTGGCTAACAGTCTAGTCGCCCTTGGTCCCCCCTCATAGTACGTCTGTTTCATAAACCTCGCTTTCTTTTCTATTTCCGTCAATAATTCCCTATTTATCCTGGCCCTTACTTCTTTGATTTCGCAGAGCGGTTCCTGTTCTTTCGAGATCTGGTGTTTCTTTTCTAGATCCTTCAGCTTCCCTATCAGATTGTGATATGTCTCCGTTCTGGCTCTCTTCAGTAGTGCTGTTTTCTCCATCAATTTCCCCCTTATCACCACCTTCAGTGTGTCCCATAGAATGTTCGGGTCGACCTCCCCGTTGTCGTTTTCCTCCTTATACTTGGCTATCTCCTCCTTAATCTCACTCACCACCCCCTTGTTATTTAATATTCCCACATTCAGTCTCCAGATCGTGTTCCTCCGTCTCCCCTCCAGATCTACTGTCAGATATATGGCACTGTGGTCCGATATGTCCGCTACCCCTATTCTGCTCTCCCGAACCCTGTAGCTGTCCCCCGTCGTCATAAGAAAATAGTCTATTCTCGCATACGTCGCGTGTGGATGTGAGTAATGTGTGTATTCCCTGTCCAAGGTGTGCATCCCCCTCCAAACGTCTGTAATTCCCATTTCTGTCATCTGTATATTCATATATCTACTGATTTGTGGTCTCCCTTTTCTAGTACTCATAGTGTCCAAGTCATGATTCAATACCACATTAAAATCCCCGGCGCATATCAATATCCCTTCCAATTTCATCGCTATCATGTCATAAATGGTCTCATATAGACACCTCTCACTCTCCGGGGGGGCATATACATTCATTAACGTAACCATCTGACCCTCCATTTTCCCCTTCACCAGAACAAATCTCCCTTCCTTGTCTCTTATTTCTTTGACCAATTCAAATTTTACTGTGTTCTTGATTAATATGGCTACTCCTCTCCTCAGGGTCCGTTTAAAGGTGCATTCTCATAATCAAATCTTTTCAGTTTCTCGTGTTCCTGTGCTATCAAATGCGTCTCCTGCAAAAAAATCACTTGCATCTCATTCTTTCTACATTTCAGCATCACTTTACCCCTCTTTATCGGATTATTCATTCCATTAACGTTTAACAACATCATTTGTATACCTTTAACCTTTGTCATCTTTCTTCTTTGCTCGTCTGTCAGTTCCCCCCATGTCACACACAGTTTTACCTTCGGTCTTAGCCTCCGCTCTCTTTACCGAATACCCATAATAGTTAACAAAAAGAAAAAACATAAACTCTACATAAAGTGCTCCCAAGGCGTTCGGGGGGTCCCTGTGTCCCCCCCTGTCCCCTGCTGGTGGGTGAAGAGTAACTGCTCTCCTAGTGAGAGGGCTCCTCCTGATGGCATGGGGGCCTGTAACCTTGGCCCCCATCCTCTCGCCATAATTGTCCAGCCTTCTTGCTGATTTTAGTGCTTTCGAGCTCCTGGTCAAAAGTGCTCTATGTGTCCTTCTTCCTGTCTAAAGATCCCCACTTCCTAGGTCTCTCTTAATGTGATTCACATGTTCCATTGCCCCTCCTTCCACCCAGTCAAACGTGTGGTGTCCTCTGTGTGCACCCCTGTATATATATTTTCTTTTCTCCCCCCCCCTTCTATTTTCTATGTGCTGCTTATTTATCTTCTTAATTACTTCCATCTGTGATACTCGCAATGTGCGTTTATGTATTTGTTTCAGTATGCTTCATGTAAGTAAGTAAGTAAAGTTTATTTATATAGCACTTTTCACAGAGACAGCTCACAAAGTGCTTTACATACAGCAGAAATTTAATTAAATTAAAATAAAAAGCAAGAAACCATTCAAGAGATAAGATGGAACAAAACACAATGCATCACAGAGAAACAAAACAAAACAAAATACATATTCTATACCTGAAGGAGAAGCTCAAACATTACCCAAAGGCCTGTTTAAACAGTAATGTTTTTAGCTGATTTTAAAAAAAAATCAACAGACGATACAGCTCTTAGGCCACGAGGAAGGGCATTCCAGAGTCTAGGCGCTACAGACTGAAAGGCTCTGTCACCTTTGGTGATCAGCCTGGTGTGCAGAATGACCAACAGATCCTGGTCAGCTGTCCTCAGGGTCCTGCTGGGCACATATGGTTCCAGCAGGTCAGTTAAATATTCTGGTGCCTGGCAGTGCAGAGCTCTGAAAGTGAGCACCAGGACTTTGAAATTAATTCTAAAATGTATAGGAAGCCAGTGCAAGGAGGCCAGAACTGGAGTAATGTGACACCTTCTGCTTGATCTGGTCAGCAGTCTTGCAGCAGTATTTTGGATGAACTGGAGGCGGTCTATGGATGATTTATTGAGGCAGGTGAGAACCGAATTGCAGTAGTCTAGACGAGAAGAAACGAAGGCATGGATGATCAACTCTAGGTCAGAGTGGGAAACCATCGACCTGAGTTTAGCAATATTCCTGAGATGGAAAAAACAGGTGCGGGTCACCGACTTGATATGGGTGTCGAGGTGCATGGTCTGATCAAAGTTTACCCCAAGGTTCCTGAGGTTGGGGCTCACATTAGTTTCTAGGGGCCCAAGGCAACCAGCCACCCTAGATGCAACGCCATCAGAGGCCACGATGAGCACCTCGGTTTTGGCCTCATTTAGCTGGAGGAAGTTGCTAGCTAAGCAGGCCTTAATGGCCGACAGACATTAATTTAAAACAATAAAATTAGAATTAAAATCATCAGGGCAATCAGGGTTAAAAGAGCAATACAGCTGGATATCATCCGCATAAAGGTGGTAGGAGATGCCTTTAAAAGCGTTAATAATGTGTCCTAATGGGAGCAAATATAGTGAAAATAAAATCGGACCAAGTACCGAGCCCTGGGGGACCCCACAGGAAAGGGTAACAGACTCAGACACATGGGGGCCTACTCCGACTGAGAAAACATCTACCTGAGAGATAGGACTCAAACCACTCATGTGCACTCCCTGTGACACCCACCCAATCTCTGAGCCTATTTAGCAGAATGTTGTGATCCACAGTGTCAAATGCAACACTGAGATCCAGTAGCACTAAAATGGAGCATCTACCTGAGTCGGCGGACATCATTAGATGATTGGATACTTTTAAAAGTGCAGTTTCCGTGGAGTGTTGCTTACGAAAAACTGGAATTTGTTGAGAATGTGGTGTTCATTTAAAATGGATATAAGCTGGTTGGCAACAATTTTTTCTAAAATCTTGGACATAAATGATAATTTGGAGATGGGCCGATAGTTACTTGGTAACGAGGCGTCCAGACTTGGCTTTTTTAAAAGCGGCTGAACGATTGCCTGTTTGAAGTAGGCGGGGACCTGACCAGAGACCAAAGAGAGATTTATGATGGAAAGCAGACTGGGACCAATAGTGCTGAAAACATCCTTTAGTAGAGAGGTTGGGATGGTGTCTAATGGGCTAGAGGAGGTTTTTGTGCTTCTCACTAGCTCTGTTAGGTCGTTGAGGGAAATGGGTGAGAAGGAATTCAGAGTAGACTGACGGTTGGATTGAGGTGGAGGGTGTAATACCTGCCCTGACATTTGCAACCTTATTTACAAAAAATAGGAGAAAATCATGACAGTCCTCATCAGATAAAACAGGTGTGACAGGGGTTTGTGGACTGACAATGATATTAATGGTGTCGAATAGGACTTTGGGGTTTAGTTTGCTAGATGAGATTAAGTTTGTGAAATAGGCAGCTCTCGCATCCTTAACCATACTGTTAAAATCAATTAAAAGTTGCTTAAAATGAAGACGGTGTACATTAAGCTGAGTGGACCTCCACTTTCGCTCAATACACCGGCAATTTCTTCTAAAACGACGAATATCCTCATTTAGCCAGGGAGAGGAATTTAAAGTGCGAACAGTGCGGGATTTCAGAGGAGCAACTACATCTAAAATGTCTGAGCAGTGCCGGTTAAAAGCATGGACTAAAGTATCAATGTCGCCATTAACGTTCAGAGATGGCACCGCACTGCTCTCAAAGGCTGTGGAAATTTTTTCTGCTGAGAGGTCATTTAGCATGCGCAAGCGTTTAACTCGCTTAGTGGAAATAGTGTCAGTTTTAAAAACTAAATTAAAAAGTATGCATTTGTGATCACTTAAAATCATTTCCTCATAAACAATGTTATCTGTAACTGAGGGGTACAATTCCCTGACTGTATTAATAAGTATGGTATCATTAAACCACTACTGTCTTGTGTACATTACTACTGGCCATACAGTACACAGGTATATGATATGAACACCTCCACAATAACACGGTTCCACACAAATCTGGGTTATAATAATATTTATTAGCAGCAATGATAGTATATAACAATACTTTACGTAGGGTCGCGCTTATAAGGCGAAGAATGTGCGTGAGTAAATCAATAACGTAAGTCCATTATCATATTACGCAGGAGATAATGAATACCACCTGTATCTTAGGAATTATATCTATGGTACACTAGTAAGGCAGCGGGAGATACTGGTAGGGTCCCTCCGGTTGTAGGCCAGCAAGGGGAGAGGATTTGTCGGTAGCAAAGTCTGGATCAACGGGGACTCAATAAGCTCCTGCTACGGGAGACGGTACATTACTCCCTTGATCGGCAGACGAAAGCAGCAGCTATTCTCCGGTATGCAGCTCCGCATTGAAGAAAGCTAGCCAGCCTCGGGCGTCCTAGAGGCGGGCTCGACGATGCTCCTCACAGGGTAAATCCCACACAATTGTGGGTGTAGACGATTCTCCGCTCCATCAGTTACAGGACCAAACCAAATATAATCCAGCCGAAAAGGGCTATGTAGTCGTCGGGTAGGTTATCCAGTGTACATGTCCACACGGTCCTCGTCTAGGGCTCCTCGGGTGAAGGCGCCAGGGTAAGCTGCCCAGCCTGGATAAGCACACTAGCTGGTACGAGGAAACGTTGGTGATGCTGGTCACTGTAGAACGGTAGCCGCACGATACACTATACATAAATAGACTATTACTGAATTAATAGAATAGGTCGAACTCGACGGTACAGCGTTAAACTCTGATACTTCAGTTATCAATTCGCACGCGGTCTCAATGCTCTATTTGGGGCCAAACGGGCCCTACTTCACCGCACGTTGTATCGTGGGTGAGGCTTCACTTGGGTAACTCGAACTACTTCTGTATTCACCTGCGCCATATTTATACGTTAGGCGAACAAACTAGTACCAGCCTTATTCCTGTCTCGTATTCTTGCGCAGAGCCGTTCATGTGCAGGCATGTCTTTGGCGGTGACTTTGAACTAGGCCTTGGGGGTATGGCAGTGGCGCCTAGGGGACCGCTGTCCAATAGGAGAACGAAATATTATGGTCTGTACTAGGTTAAAGGGATATTCCGTGTATATGTACAAAGAATACACAAGGGATATCAGACGATATACAAATATTATGCAATATATATCAATCAATAAATATATATATTCGGTTTAATCTGATCCTTCGTAACATTATCTATGTCTAATCCAAGAGTAAAAACAAGATCAAGTGTGTTACCTTTGTTGTGTGTGGGGCCCGAGACATGTTGGACAAAATTGAAGGATTCAGTGATACAAATAAAATTGGTGGCAAGATTGTCATTACAGTTATTAATATGGAAATTAAAATCCCCTAATAAAACGATTTTTTTCCAGTTTGATGATGGAGGTTAGAAAATCGCTAAAATCTGTCAAACTATTAAAACCAGGGGGTCGATAAATTAAAATACAATAAAATGGGTCGGTGTACCCAACTTTGGTGATTAAAAGTTCAAAGGAGCTGTGTGTATTAATAGAGTGCACAGCCCTGGACAAAAAACAGTTCTTGTGCACCAGCGCTAAGCCGCCTCCTACGCGACTGGTGGTGGCATTTGACCGGGGGGGTCTGGGGGCACAGGTAAAAGAGAAGTTTGGCGGACACAGTTAATTTAAAAATACATATTCCAGGGGAGCTCCAGTAGCTCACCGCGTACCTCGAACGCTATTTCGGCGTCGGGGACAACCGTGCGCGTCACGGATCTGGGGTAGCGAGTTCGACTACCGGACAAGCCGTACTTTCTCAGAGTGTCTTTCCCCCCATCTGTACCCCCATTCAACCTGTTTCTGTCGGTCATACTTGACCAGGAAAAATGCGATAAACGCAAAAAGAACCAGCTGACTGGTCAAAGTTTAAAAAAAAATAAATACATATTCCTCTGACCTTTGCCATGTTTCTGAGAGACAGAAAAAGTCCAAATCTTTGGCCGTAATGAAATAATTTAGGATGAAAGATTTGTTAGCTATAGAACGGGCATTTAACAAGGCCATTTTGATAGCCTTAGGTCCTAGTTTACTGGGTGGTTGTGACAGTGGGCACAGATGACAGGCATTCGCGCCCCGGCGAAACCTGCCACCAGACTCCCGTGGACTACGCAGTGACCAGTGATTTATGATGACTGGGATGGGGAAGCTTTGTAGCTTAGGCTGCTTCTGTAGATGATCTACAGAGCCAGATAGGCCTAGTTGTCAGGCCAGTGATGCTACACATTTTATGACGTTATGCTTTAGCACATTTACCCCTGATATAAATTTGGATGGATGCCATCGGGTCTGTAATGGTCTTTCCTGGACCAGAGCAGATCAAGGTTATTTATATAGCAAAGTCCTGTAGCATTACAATAGGTCTGTAGCCACTGGTGCAACCAGAACAGACGGCTAAATCGTTCAGATCCATGACCTATGGATGGAATGGGGTCGGACACAATGCATATTTTGCCCAGACTCTCAACAGTGAGAATGAGTGATTCAAAGTCAGATTGGAGTTTAGCGGATTGTCTAGCCATTACGTCATTTGCTCCGATATGAATGATGACGTGTGGGCGGAGGGATATCTGTTGATGATTTCAGGAGTACACTCTAGCAAGTCAGTAACCTTTAAACCGGAGAAACAATATGTAATGCCGTGAGGTATTTGCAAAAACCTGGTGATGGAATCTCCGATGAGTAGGATCTCTGGCTGTCCAAGTCAAGTCAATAGTTTTATTTGTCACGGCATACGGATATACAATGAAATGCGGGTGGTCTTGCCCGCAACGATGTGCAATTGGTACAACATATAATAGAACTAATACAAAAAAAATTGTGCAATAAAATTGTGCAATAACAGGTAGCAGGTAACAATAAATTTGTGCAATAACGGGTAACAGTTAACAGTTAACAGTAGTAGTAATAGTAGTGCAATACACTGTTACTGTTGCTAACACTAATTTAAAGTGGCCTTTCCTTTTGGCAATAAGTGAGGGTGCGTGCGGCCTGAGTGTGTGCCCGCTCATGCTAAAGTGTTACAGTGGTACTCAATGTTCATTGTTCAGGACTCTGATGGCCTGGGGGAAGAAGCTGAGCCTAAGCCTCTCTGTCCTAGTAGCTGGGGTTCGCATGCGTCTGCCTGACCTCAGCAGCTGGAACAGGCTGTTATTGGGGTGGTGAGGGTCTTTCATTATCCTGCAGGCTCTGGATTTGCACCTCTTGTTGTATAGAACCTGCAGGGGAGGTAGTGCAATACCCGTGGTACGCTCGGCTGAGCGCACCACTCTCTGTAGGGCCTTCTTGTCTTGTGCCGTGCTGTTTCCATACCAGGCAGTGATGTTTCCAGTCAAGATGCTCTCTACAGCTCCTGAGTAGAAGGACTGGAGTATCTTCCCTGATACTCTGAACTTCCTTAACTGTCTCAGGTGGTAGAGGCGCTGTTTCGCCTTCTTCGTCCATGGATGCATCCCCCGTCGTAGATGGCCAGGTTTCTATGGTGAGAAGCCACAGGGGTAGCGTCTGCATTTCCAGCTGTAGCAGATTGAGTGGAGGTGTCGGCGGAGGTAGCCGGCTGGACGGGCAGCAGCGCCGTGTGGAGCAGCTCATTTACAGCGGTACCTCCGTCGATGATACTCGCCGTTGAAATGACCTCACTGGCATGAGCTGCAAAGCACCGCAGGCGAGGACGTTTCATCCTCGGGGAGTCGGACCCATCACCCGAGCCTGGGGAGTTTGGCGATGCGAGAGCACATAGGGCAGAGCGCTTTCTGCTCCGGGGCGCAGCTCTACTTCCATGGCCGAGCCGTGAGCTGGAGAGGGCCGTCCTGGCAGCTTCGCTTGGAGCCTGGCTAGTAGCTAGCATCGGATAGTCTTTGAGCAAAGCTACAGCAGGGGACGGCAGCGAGGGAGAGCCCAGGAGGCCGGGATCATTACACAGAGGATTGAATCGGTTGGATAGTTGAGGTGAATCAAAGGGATCATAGAGAGGATGGGAGAGCTTCCTTCGGCCCCTCACCACTGTCGCTTATTCTATTCCTTGTGTGTGTACTCATCCCGTTCGTCTCCCCGTGCCTCCTCTCCTCTCCGACTCCATCTCTCGCCTCCTCGTTTGCCTCCGCCCTCGGTCTGCCTCGGTTCACTACGGCCCTCCTCTCTCTCCTTTCTCCGCTCCAGGACCCCGGTTGCCTACCCTAGTCCACACGCGTGCCTTCTCCAATCTCCGTTGTAGGCTCAGCGTCTGCTCCATCTCGTTCCTCCCGTCTCCTTCCTCCGCTGCCTCCATCCCCCTCCGTCTCATCTCCTTCGCCGCCTCCAGCGCTGTCGCGTATGTCACGGTCCCCTCCTTCCAGTGAATCCGTAGCGAGGTCATGGGTGATTGGAACTTTATTCCGTTATCCTTCAAAGTTCTCTTAAGCCCTGCGTATGACCGGCGTGTTATTGCCACCGCTGTCGAGTAGTCGTGGTCAAACGACAGCCTTTTCCCCTCGATTTCTATTTTCTTGCTCCACACGGTTCTAAGTACTAGTTCCTTTATCTCGAATCTCAGAAAGTTAATAATCACCGCTCTCGGGGGTCTGTCCGCTTGTGGTCTCGGAGCAAGCGCCCTGTGGGCCCTCTGTATCTCCATTTTATCCAGTCCCGTCTCTTTCAGTTCCTTTTTGATAAGCATTTCCACATATAGGGCCATCGATTCCCCTTCGACTCCTTCCTTCAATCCCCATAGCCTGATGTTATTTCTCCGTGATCTCCCTTCCATGTCCGACATCTTTGTCTTCATCTTTTCTTGTTGTTGAATTGCTATCGTTAATACCTTGTGTATCTCTGTATTCCATTCCTCTGCTTCCGCCACTCTTGTTTGCAGCGCGGTTACGCTCCTACCCTGCTCCGCCATCTTCTCATCCACCACTTTGAGTCCTGCATTTATTTCACCTCTGAAATCCTCCTGTTCCTTCCTCAATTCCTCCCGTAGCCTCCCAATATCGTTCCTTATCGTGTCCGTGTTCATTTGTATAGTCGCCAATATTCCGGCCTGCATGGTCACGGCCCAGCCTGGCATTCCCGTGTTGGTCTCGGCCGATCCTCCCCCTTCCTCCACCTGTCTCTTCTCGGCCTCGTTTCGGGTGCTCTGTTCCTTCAAATTCTCCTCTCGTGAGTCCTCCATTTCTCTCTCCTTCGCATTTGTTGTTTCCTCCTTACTTCTCGTGTGCAACTTTATTTTTCAGGTCTTTATTTATCCGTTTTTTTGCTCATTTGACCAGGAGCTCCACCGCACGTGTGCTATCCGTCTGCTCTCATACCGGAAGTCCTGCATTATGCTTGAAGCACAACAAGTCCAGTCTGGGTTTAATTTGGAGACAGCGACTCGGAGATCATCCTCCACATTCATTCAGATGTGATCTGTACTTATTATAAGTCAGTGCAGATAATGTTTTTTCGAATAGGTACAGTAGGTAGATCCAAATGGCGGATAGCTCTGCATATTCCCCCTCAATTGATATCCAGTCGGCATCGGAGGTGGGCAGCGAGCTGGGACGCATTCTCCATCAGAAACAAGCGTGCCTCATCCCGCAGCTCAAACAGGTGTCGTGCAGTATGTAGGAAATCCATAGGCTGAATATGATTTATTATCAGCATTTTAGGTCTATTATTTTACATTTCAAAAGCATTTATTTGACCAGTTTAATGTATTTTAATTGTTTTTAATTATAGGCCTATTTCACACATTCTATGAAATCAATACATTCTGGAAGTCATCTTGCGAAAACATTATTCAGAATGGTATAATGGGATCAAAGAGCACCTACGGGAGGCTGCAATTCGAAACTGGCCCCCGTAAATGTCCAAACACCACCTCCCACCCACCCACCCCCTCCCAATGTACAGTTTCCTCCCCCTTGTATATATATTAGGATCTCTGTTTAACAGTACTGTATATTTGCATATCTTGTATGTCACAAATGTAACAGTACTGTATATCTGTATGTCATGTATGTCATAAATGTCATGATATATATCTGTATATCTGTATGTTGTGTATGTCATAAATGTCATTATGAATTGAAAATGGGGGGCCCTGATGTAAACAAGACGAAAGTCTTTCTCTTGGTCTGCATTCCCTTAACAATTGTGTGTATTGAGCCGTACTGTATTGTACCCCATTCTGCAATCTGTTAATAAAGTTTCCAATCAATCAATCAATCTCTGAGGAAGGGAGCTGCCATTTTGTTCCGAGGGAGTGGCCAGCTTATATCCAGCTAACTCAATTAAACCTGCTCTGGAGCAGGTTCAAATTTTTCGATCTGTTGCCATAGTGATTTAGACAATCACACGTCGGGGAACCGAAAGATCTGGCTTAAGTCAAGATATCCTGAAAATTATCCGGCTAACTCAGTTAGCCAGGTACGAGGAACAGGGCCCAGAGAAAGACTTTCATCTTGTTTACATCAGGGTCCCCCATTTTCAATTCATGACATTCATGACATACACAACATACAGATATAAGAATCTAATCTAATCATCTAAACTAATCTAATCATGACATTTAAGACATGCATGATATATATATATATATATCTCTGAGCACCTGAAGACTGTGCTATTAAACCAGGAAGTGCAGCACTACTGTATGTTGATAAGGCTGTCAGCAGTAGAGCCTCCACTACTGTAGTGCCCTGCGCTGCAACACAACTAACACAAGAGTGAACAAAAAACGCTCATGGACCCGCGCTCTGTCGTTGACTGCTCACTTGTGTTGTTCGTTCGATTCGTTTTGGATTATTTGGGCTCGCCAAACAAACTATCAAAACGTACATGGACCCGGGGACCGCGGTCTGTCGTTGACTGTGTTGTCGCTGTGTGTCAGACTCTGCTGATTTCGAACACCCGCCCACCTCTACCTCTGATTGGCTTACCATGACATTGTACTCAACCTCAGCCAA